>NC_084796.1:154291128-154604739 GCF_963169125.1 Humulus lupulus
TATCTTTGATTAATTTATTCATCCAAAATCCTGAAATCCTTAAGAAATATAGATGTGACAAATGTCACATTCTTAATTATTCTATCTAAACCTTAGGTTATAATAAATAATATTTCTAGGACCAGCTTCAATAATCAAACCTTATGATAAAATTAATATTCTCAACTATAGGTTAAACTTACGAAATCCATAACTATCTCTATCTCTATGAGTTTCCAAATAAATCTGGGCTTAAACCAATAACCATGAAAACTAAAATACTACAGCACAAGCTACTACTATCTAACTAAGTAAAATTCTAAGACACTACAATTCTCCCCTACTTAAAATAATTTCGTCCCTGATATTTACTTACGAAACAATTCTGAATACTGTGCTCGGATGTCTTCCTCCAACCCCCATGTTTCCTCTCGTTCTGTACTATTACTCCATAAGACCTTGACTATCGAAATACGCTTAGATAGTAATTCCTTTATCCCCTTCTCCAGGATGCGAACTGGTCGTTCCTCATAACTTAGGTCTTTCTGAAGTGCTAACTTATCGTACTTGAGAACATGCGACGGGTTTGACACATATCTACACAACATCAAGTTGTGAAACACATTGTGGTTATATGTAAGAGCTAGCGGTAGGGCTAATCTATACGCTATTGGTCCCACCTTGTCCAATATCTCAAAAAGACCTATAAACAAGGGACTAAGTTTGCCTTTCTTCCAAAATCGCTTCACTCCTTTCGTAGGAGATATTCTTAAGAAGACTTGATCTCCGACCTTGAATTCCACATCTCGTCCCTTGACATCAGCATAACTATTTTGTCGACTATGAGCAGCGAGCAAACGCTTTCTAATCAGTTCCACTGCATCTTCAGCCTCTCTAACAGCATCGAGTCAACAAAGTTATCTTTCTCCTACCTCGTCCCAATGTAACGGCGATCGAAATTTCCTTTCATAAAGTAGCTCATAGGGTGCCATACCGATAGTTTCCTGGTAGCTATTATTGTAGGAGAACTCTATAAGTAGCAAATACTTACTCCACGATCCTCCGAAGTCTAGTAAACAGGCACAAAACATATCTTCTAAAATCTGTATGGTACACTCATACTCTCCGTCGATCTGAGGATGAAATACCGTACTGAGACTTAGCTTGGTACCCATGGATTGCTACAAGCTTTCTCAAAATTTTGATGTGAACACCAATCCTCTATCGGATACTACGGTTTTAGGGATTCCATGTAGTCGTACAATTTCTCTAACATAAATGTCTGCGTACTGGCCCGTAGTGTATGTAGTCTTGATAGGCAGGAAGTGAGCTGACTTTGTGAGTCTATCCACCACAACCCAATTTGAGTCGTGTTGCTTACTTATCTGTGGTAATCTTGTCACGAAGTCCATGGCTATGTCTTCCCACTTCCATTCCAGAATACTAAGCAGTTGCAATAAGCCTGCGAGTCAATGATGTTTTGTCTTTACTTGCTGACATATTAGGTATTTGGACACATATTTTGCTACGTCTTTCTTCATCCCCGACCACCAATATAATGACTTGAGGTCATGAGTCATCTTGGTAGATCCACAGTGAACAGAGTATGGGGTAATGTGTACCTCTTCTAATGTCTTCATCTTAATCCCATGGTCATTCGGCACGCATACCCGGCCTTTATATATCAAGAACCCCTGTCTTGACATAGAGAAGTCTATAGTCTTGGCTTCTTTGATTGCATCTATATGTGATAGTAGTGTGTCATCATGCCCTTGCCTGATCTGTATTTCATCTAGTAAACTTGACTGGATGGACAAGTTAGCTAGTTAACCCATGACTACCTCTATCCCCGTGTTAATCAGCTCTTTTTGTAGCGACTTTTTAATTTCGGATAATGCTGCCAGGTTTCCATAACTCTTTCGACTTAATGCATCTGCAACTACATTCGACTTTCCTGGATGGTATAGGATTTCACAGTCATAGTCCTTTACTAGTTCCAACCACCTGCTCTACCTCATATTGAGATCCTTTTGCATGAAGAAATATTTTAAGCTCTTGTGGTCCGTATAAATCTCACACTATTCTCCATAAAGATGGTAGAGCCAAATTTTCAGTGCGAAGACCACTGCCGCCAACTCCATATCATGTGTTTGATAGCATTGCTCATATCCCTTTAGCTGCCTTGAGGTGTAGGCTATCACCTTGTCATTTTGCATCAACACACAGCCCAACCCTTGCTTGGATGCATCACAGTATACTACAATCTTGTCGTTGGGTGTCGGTACGCAAATTACTGGTGCTGGGCATAATTTATCTTTGAGCAACTGGAAGCTTTCTTGACATTTATCCGTCTAGTCGAACTTTTGTTGTTTCCGGGTCAGGTTGGTAAACAGAGTGGCTATCTTAGAAAAGCCATCTACAATTCTCCGATAATAGCCTGCTAGCCCGAGAAAACGTCCAACCTCTGACGCATTCTTAGGTCTTGGCCAATCCTTCAAAGCCTCTACTTTAGCTTGGTCTACTGCGACTCCATCTTTGGATACTAGGTCACCGAGGAACGCTACTTGTGATTGAAAAAAATTCACATTTCTTGAACTTGGCATAAAGTTGATGCTCCTTTAGTCATAGCATTATTAGTCTTAAGTGTTCCTCGTGCAAGACTTCATCCTTGGAGTACACCAATATATCGTCAATGAACACCATGATGAATTTTTCCAAGTAATCCTTGAAGACCAAGTTCATTAAGTCCATAAATGTGGCTGGAGCGTTGGTAAGACCAAAAGACATAACTAGGAACTCATAATGTTTGTATCGAGTCATAAAAGCCTTCTTTGGTATATCTTCTTCCCTTACCTTGAGGTGGTGATAACCGGACCGTGGATCAATCTTTGAAATTACAGTCGCTCCTCGAAGTTGATCAAATAAGTCGTCGATCCGGGGTAGCGAGTACTTGTTCTTAATTGTCACCTTATTCAACTCGCTATAATTGATACACATCTGCATGCTTCCATCCTTCTTCCTCACAAGTAGAATCGGTGCCCCCCATGGCGAATGGCTCGGTCTGATGAATCCCAAGTCTAAGAGCTCTTGTAACTGCGTTTTCAACTCCTTGAGTTTGGTAGGTTCCATCCAGTATGGTGCCTTTGAGATAGGCTCAGCTACCAGTACTAGTTCGATTGTGAAATCAATTTCCCATGTAGGGGGTAACCCTAGTAAGTCATCAGGAAATATCTCTAGAAATTCCTTTATAATGCGGACGTCTCCAACCTTTAATGGTGTTTCCTATGCCACATCCGTGATGCTTGCTAAGAATGTGTGACATCCTTTCTCTATCATCCTCTGAGCTTTGAGAGATGATGTAAGTGGTATCCGTAGTCTTGAAACCTTTCCCATAAAACATAGTTTCTAACCCTCAGGGGTTTCGAACATCACTTGCTTGCGTCTACAGTCGATGGTTGCGCCATGTCTTGCTAGCGAGTCCATACCCAATATTACATCAAAGTCCTTCATCTCTAGCTCGATCAGGTCTCCTTCTAGCTTCGTGCCCTCGACTTTGATCGGTATTCCTCATACTATTCGTGATGATAGGATGGTTTCGCCCGAAGGCAATTCTGTAACAAACCTAGTTCTAAATCTTTCACAAGGTTTGATTAATTTCTCTATCATTCCTAATGAGATATACGAGTGTGTTGCTCCTTAATCAAACAATACTGAACATATATTATCGAGGATAGGAAGCTGACCTGTGACCACCTTGTTACTAGTTTCGGCTTCTCCCTGGGTCATAGCGAAGACTCTAGTTGGAACCATCTTGTTCTCCTTATTTTCTTCTGTTTTGAGTTGCGAAAAATCCCTTTTTCGATGACCTTCTTGGCCACAATTGTAACAAACCTTGTTGTTTGCACGACACTCCCCAGGATGTCTTTTCTGGCACTTGGAGCACTGAGGGTATTCCACGTAACCTGACTTGTTATTACCATTGTTATCATGTGCTCTTTTTTCAACGTCAGCATGCTTAATATCGAGATGCTTTCTTTTCTGCCCATTATTGTTATGCTGGTTGTTGTTGTGGTTTCAGCCATTCTAAGTCTTATTATGCTGCTTGGGTTCTGACTTGCTTGCCTCCTCTTTGCTAGCATTTTCTTGGATCCTTTCCACCTTTATAGCCTTTTCTAGAACATTGGTGTAAGAAATGGTTCCAGGGTTTCAAGCTTGACCCCTAATTTGATCTTTGGTCTGAGTCCCCTGGTGAACTTGGTAACCCTAAAGTAGTCGTTTGGGACTAACTCTGGTACAAACTTTGCTAGCTGATCAAATTGTCGAGCATACTCGACTACCGTCAAATTGCCCTGTTTCAGACTGGCAAATTCTTCCACCCTCGTAGCAATGATTGCCGAGTTGTAGTACTTTTTGTGAAACAGCTCCACAAATCTGGCCCAAGTCATGGTGGTGATATTGTGAGTCTGTTGTACCAAATCCCACCAGATTCTAGCATCCTTTCTTAATAGGGAAGAAGAACAGGATATGCAATCCGCATTACTAAGGTTCATGTGTGCCAGAATCGGCTCTACATTCCTGCGCCATTCTTTAGCCTCAAAGGGGTCGGTTGTCCCATCAAAATTTTGAGCATGCTGGTTACGGAAACACTCATAAACTGGCTCTATGTACTAAGCTAGATAGGGCACATAATTTGCCATTGGCCATCCCCCATACAGATATCCTAGGGTGCTTGAGCCGCTAGCTGAGGCTACAGTTGAGTTTGCGACTGAGGTTTTGGCTGAGGCTGTTGTCGTTATTGCTATCTTCTAATTGTTGCCAAAACCGGATAATCTCAGTGTTGTTTTCAACTGGAGGTGGTGCATTTCTATTAGCAGCAGCAGTGGCAGTACGTTTTCCCTTCTTTGGACTGGAGGGCTTCGTGAGTCTCGTTGGCGGTGCTGGGGGCATTGTTGTTCGTGCATGCAGACCTTCTGAGCGATATCTTCAGTAAAGTTCTAACAGTCAAGAAAACATGTTCGAACTTACCCTAATAGTTTCTAAGGAAAAAACTTAGTCTAAGCAAACATAACTCGGACCTATCAGTTATGATTTCTTATGAAAATCTTGTAAGTCACCTTAAATTAGGGTGTGTTTCTATACTTAGACTATTAGGCCATCTTTATTATTTTCTAAGTATGTTTCTAACCACCCTACATGACTTAATTCTCAGGCTCTAAACTTGTCGTTATTCCAAAGTTAACCATATGGAGGGAGGGCTGGGATCAGTAAAATAGTTCCCACTACTATGGCCCCCTAAACTCTCAATACAGAACCCAGTCCATTGATTTGTATCCACCCTCATTGAACTCAGTCATTATTTTTTGAATTTATTCTAAATTAACTATGATTCCAAAAACCAAAAATCAAAATCAAACATGTCATTTAAAAAAAAATAACAACTTTATTCATTTGGAAAAAGATTTTCACTTATGACAATAATAATTCAAAATAAATAAAGAAACAATGCTAATAATAACTAGGGTAAAATTTCTAAAACTCAAGATCTTCTACATCTGAGCCTTCATCTAGCATATCATCAGTTATTTCCTCGTAATCATCAATATCATAAGCCTCCAAACTACCACGGGGAATATTCATTAGGATATTATTCTTTTGTTCATTGGTGAATTGAATCTCAAACCTATAGGTAAACCTAAGTATAAGAAAATAATATCTCATGGCTACTGGTAAATCATCTTCATCATCCATAGTTTCCCATAATGCTTCCAATTTTGAAACAGAAGGAAAATTCTTAAAAAGCCTAATTACTAGGACATATTGTTCCATGGCTCTCATCATAATTTTCCTAGTGATTTGAAGGTGAACTATCTCCTTGTGAAATTTGACCAATCTTTGAGTGTTTCTTTCTAACACTTCTATTGTATCCCTTGGCTCTCTAACCCTTTTCAATGCCATAATGCCGTAATGGCTCGAATATCTTGATAAGTCAAAGCTCCATTCATTTTAACTGAAAACATAATGACTAAAATGTTAGATTTTAACATAAACATAATATTCATAACATAAACACTTACATTGGCGGTTAGATCCGGAACTTCATGCATACGAACTGTGGCTCTGGTACCAACTATAAAGACCCAACTAACTTAAAGACATCGGACCTTTAAAAATGACTAAGACATACTACTATCTTTGGATATATATGTTGACCCTGATTTTGGTCAACTGACACGGAGTCAAAATACGCTTGACGTGGGTGAATGCGTTGAAAAGAACGTGATGACGAAAATAATAAGAACACGAGATTTTTATAGTGGTTCGGCCCCAGGATCTGGTAATAACCTACGTCCACTTAGATTGTTATTGATATGAGAATCAAAGGAGTGATCAAAGAACTAGGGTTCAATGAGTTTCACTAACCTCTGAAGAACAATACAATATCTCAAATAGAATTACTCTAGTCTCAAATAATTCGAAAGCCAAAAGTCCCTTCCTTGAGCTATCTTTTTCTATTTATAGGCTCAAGGGGGATTACATGAATGTGTTACAGATATTCTCTCCTAAATAATCGGATACTCAAGAGATTGTTGGAGTCAATTACGAGATTTACAAAGATCTTTATAAAAACGTCATGAAGCATGCGGAACCTGCGACCAAGCTGGTCGCAGGTAAACTTTGGCTGCTTACTGCTTATAAGTTGTCTTCTGGTCGATACCCTAGTAGAGTTCCTCCAAGTGTTAGCCACGTGTCCGGGAATCACTTGCCACGTCATCTACGCCTGTTTTTTGGATAACATTTGCCCCCCAAGTTTATTTATTACGAGCAATAAATAAACTTTTGAGGAAACGACCCTTCGGTGACCCCGCTATACGTGTCAGAACCCTTCGTGTGTGCTTGGAAAAAGCAACCTACTCTTGTCTAATCATGACTTTTCGCTTCCCCAATAACAATTCGACGGCTATCTCGTTTCCCCATACTTCGAAAAAGGGGAAGCTGATGATTAATCCCTTTTAATGCCACAGACAAAACTTATATATAACACCTCCGAATTTCTCTTTTTCTTTTTACGCACGCCATTACTCTTTCAAGAAACCCTAAAACCAGAGCTTCCATTTTCTTTTGGAGACCGTCCTTCTGCGTTTTCAAGACTCAGCCCGAGAGTTCCCTGATCTCCGAAAACTCTTACCAATCTCCACGACCTTCTTTCTGGTAAGTCTTGGAGGGTGGGCCAGATCCACTAAAAGCTGAGCAGTGGATGACCTTGATTACCACCACACTTGATTTTATGAAGGTAGAAGGACATGATAGGGTGGCCTGCGCCACTTATATGTTGAGAGAAGATGCCCTAATCTGGTGGGAGGTGGTATCGCAGACCAGAAATGTTGCCACGATGACTTAGGAAGAGTTTAAAGATTTGTTCAACCAGAAGTACTATAACATTGCCATCAGGGCAGCAAAGGTGAATGAGTTTGTGGGCCTTGTTCAGGGCAGTTTGATTGTTACAGAGTATGCCTTAAAATTTGATAGACTTGCAAAGTTTGCACCGGATCTTGTGCCTACCGATGCAGCCAGGCTA
The DNA here is from genome assembly GCF_963169125.1 of Humulus lupulus. Classification (NCBI taxonomy): domain Eukaryota; kingdom Viridiplantae; phylum Streptophyta; class Magnoliopsida; order Rosales; family Cannabaceae; genus Humulus; species Humulus lupulus. The sequence continues at coordinate 154,298,684 of NC_084796.1, forward strand.
GACAGATTTGTTAGAGGATTGAATGTTATGGTATCTCGAGATGTGAGGATTACCATAGTCCCTGGAGTGACTACCTATGCCCAGGCTGTGGAAAGGGCTTTGACTGCTGAGGAAGCAGAGAATAGGATTTGGAGAGATAATGCAGCAAGAAGGGAGGGCCGTAGACCGGTGCCTCCGTATTCTGGTTCTAGTAGAGATGGAGGTGTTGGTGATTTAAAGAGAAAGACTCCTGAAGCCCCAATTGCTCCTAGGTTTGATAGAGGAGGTCGGGGTACTCAGGGTGGTCGACGGGGAGGCGGTGAATCGTGGAGGACTTACCCAGAATGCCAGAGGTGCAGGAGACGCCATTTGGGCGAGTGTCAGGCTAAGGCCTGTTATGTATGCGGGGTGGTGGGACACCTCAGAAAAGATTGCCCAACAGTGAAGAAGGGCGAGGCAGGAAAATTGGACAGCTTGACTCCAGCTCGAGTGTTTACTTTGACGCAGGCAGAGGCCGAGGCTAGCCCCTCGGTAGTGACAGGTCAGCTTTCTAGTGCTGGCACTTCCTTTACTGTTTTGATTGATTCTGGTGCTACGCATTCATTTGTTTCTGATAGGGTGATTGATAGATTGTGTAGACCTAGTGAGATTAGTACCTCAGGGTTTGGGACTATATTGCCTACGGGAGAGCTGGTGGTGTCTAGGAGATGGGTTAGGGCATTGCCAGTGTTAGTTGATGGCAGAGAGTTGTCGGTAGACTTGATTGAGTTAAGTATGGAGGATTTTGACATGATCTTAGGCATGGATTGGCTGGTTCGATATGGAGCTACTATTGATTGTAGAAAGAAAATGGTGACTTTTGAGCCTGAGGGTGTGGATCCCTTCGTTTTTGTGGGAGCGGTGCGAGGACCCCGCGTACCCAGGATATCTGCGTTGAGAGCCAGAGATTTGTTACAGGGTGGATGTATAGGCTTCTTGGCTAGTGTGGTGGATACCACCAAAGTTTCATTAGTTGGACCGGAGGAGACCAGACTGGTTTGTGAGTTCTTGGATGTGTTCCCTGAGGATTTGCCTGGGTTGCCGCCGCGTAGGGAGATTGAGTTTGTTATTGAGTTGGCACCGGGGACAGAGCCAGTGTCGAGGGCACCATACAGGATGGCACCAGCGGAACTGAAAGAGTTAAAGATACAACTGCAGGAACTTCTGGATATAGGGTTCATCAGACCTAGCTATTCGCCATGGGGTGCTCCAGTTTTATTTGTTAAGAAGAAGGATGGGACCCTGAGAATGTGTATTGACTATCGGGAACTGAATAAGTTAACTATTAAGAATAAGTATCCCCTACCAAGGATTGATGACTTGTTCGATCAGCTGCAGGGTAAGACGGTGTTCTCAAAGATTGATCTTCGATCTGGTTATCACCAGCTGAGGATCAAGGATGAGGACATACCTAAGATGGCCTTTCGGACGCGGTACGGGCACTATGAGTTCTTGGTCATGTCTTTTGGTTTGACCAATGCCCCAGCAGCTTTTATGGACTTAATGAACACAGTATTCAAGGATTTTCTAGATCAGTTTGTTATAGTCTTCATCGATGACATCCTAGTGTACTCCAGTTCAGAGACAGAGCACGAGTTTCATCTTCGTTTGGTTCTTCAGAGGTTGAGGGAGCATCAGTTATATGCTAAGTTTAAGAAGTGCGAGTTCTGGTTACCTGAAGTGACATTCCTTGGACACATTGTAGGTGCATATGGGATTAAAGTAGATCCGTCTAAGATAGAGGCAGTTAGGGATTGGCCGAGGACAAGGAACGCCTCAGAGGTGCGGAGTTTTCTTGGTTTGGCAGGCTACTACAGGCGGTTTGTAGAGGGTTTCTCAAAGATAGCAGCACCGATGACAGAATTGACAAGAAAGAATTTAAAGTTTATTTGGTCAGACAAGTGTGAGGGTAGTTTCCAAGAGTTGAAGAGACGACTTATTACTGCACCAGTGTTGAGTTTGCCTTCAGGAGAAGGGAAGTTTGTTGTTTACTGTGATGCGTCAAGGTTGGGTTTAGGTTGTGTGCTGATGCAGAATGAGAAGGTGATAGCTTATGCATCATGACAGCTGAAGGAGTATGAGCAGCGGTATCCTACTCATGACCTAGAGCTGGCAGCAGTGGTCTTTGCACTGAAGATTTGGCGGCATTACCTATATGGGGAGAAGTGCGAGGTGTACACTGACCATAAAAGCTTGAAATATTTCTTTACACAGAAGGACCTGAATATGAGACAGAGACATTGGCTAGAGCTGGTGAAAGATTATGATTGTGATATTCTTTACCATCCAGGAAAAGCCAATGTGGTGGCTGATGCATTGAGCCGTAGAGGTCCAGGTCAGTTGTACAGCTCTGTTCAGATCTCAAGGGAGTTAGCAGATGAGATGGTTAGAGGGGGAATAGAATTGGTTGTGGGCCGATTGGCTAATATTACTCTACAGTCGACCCTACTAGAGCGGATCAGAGAGGGGCAGTTGACAGATGCTCAGTTACAGAGGGTTAGAGGGGATGTTTTAGCAGGAATAGCTAAGGACTATTCTGTTCCAGAGGTTGGTTTACTTCGGTATCAGGGGCGGATTTGTGTCCCAGCTGACGAGGGGATTAGACGGGAGATACTAGATGAGTCTCATACGACGCCGTACTCGCTTCATCCGGGTACCACAAAGATGTATCAGGATTTACGGACTTTGTATTGGTGGGCCGGGATGAAGAGGGATGTGGTAGAGTACGTTGCTAGATGCTTAACCTGTCAACAGGTGAAAGCTGAGCATCAGCGACCAGCAGGGTTGCTTCAGCCTTTGGGTATTCCTGAGTGGAAATGGGAGGATATTACTATGGATTTCGTAGGAGGTCTACCCAGGACAGTAGGGTTTCATGACTCTATATGGGTGATAGTGGATAGATATACCAAGTCAGCCCATTTCCATCCAGTGAGGTCAACTTATACTGTGGATCAGTACGCTGAGTTGTACGTGAAAGAGATCGTACGTCTCCATGGGGTTCCTAAGTCTATTGTGTCAGACCGGGATCCTATTTTCACTTCCAAGTTTTGGGGAGGTTTGCAGAAAGCTTTGGGAACTCAGTTGAAGTTCAGTACAGCTTTTCATCCTCAGACTGACGGACAGTCTGAGAGGACGATCCAGATACTGGAGGATATGCTCAGAGCTTGTGTGATTGACTTTGAGGGTTCTTGGAGTAAGTACCTTCCGTTGATTGAGTTCTCGTACAATAATAGTTACCAGTCAACAATTGGAGTGGCTCCCTATGAAATGTTGTATGGGAGGAAGTGTAGATCGCCCATCCATTCGGACGAGATTGGTGAGAGGAGATACTTGGGACCGGACATGGTCCAGAGGACGAGTGAGGCCATAGAGAAGATCCGAGCTAGGATGCTCGCATCTCAGAGCAGGCAGAAAAGTTACGCTGATCCTAAGCGTAGGGATGTGGAGTTTCAGGTTGGTGATCACGTCTTCCTTCGAGTTTCACCTCTGCGAGGGGTGAGGAGGTTTGGTAAGAAGGGAAAGTTGAGCCCTAGATTCATTGGACCATTCGAGATCCTGGAAAGGATTGGTCAGGTGGCTTACAGGTTAGCCTTGCCACCATCGTTGTCTGGAGTTCATGATGTGTTTCATGTCTCTATGCTTCGGAAGTATGTCTCAGATGTGACTCATGTTTTGAGGCATGAAGATTTGGAGTTACAGGCAGATTTGGCTTATGATGAGAGACCAGTTCAGATCTTGGACCGAAAAGATAAGGTGTTGCGAAACAAAACAATTCCTTTAGTTAAGGTGCTGTGGAGAAACAGTAAGGTCGAGGAGGCGACCTGGGAGCTTGAGACAGCTATGCGGGATCAGTATCCGGAATTGTTCAGGTAAATTTCGAGGACGAAATTCTTATTAGGAGGGGATAGTTGTAACGACCCAAATTCACTAATAAGGCTTAAGGGCCTTGATTAGTATGCCGGGAGGACATGATGGGAATTATGTGTGATTATTATGATTAAGATGTATGATTATGATTTTAAGCATGTTATATGACTATGTGAATTATATTATGTGATAATTATGATATGTGAATTGTACTGTGTGGGTGCTGTGATACAAACGTGATGCACGTGCCAAGGCGGTCCTAGGAAACTAGATAAAGGTAACTGGTGACTTGGTAACCTGTGTAACCATTAGTAACTATAGAAAGTAACAGGTTTCTTTGGGAAAGTGGTAGAATTGCAAAGTTAGGGAAAGGACAAATAAGCCCTTGAGGTCTAGTTAGTAAGTGATATTAATGGAGGGTTAAAATGGTAATTTGGTAGTAAATAGATGAGTTTGAGCTGAGGGAATAACATATACGTATAATATTTTGGAGAGGGGTTTATGCTGAATGGTGGAAACCTAGAATTAGAACAAAAAGGAGATAGAAAGGAGAAGCAGAAATCTAGACTCTTGGAAGGAGAATCAAGGGATGTCTGAAGTTATCAACCAAGTTTAGGCCAAGAAAACTCAGAGGTAAGATTTTGATTATGCTATATCCAAGTTTTTAAGTCTGAATTTTAGTTAAGGAAGGTGAATTGAGATAAGTTGGTGGCTGGTTTTATGTAATTTCAGAATTTGGAAACCAAGGGGGAAGAAGGTCAAGAGCTGGAGGTTGAACCTATCACTTAAGGTAAGGTCTCTGTATGTTTATTAGATTTGTTTTGTTAAGGTTTAGGGAGTTTGAAGTGTGGGTTGTGCTTGAATTCAAGCTGTGCATAACTTTTCTGGTTTGAGTTGTCAAGTGGGAATTCAAGAGTGAATTTTAGGATTGAAGGTGTGAGGGAGCTTAGGCATGATGTCTTTGGGTTGTTGTGAGGTTTGTTAGGGGTTTAGAGTTGGTTTTGGGACTTAGGATAGAGTTTGGGGTGAATTGGTGAGGTTGGAGCTCGGGAAAATGCGAAGGAAAACCCAGAAATCTGGGTCTGCGATGGTGTGCCGCGGCACGGCTTTTGCTTGCCGCGGCCTAGGGGTCTCTGGAGGTGGGTGCCGCGGCACAAGGAATGTGGTGCCGCGGCACAAAGCAAATTTCAGGGAGTGATATTTTGCAATTTTTGACCTTTGCTCCGGGGGTTCGGGGGATGTCTCCGGGATGTTGTTCTAGGGTTTTGGGGGTTTCGAGAGTGTGGATTAGGTACCGGGAAGGTAGTCTTGGATTGGTTAATGACAAGGAATATTATATTTGTGTTTGATTAGGACTTTGGAGAAGCTCGGGATAGAGGACCGTGCTTGTGGCTACGTGATATCGGAAACCAGCGAATTGAAAGGTAAGAACACTGCACCCGAATGTATGATTGTGATGGGACTAAGTGCTCCCGAGAATTGTTTTGTGTCATCGTTGGTATTATGCCAAGGGACACGTGTAAGCGGTCTAAGAGTACCGTTCATGAATTTAGCGCATGGGACGCGAATTGGCCACTGGGAGCCAGAAACGAAAGGATAACAGAGGGAGCAGCTTGTGAGCGCTAGCCCTGGTTATCGTCTGTATATTGTGTTATGAGCTGATATGCTTTGTATATGAGATACTTGACTATTGATATACTTTGTATATGAGATACTTGACTATTGATATGCTTAAGTTTATGAGATGCTATATGTAAGATTGACTTGACAGCTAAATGTGCATGCTCTATTATTGATGTGTGTTCTTGCTGGGCCTTGGCTCACGGGTGCTACGTGGTGCAGGTAAAGGCAAGGGCAAGTTGGACCAGGCCTGAGGTGGAGAGCTCCGAGGTGAAATGTACATAGCCAGCCGTTCGATCACCACGATCGAGGAGTGTGTCAGGACGGAGATCACCTAACTGCTCATTTTGCCTTAGTATGGCTGTTAATGTATATAAACTTTGTAATTTTTGTAGTATGGCTTTTAAACTGTCATTTTTGGGATCCCATGTACATAAACAATGTTTAGCAGTGAAAATGTATCTTTTGAGACCAAAACGCTTTTAACCCTAGTTCCTCTACTATATCAATAACACGTTTTTACTTTAATGACTTGATTAGCGAGTCTGGCACTTTATAAACACACAGTGTAGCGGTCCTGGCTATCCAGGGCGTTACACCTTCCTCCTCTCGCAATAGTACCGCACTCGCAGCAACTTCCGTGATTGCCAGGTAAATGAACAAAGTTTCTCCTTCTATCGGCTTGGATAAAACAGGAGGCTGTGCAATATGTGCTTTTAAGGCCTGAAAAGCTTGCTCACAGTCCCCTATCCATTCGAACTTCTTATTGCCCCTAAGTAGATTGAAAATAGGGACGCATTTGTCTGTTGATTTTGAAATAAATCTACTTAGGGCTGCAATCCTCCCGGTTAAACTTTGTACATCTTTGATATTTTCTGGCGATTTCATTTCGATCAGGGCTTTTATCTTGTCAGGGTTGGCCTCGATTTCTCTTGAATTTACAATGAACCCCAAAAACTTCCCTGATCCAACTCCGAAGGAACATTTGAGAGGATTTAGTTTCATCTGGTACTTGTTCAATACATCAAAATAATCTTGTAAATCCTTCACATGTCCTTCTTCCTTCTTATACTTTACTAGCATGTCGTCCACGTACACCTCCATGTTCACCCCGATCAATTCTTTAAACATGTGGTTAACTAACGGCTGGTAAGTCGCACCTGCGTTTTTCAGTCCGAAGGGCATTACTTTATAGCAGTATAGGCTAGTATCGGTCCGAAAGATGGTGTGATCCTCGTCAGGGGGATGCATGCTAATCTGGTTGTAGCCCGAATATGCATCCTTGAAGGAGAGGATCTCGTGTCCTGCAGTAGCATCGACCAACTGGTCGATTCTGGGGAGTGGGAAGCAGTCTTTTGGGCAGGCTTTATTGAGGTCTGTAAAATCCACACAAGTTCGCCATTTGCCATTAGGCTTGGGAACCAGCACTGGATTGGAGACCCATGATGGATAAAATGCCACCCTAATGAACCCATTCTCCTTTAACCTTTCAACTTCTTCTTTTAAGGCTCTTGATCGATCTTTATCGAGCAGCCTTCTTTTTTGTTGCACGGGTGGAAAATTTTGTCTATATTCAAGACATGGCTGATAACTGCAGGGTCTTTCCCAGCCATGTCTTTGTGCGACCAGGAAAAGACCTCCTGGTTCTTTTGCAAAAATTCAATCAGTGCATGCTTCGTGGTTGGTTCTAGGTTTTTCCCGACCTTCACGACTCTGGCCGGGTCTTTTTCTTCGAGTTGGACCTCTTCCAGGTCCTCGACGGGTCCAACATTCTCTTCAAAATCCCCAAAGCGAGGATCTAGATCTCTATCCTCCCTTTGGGCAACACCCTATTTGGTGACTTCATCACCGGATTGGGCTTGTGTATCAATTGCCATCTGCAACCTACCTGAGGTAGTGCTCTTTGATGTTCCCTTTTTCGCCTTCATGACTGAGGCGTTATAGCACTCTCTGGCCTCCCTCTAGTTTCCCAATAGGTGTCCTACCCCTGCAACTGTCGGGAATTTCATGGCTAAGTGCCACATAGAGGTGACGTCCCGTAGATCAACCACTATAGGTCTCTCAATGACGGCATTGTACGCCGAAGGACAATCAACTACTATAAAAGTGGCGAGTAATGTTCTGGTAGCAGGCGCTGTACCTATCGTCATCGGCAATCTGATTGATCCTGCGGGGGCGAGTACCTCACCATAGAAGTCGTATATTGTCTGGTTGCAGGGCTCCAGGTCCTTAACGGACAACTTCATGCGTTCCAGCGAAGACTTATACAGGATATTCACCGAACTTCCTGTATCGACCAGCACTCTCTTCACCATCATGTTGGCCATTTGGATATCCACGACCAGCGGATCAGAATGTGGGAACCGGACATGTTGGGCATCGGTATCAGAGAAGGTTATTTCGCCCTCTTCTGACTGAGCCTTTTTTGGCGCGCGGTCCTCCACAGTCATCATCTCGATGTCCTGGTCAGGGCACAGAGTCTGAGCGTATCATTCCCTGGCCTTTCCACTATTTCCCGCGAGATGCGGGCCTCCACAAATGGTTAACAGTGTGCCAGTCACGGGGGCAGGCTGCAAAGGTGGCGAGCGTTGGCGTGTGGGCGCTTGCTCATTGTCACCTGAAGCTTCTCGTTGGGAATTTCCCGAGGCCCGTACGTATCTTCTCAAGTGTCCTTGTCTAATAAGGAACTCGATTTCATCCTTCAGTTGGTTGCATTCGTTGGTGTCGTGTCCGTAGTCGTTATGATAACGACAGAACTTGGTAGTGTCTCTTTTCGAAATATCCTTTCGAATGGGGGCAGGCTTTTTATAAGGCACACTAGAATTCGTGGCCTGATGACCTCTCCCCGAGACTCAACTAGGGCAGTGTAGTTAGTGAACCAAGGTTCATAACGGTTACCCTTGGCTCATTTATTGTCAGAGGTGGAAGGCTCATTGTGTGGCCGTTTTCCACCATTCTTGCCATTGCCGTTGCCGTTCCCGTTGTCGTTAGGTTTAGACCCATTGGCGGCTTTGGCGGGCTCGGCAGCCTTCTTATCCTTGCCTGGAGGCTTTCCATCGTCGGCAATGGCATCTTCGAGTTTGATGTAACGATCAGCCCGGTCCAAGAATTCCTGGGTAGTTCTAACCCCCTCTTTTCGGAGGCTTTTCCAGAGAGGGGTGCGACGCCTAACCCCTGCGGTTATGGCCATCCTTTTGCCTTCATCCCCCACTGTTTTTGCTCCAGCTGCTGCTCGTATAAAGCGCTGGATGTAGTCCTTCAGCGATTCTCCATCCTGCTGGCGAATTTCAACCAACTGGTTTGCCTCAGTCGGATGCACTCGACCTGCGTAGAACTGTCCTAAAACTCCCTTACGAACATCTCCCAGAAAACTATGCTTGCAGGAGGGAACTTGAAAAACCACTCCTGCACGGCATTAGAAAGTGTTGCAGGGAAGATCCTACACCGAGCATCTTCGGACACTTTCTGAATGTCCATTTGTATCTCAAACTTATTGACGTGAGATACCGAGTCGCCGTACCCATCAAAGTTCGGAAGCGTAGTCATTTTAAACTTGCTAGGAGTCTCTGCCATAGCTATCCTCTGGACGAAAGGAGTACCTTTCCTCCTATCGTGGTCGATGTAAGATGTTCTTCCCCCGACCAGCTGTTGCACCGCCTGGTTGAGGGCATCTACCTGGGCCTGCACAGCGATAGGAATCACTGTGGCCTCTGTTGCTGGGGGGATTTTCTCGCGATGTCGCTCGCGGTGATCATTGAGCACATCTCTCAAATCCTCGTCTCTTCTTCGCTGCTCGCTAGCTTCGAGCCGGTTGAAGACGTTATTTTGCCTGGATTGCCCCCCAGCATCCCGTCTGCCGGGTTGGTCATCTTGAGGTGGCTGATTCCTGTTTCCACCTCTTTCTTCATTCCTTCGACCGGCATTTCCTCTGCCGGAATCGGCTTCATCATAACCATTGCAATCTCTGAACCGTGATTGGCTGTGACGGGATCGACTGTTCCCTCAATTTCCTTCCCGGGCTGAAACGTCCCGAGCGTTAGAGGGTGGCCTGCATTGGTCGTTAGGTACTCGTGCATTATCATGCCGTGGGGGACCTCGGACCGCAGAGCCCAACTCTGAGTTCCTCCTGTTACCAGGAGGATGCTGTCCTCTGTTCGGAAGGTTCAGCTCGTTGCCCCTATGGCGTTTAGGACTGCGAGGCTGATGCTTGGTCCTATTCTGCCTCTCATGCGGGGGATTGCAGCGATCAGCTTGGGATGGAGGCTGTGCCTCAGGGTCTAGTGGGACATCATCATGGGGCACCTGAGGCTGTTCGGGCCTTTGCGGACTCGAGGGTTTGATAGGCGGACTAGGATTGGGACCCCTGTGGAGTGGCCCATTTGTGGGTTGATCAGGCTGCGAGGCAGGTGCAGTCTGATTCCTAGCCAATTGCAGGGCTGCCTCGAGGGCTGCCATGGCTTCGCTCTGGCAACGGTCCATCTCCGCCTGCCTCTCACTTAACTCCACGCACTACCATTCATTCTCTTGCTGCTGCCGCGCCATGATTTCGGCAGCACTTTCCTGACTGGCCCTCAGATTGGCCAGCTCTTAATGCAACGCCCCCAGAGTACTCTTCAGCGTTTCGTCATCCATTTCTTCCTCCTCAAAGTCCAAATGTGGCTCATCCTCAACCACGTTTGCAGGAGGAGGAGGAGGCGGGTTTGATGGTGCAGCGGCGGCCGCCTGTCCAGTTTTCCTTGCAGTTTTCGCCATTGGTTTTCTCAACGGTGATATACCAAGCTCTCAATGAAAGCACTAGAATGTTGACCCTGATTTTGGTCAACTCACACGGAGTCAAAATACGCTTGACGTGGGTGAATGCGTTGAAAAGAACGTGATGACGAAAATAATAAGAACACGAGATTTTTATAGTGGTTCGGCCCCAGGATCTGGTAATAACCTACGTCCACTTAGATTGTTATTGATATGAGAATCAAATGAGTGATCAAAGAACTAGGGTTCAATGAGTTTCACTAACCTCTAAAGAACAATACAATATCTCAAATAGAATTACTCTAGTCTCAAATAACTCGAAAGCCAAAAGTCCCTTCCTTGAGCTATCTTTCTCTATTTATAGGCTCAAGGGGGATTACATGAATGTGTTACAGATATTCTCTCCTAAATAATCGGATACTCAGGAGATTGTTGGAGTCAATTATGGGATTTACAGAGATCTTTATAAAAACGTCATGAAGCATGCAGAACCTGCAACCAAGCTGGTCGCAGGTAAACTTCGGCTGCTTACTGCTTATAAGTTGTCTTCTGGTCGATACCCTAGCAGAGTTAATCCAAGTGTCAGCCACGTGTCCGGGAATCACTTGCCACGTCATCTACACCAGTTTTTTGGATAACAATATACATAAAATAATAGACTTTATTATAGAAAATCTAAAATACGGGATCCCATTGTTTATACATAAAATCATAAATAAAATGAAACCTTTATTTTAAATGTTCAAATACTAAATGAGGAATCATAAAAACATAAATAAAAGCCTCAAATATCAACGTCATCCTCGATCGATTCCATCAGTCCATTTCTTTAGTCCTCTCCCAATACACATGCCATAACATCCTAGGATCCGTCCCACCTTCCATGTTCATTTACCTGGACAATCTAAATAAAAAGGAATGAGCCTAATGCCAGTACAGAAAAACTACTAAAGCATAACATAAAACATAAGATGTAAAAACATAAGACTACAATATTAATGGCTATTAACTCATTACCATAGTATGTGATAGAAACCATCTACGTCCTCTTGCAACTATTTAGAGGTAAGTTTAAACACAACTATAGTCTACGATAATGGTAAAAATCTCGGGATTTGCTTATTTGCTGTATAAGCAACCATATTTCCCAAGCGACTAAGAGCATAAAAACAACATACATACATACACATAGCATATAAACATAATCATAACACATAAAATCTAACATATTTTCCTTACCAAAACTAGGATATTGGAGACAAGTGCGGGATTGGAAACTCCTAAAATGAAACAGTAAAACCATAAGTTTCTAAAGAAAAGAAGATAAAAAAGATCTAAACCATCAAGATAAGAACTTACCGAAAACCTTAAGTTTCAAGGAAAATCAAACACCTAACAAAAAGCCATTATAACAAGTTATAATTTGAAGAAAAAGAAAAGAATAAGAGGAATCGTAATGACCTAAACTTGAGAATTAATAGTACCTTAGATAGCTAAGAACTCTGACCTACACCTCAATACCGAAATCACACTCCAGCTTACTTCCCAAATGTTTAAAAAAGCTTAGATTTGAATGCTTTCAACCACAAAACCCTAGTGTTTCTCTCTAGAATGAATTTAGCAGCTTAGAGGCTCTGAGAAGTGTTTGAAAGATGATGCAAATGGATGAGTGAAGGGTCCTATTTATAGGGTTCAAGGAGTGAAACTAACTCCCTTTAAAATTAATAAATAAATGAAAAAAATGGAGTTTTTTTCTCAACAGATGCCGAGAACTAAGTAAAAATTGTTCAAGAGCAAGTGCAAGTTGTTGAGGGTTGTTTCAAGCTCGGATTCCACGGAGTTTAAAAAATGGTTGAGGGAGCCAATATATCGCCCCCTATAGGCGATATATCGCCTGCCCCATAATCCCGAGGTTACGTGATTTCATTCGTGCGAAGTCAGCGTGTTAATAGTATCAATATAGGCGATATATCAGCCCTTTACCTACAATATATCGGATTACGTTGATATATTAGACACATTTTTACACACTTTCAGCACACTTGAAGTTGTTTAAACCACTTTAACTTAGTAATACGAGATCCTAACAGCTGAGGGAAGGCTCTAGACTTCCTAGATTTATCCTTGATTAATTTATTCATCTAAAATCCTTAAATCCTTAATATATATACATGTGACAAATGTCACATTTTTTATTATTCTATCTAAACCTTAGGCTATAATAAATAATATTTCTAGGTCCAGCTTCAATAATCAAACCTTATTATAAAATTAATACTTCTAAATTATAGGTTAAACTTACAAAAACCATAACTATCTCAATGAGTTTCCAAATAAATTTCGTCATGAAACAATAACAAAAAAAACAAAAATACTACAACATAAGCTACTTTTATATAACTAAATGAAATTTCAAGACACTACAAAATCAGACATTATACTGTGTTCGTCAAAAGTACCCTAACCGCGGCGGCCAGGTAGGCAAAACATGTATGCATTTCTCCATGCCCTCCAACTCATGGTTGATCAATTTTTTCCTTTCCCTTACTTTCACCGTAAAGCACCCTTGAGCCGAGGCTGAGCAAGAAAACTTCACAGAACAACATATAATATTTTATTTCAAGAAATGCATAACTAATCTAACACAACAATCAATCCACATGTTTCCATTAAAATTCACAACAGCAGCCTAAGCTGGTCAAGGTGCATTGCCAGGCACCAAGTTCACAGTCTTACCCGAGCTGGTCAGTACGACACCCTTAGATGGCCTTGCCCTGGCGGCCCACATTCAGCATGCTTTATGCCGATCCCGACCTTTGCTGTAATGCCCCGACTAATTCTAGACCTTGGACCATTATAACTACTATTTTGGAACACATACATACATAAAATATTAGAACATTATTAAAAATCCAAATTACTGTACGAAATACAAAATAAGGTATGGGTACCCATTGTTTAGTACATAAAACATACAAACATAAACTTTAATCAATCGTTTAAATACTAAGTGCGGAAATACATAAAACCTAAATTAAGAGACTTTAAAACAACGTCATCCTCGATCTTCCGGCAGTTCATTCAATCAATCCATCCCTAATACACATGCCAAGATACCACGAATCTGTCCCGCCTTCCAAGTTCATTTTCCTGCACCATCTAAAATAAAAGGAATGAGCCTAATTCACAGCAAGGAAAATCTACTAAAAACATATATCATAAATCATAAGACTATATCATAAAACATATACTATAAAACATAAGATGTGTAAACGTATATCGTATAGGAATACAATATTAATGGCCATTAACTCATTACCATAGCATGTGATAAAACAATCTAGGTCCTCAGTCTACTAATCGAGGTAGGTTAGATCACACAATAGTATATGATAACCCATCTAGGTCCTCAGTCTACTAATCGAGGTAGGGTAAATCATAACTCTAAACCACATTAATGATAAAAACTTTGGATTTTTCTATTTAAGCAACTATAAGCCCTAAGTGACTACAAAACATATTCATACATATAACATATCAACATAACATATCATAACACATATATCTAACCTATTTTCCTTACCAAAAACAAGGATATTGGAGATAAGAACGGGATTGGAACACTCCTAAGATCAACAGTAAAAACCATGAGTTTCTAAAGAAAATGAGATGAAAAAGTAGAAACTTACCGAAGAACCTTAACTTTAAAGAACTTAAATACCTAATCAAGAAGTCATAAAATCAAGTTAGGATCTGAAAGAAAATGGAAGAAAATAAAATAACTATAATGGATTAAACCTGGGGATAAGAATACCTTGAATGATCTAGAACTCCGATCTACACCTCGATACTGAAAAGTCACTCTATCTTACTTCCCAAATGTTTAAAAAAGCTTAGATTGGAAAAGCTTTTAACCCAAAACGCAAGTGTTTTCTCTCTAAAGTAATCTTAGCAACTTGGAGGCTCTGAAGAACGCTTGAATGATGAGTGAAATGGCTGAGTACTAGGTCCTATTTATAGAGTTCAAGGAGTAAAACTAACCCCTTTTAAAATTAATAAATAAATGAATAATAATTGAAAAGAATTGAATTTTCGTTTCAACAGATGCCCAGAACTCGGTCAAAAACATTCAAGAGCAAGTCCAAGAGGTTAAGGGTTGTTTCTAGCTCGCATTCCATGATGTTTCAAAAACCGACCCAAGGGTCGTTATATCGCCTATATCACCTAAGCCTATTCCCCAAGCCTTCGTTGTTTTGTTCGTGCGAAGTCGACGTGTTTTTTGTATCCTCTGTAGGCGATATATCGACCCCTATAGCTACGATATATCCGCATACGTTGATATATCAAACACGTTTTTGCACTCTTTCAACATATTTTGAATTTGTTTAAATAGCTTTGACTGAGTAAAACATGATCCTAACAGCTGCTAGAAGGTTCTAGAGCTTCTAGATTAATCCATTATTAAATTATTCATCTTAAATCCTTAAACAAACATGTTATTGACAAGTGTCATGCTCTTAATAATTCTATCTAAACCTTAGGTTATAATAAATAATATTTCTAGGACCAGCAATATTAATCAAACCTTATGTTATAATTAATATTTATAAACTGTAGATTAAACTTATAAAATCTATAACTGCTTCTATGAGATTCCAACTAAATCCTGGCTTGAACCAATATCCACAAAAACTAACATACTACAAGCTACTACTACTACTATCTAGCTAAGTAAAATTCCAAGACACTACATTTGCCGCTCCATCAGAAACACATATATGCCATAATAGTTACAAACATTAAGCACAATATAAGCATACATAATCACGCCATGCCCTGCTATACGGACTCAGACAGTTTTCTTACCTTAAGTCCTGAGCTGACAGTGCAAGGCTCAGGATTGCTTCAATTCCTTGACGCTATGTGGGAGATCATGAGAACAATCCATAATCTCGAGACTTAGCAGTAAAACCTAGTCACAACGTAATAATAAATAACCATCACAATCTATACCGATTAGAAACTTCAGAATAATATACTAGCCTCCAGGACCTCAAATTCTACTAAACTAGGTAGTAGAACCCCTCCCAAGCCCATAAGTTTATGTTCCCGAGCTTAAAAGTATGTTTAGGCTACTTCCTGTAATTAGAGTCGCAACTCAGCCGATAGGGCCACGGCACACTATAAGTCAAAGAGCCAAAGGCTCTCTCTTAGGGGACAAGGGTCGTGGTGCGCCCCAACATGCGCTCTGACGCTTGGGCAATTTCACAATATCGCCAAGCACATCTCATGCACATGGGCCACAGCACCTAAAGAACAGTGCAGCGGCTCGAGCTGGAAACCCAGAATTTCCTCTGTGTTTTCTTGAGCCAAGATCACCAAATCATATCCCAAACATGCACCAAGGTCCCAAATGAGTTAAAAAATGCTAAACAATACATCATTAGTAGTACAAACACCTCAAAAAGCAAACTAATTCTCTAATCCAAATTAAAACATAGCCTAAGCTTAAAACATAGCTAAACCTTAAACCTCAGCAGAAATTAACCAAGAAAACAAAGATAACCTTACCTCAATTGAGAATTTCGATCCCCCTGAACTATTCCACTTAATCCTACCTTCAATCCCCAATCTTCAAATTTCAAATTTCAGAGCTTTTCCTTTGAAAAATCCAAACCTCTCAAACCTTAGAGAGAGAGGGATACACGAGAGACAGAGAAAGAGAAAGGCAGCTGAGAGTTGTTTGTTTTTTTTTTCCAAAATGTTCTGTAAATTTCTTAGCTATCTAAGCCACCCTTAGACATGAAAAGTCCAAAATGCCCCTTAGCCCACTAGGTACTCTCTAGTGCTCACAACGAAAAATTCGTCATTCGCCACATTCCCACTAATTCCTCGAGTAGTCCTATAAATCCCCAATAAATCTTGGCATACCCAAATTAATCGCTAATAACTACCTGTTACCCGATCAACCTTGAATACATACTACATTCCCAAAATACCACTAGGCTCGCCCCGAGCCGGGTATTTGATCCCGTTGTGACTATTCCGCTAATCTGCTCAGTAGGATCGCCTCGGACCACACATCTCAAATGTATCCCCATAACATCAGGGTCTCAATCATAACACATACATAATACAAATATACAATCTACGGGTCAAAATTTACAAATATGCCCCAATTTACAAAAACGGGCCTACATGCATATTTAATGCACATAAACATGCATAACTATTCATATCACCATATAAATCATCTATACCGCACACTCACACATATATTCCATTAATTACGCCTATAAATCCAATTGTGCCCTCCTGACACACTTACCAAGGCACTAAGCCTTATTAGTAAATTTAGGACATTACAGATGCCCTCAGGTACTTCACTTCCCTGAGAGGTGACTCCATGCCCTTTTGCTCCTCGTGCTTCTATTGATGGATCGGGACCCTCAAGTCCTCTTCTTTATCTAGGCACACGTCAATAAGTGTGCGCGCTTGGCCCCATCGAGTTTATACCTCCACTCCTTGGGGGCATCCTTTGGCGGCCCAGTATGGAGAGGCCATGAACCATCACACGGGGAAGATCCCTGAAGAAGAATGAGGTCTGTGTATGACATTACGAACACTGAGTTGTGAAATGCTTATATGTGAACCTCTATGCAAGTATGTTTCAGGACAATTATTATATGTTTTTTAGTTTTAATAGCGCCCGATCATTGCGTTCGGTTTCATTTTTATTTTTTTACTTAGGCTTACATCTTGGGTAACTCTTTTGTCTCCTCAAGTTATTTATCAATGCAGCGATTGTAGTCTGAGCTTGAGGTTGCGATGAAAAACCTTTCTTTGTCCAGGAAAGAGAAAGATTAGCTAACCGCACTGGTTAGCGATTTGGAGAGCCATCTCGCTGAGACAGTTCACAAGAGGGATGCTACAATAGCCAAGTTCGTGTCAACTTCTTAATCTAATAGTAGGCTTGAAGCCACCATCCAGACCCTCAACGAGATGAGTAATGCTCTTGAAGTTGAGCTGGTGAATGCTGAGAATAGCATAGTTGAGTGAACGTTGCCTGCCGTGTGGAAGACTAATCCTTATGTCGACCTGTCTACTTTTCCGCTGAGAAGATTGCTGAGTAAAAAATTTGTGGTGGGAAGCCAAAGAGCTATCTTCGTGGCATATCTTTCATTTTTTCAAGAGGGATGTTGTGTAACGAGTTACCTTTTTTCATTTGCATGGAACTTCTGAAGTCCTTTATTATATGTTGAACATTTATGATTTATGTCCTTTTAAGCTCTCTTTTGTGTGTGGAAATTTTATATCTAGGATCCTTGTTAATTTTTGTAGTGACTGCGAGGATGTATTGGTCTCCTGAGCCATTATCATCTTCTTTTGGTTATCGTGCGTAAGGGGCTTCGATAAGGCCCTCTTCTTTGGTCTAATGATGATAGTCTTTTTTGTGCACATTGACTATATTTGCTTTTGTAAAGACCTATCAACCCTTAGGGTTTTTTACTTCCTTTTATAATCTATGCACGGACTTGTTATTTTGTGCGAGAAGCGTCCTTCTCTTCATTTTGCATAGTACTATTTTTACAAGGATCTCTTTCAGGATCCTTTTTGGCTGCACGGCTTAATGACCCCTCTAGACTTATTGATGGATACGCCCTTGATGCCTTACCCCACATGGGGTTAGCCTCTGTTAGGAGGTTATCCTTGTGAAACCTCTTGACTCCCTTGATATTCATAAGGGTAGCTTATCATTATTAATCCAAGAGAAAGTTCACAAAGTTTATATATATATAGGCCTCCTATGCTGCCCCCCAAGTTGTTGGTGGGATTTATTCCACTAAGCACTTTGGTCATTCTGCTCTCAACATAGACTTTGACAATGAGTGTATGTGAGTTATATAAGTGCTTTTATAGGGAACGAATGTATTATACGAGATAGTAAACACTTTCATTGATAGTTAGTAGAGTACTAAGATGCATATGGAAATATTGCATCTACTATAGTGTATGTTTAACTGGGCGACCTCTTTGATTCTTAATTACTAAAACTAACATAAAACAAAAAAAACTACGAACACTCTTGCATTAGATGCGAAAGTCTCACTAGTAATATTTCATGAGCTGTTCTGCATTCTATGATTGGAGTACGACAATGTCATCCAGTCATGCTAATTTGTGCGTGTTATGAGGTGTTACTTGGGCAAACTAGTAGGGTCCCTCCATGTTTGCCACTAGCACACCTGCCCTCAAATCTCGGGTGTTGGGGTGGACTTTCCTAAGCACTAAGTCACCTACATTGAATGCCCTCTCTCGCACCATAAAGTTGTAGTACCTCACGGTCCGTTGTTGGTATGTTTCCAATCTCAACTCTGCCCTCTCCCTTTTTTCTTCCATCAGGTCTAAATTTTTAGCTATCTCCATATGGTTAGCTTGGTCTTCGAAAGCTTGTACTCTAAAAAAACTTATCTTAATTTCCATTGGGAGAACAACCTCGCATCCATATCCCACGACAAAAGGGGTGTCTCTGGTTGTAGAACGCGACGTGGTTTTCTAAATTCATTTTTAGATTCTTCTTTGGGACCTTGTTAATGGCTTCCACTTGCCCATTGGCTTATGGGTGTACTGTGGGAGAGAAACTCCTCTTTATGCTCTTTTCCTTACAGTAAGCCTTGAATGTTCCCCCTTCAAACTGAACGTCGTTATCGAATATGATTTTATACAGCACTCCATACCTACAATTGATGGACTTGTTGACAAAGGAGACAATCTGTTTGGTAGTTATGTTGACCAAAGGCTCTTCCTCGACCAACTTGGTGAGGTAATCAACTGTAACAACTGCATACTTTGCTCCTCCTCTCCCTGCAAGTAGCATGTCAATTAGTTCTATCCACCATACCACAAAAGGGCAAGGGTTGGCCATGCTCACCAGCTAATTCAGGGGTTGTTGGGGGAAGTTTGTATGTATTTAGAATTTGTCGCACTTTCATGCGAAGTCGTCGAAATCCTTTTCCATAGCGGGCAAGTAATAACCTTGCCTCATGGATTTCGTGGCCATCGACTGCGCACCTGCATGATTCCTGCACTTTCCATCATGTATCTGATATAGAACCTTCATGGCTTCATCCCTGCTAATGCATCATAATGGTGGGACAAAGAAGCCCCTCTTGTACAAGACTCCATCTACTAGGGTGTATTGGGCAGCTTTGTACACTAGTCTCCGAGAATCTTTTTTGTCTATCAGCAAAGATCCATCTTTCAAGTATCTTAAAATTAGGCTGACCGAAAACTCTCCGGAGGTGTCAAACATAAGAAACTCTCCTTCAGTGATACTTGGTTTGGATGAGTATTCCACAAGGACGGACTCAAGCGTTTCTCCATCCTTGGTGGAGGCAAGTTTTTCAAGGGCATCGGCATTGGTGTTCTTCTTTCTCGGGATTCACTCTATGGTATATCCCTCGAAATGCTCCAAATAGCCTTTTACCCTCGCTAGGTATGCAGCCATATTGGGGCCCCTCGCTTTATACTCACCTTTAACCTGAAACACCACAAGTTGTGAGTCACTAAAAATGTGTAAATGTCTTACCTTCAATTCTTTAGCCAATCGCAAGCCAGCCAATTGTGCCTCATACTTTGCCTCTATGTTTGAAGTGTCGAACCCAAATCTTATCGCACAATAGATCTTGTGTCCCCTAGGCCCAGTCATCACCATACTTGCCCCAGCCACTCCTTCGTTGGATGCTCCATCTACATGGAGACTCCAATCCTCGAGCTTTTTTTCTTCTTTCTTGTGAACCAGTTCATTCTCCTCCATCTCTTTTTCCTCATTGGGTCGATTAGTAAACTCGACTATGAACTGTGCAAGTACTTGCCAATTAATGGAAACCCTGGGGGTATATGCAATGTCGTACTGACTTATCTCAATTGACCACTTCAAAAATCTCATCGAGGTTTCAGTTTTGTGTAAGACCTGCCTCAGGGGTTGTTGGTGGGTACCTCAATGGTGTGGACATGGAATTAGGGCCTATACTTTCTCAAGGCTATCAATATTGCATATGCCAACTTCTCTATCTCTGCGTATCAGCTTTCCACATATGCTAAGTGTATGTTGATGTAGTATATGGGTTGTTGGTTCTTCTTCTTTCCTTTGACTAAGGTAGCGCTTATGGAATGTTTGGATACTTCTAAATACATGTATAGCCTCTTGCCCTTTTTGGGATTGGCCAGTAGGGTGGTTTTCCATGGTGCTCCTTCATCTTGGCAAAGGCCTCCATGCAATCTTCATCTCAAGCAAACTTTTTCCTCCCTTTTAGGATGTTGAAAAAGGGGAGGCACTTGTCCGTGGACCTCGAAATGATCCTATTGAGCGATGCTATCTCTACTAGGGCTCTAATTTTATCAGGGTTGGCCTCATTTCCCATGGAGTTAACCATGAAACCCATATATTTTCCTTACGAGACCCCGAAGGTGCACTCGAGGGGGTTTAACTTCATCTTGTGCCTTTGAAGTGTGTCGAACA
The DNA here is from genome assembly GCF_963169125.1 of Humulus lupulus. Taxonomy (NCBI): domain Eukaryota; kingdom Viridiplantae; phylum Streptophyta; class Magnoliopsida; order Rosales; family Cannabaceae; genus Humulus; species Humulus lupulus. Next base: position 154,319,463 of record NC_084796.1, read on the forward strand.
TCTCACCAAGGACCCATGTGAGTTCCTTTGCCTTCTTAGTTTCACCAATATATCATCCACATATACTTCCATACTGCTTCCAATCGATTAGCAAACATCCTATTCACTAACCTCTGGTAGGTGGCCCCTACATCCTTCAACCCAAAGGGCATCACTCTATACCAATAGAGTCCTTTATTTGTTATGAATAAAGTATGCTCTTCATCATCTAGGTTCAAGAGCATCTTGTTATACCCATAATAAGTGTCCATGAGGCTGAGTAACTCATGCACACCTGTTGCATCAACCAATTGATCTATCCTTGGAAGTGGAAATCTAATGTTGGGACAAGGCTTATTGAGGTTAGTGAAATCCACGCAAGTTCTCCACTTCCTATTTGATACCTATACCGGGTAGAATGCTTCATGGATGAATCCATTCATTTTCAATTTTTTGACTTCCTCTTTCAATGATCCATATCTTTCTGGATGAAGTGCTAACCTCTTCTATCTCACAGGTCTTGCCTTGGAGTCGATGTTTAGGTGATGACACATGATGCAAGGGTTTATCATTATCATGTCTTCATGACTCCAAGTGAATACATCGAGGTTGACATTCAGAAACTTAACTAGCCTCTCCTATATGTCTTCTCCAAGGTTTCTTCAAACCTTCAACTTCCTTAATGGTTATTCCATCACAACAATCTCTTCTAACTCCTCTAGAGGTTCAGCCTTGGGCTCCTCAGTGACTTGGGGTCTAGTTCCCCTGGGTTTGTGCCTCCATGTATCTCCATTTCCATGGGTTCTCATGGCTTGGCAGCTGTGTGGAGAGATGCATTATAACACTCTATTGCTTGGTTTTGTTATCCTTTCATGCTTGTTGTCCCCCCGAAGTCAGGAATTTAACATACAGGTGATATATCGAGGTCACCGCTTTTAATTCACTCAGGGAGGATCTTCCTAATACTGCATTGAAAGTTGAAGTGCAATCTACTACAACAAAGTTTCCCATTATAGTGGTTTGTCTGTGATGCTCCCCCATGGTGAGGGTCATCTCGATTGTTCCTAAGGGTTGTATCGAGTCCCTAGTGAATCAGTATAAGGGGATATGACAGGGTTTCAAGTTCCTCATTCCCAAGCCTATTTGCTCCAATGTGGAGTGATATAAGATATATATAGAACTACCATTCTCCATGAGGACCCGATCACTCTTACATTGGCCAGTTGGACAATAAGCACCAGGGGGTCGCTAGGGGGAAAATGCACTCCTTGTGCATCTTCCTCCGTAAATGTTAGCGAATCATTTTCCCCCTTAAATATCTTTGGGGGTCACTGCTCCATACTCATGGTGCACAAGGGTCGAAATCATCTAGCTTCCCTAACATAACTATATCTTCCCTTCCTTGACTCTCCTCTAAATCCTGGACCTCTGAAGATCGTTCTTACTTCTCCCTACACCTCCGGGGCTATTTCTCGGGCTCGCGGTTAGGCTAGCCTATCCTCTGGTCTTGGCTTCTCCCTTCTAACATACCTGTCTAGTTTCCCCATGCGTATGAGTTCCTCAATTTCAACTTTCAAATTGGTATACTCCGTCGTGGTGTGGTCAATATCCTAGTGGTATTGGCAATACTTACTAGGGTACCTTTTGGATCGGTTTCTCTTCATTGGTAGGGATCTCTTGAAGGGGACATGATTTTTATTTGTGAGGAAGATATGAAAGGTGTATAGCATTTGCTTGGATTCACCTCTGCATTTATGATTTCTCTGTTGGTCATCCCTTGCCCCTTCGTATGCTCTCTTCTTCTTTCCTACTCAAGCCCTCAGGGGGCCGAGGGCTTGGATAGGAATTCACTTCTTCCCACCTTAAGGTTCTCATGACCATCTTCGACACGATGTACTTTTGTGCTCTTTCATAGAAGTCGCCTAGGTCGGTGACCTTTCTTCTTAGCGTATTATCCCATAGCTTGCTGCCTGGGAGCACTCTGGCCATGATCGCTATCTTGAGTTCTTCTCGAGTCAGGCTTCCTGTAAATGTGGGAATTTTTCCTTGTGAATTTTATTCACGAGTGAAGCTCTATACTATGAGACATCCTAAAAGGGCGTCACATGATGGTGAGGGAGTTGGGATAAGAGAGTCACCCTCACTAGGCAAGGGCCTTCGGCCACTTGCCAATCCAAACTTCACCCTCGCTATGCGAGGGTCCCCAGCTGGTCGTCCGCGTGCGCCCCGTTCCGTCAGGCATCAAGCCTCATCTACACTCGGGAGAAGAAGGTCAGCCTCGCTACGCGAGGCACCCTCGCTATGCGAGGGTGAGGCTTTGTTGTGGCATCCATGCCCCTAGACTCGCGATGCTGCACCCGGGGGAAGGAAAGGCAGCCTCGCTATGCGAGGGTGCTACCTTGTTACGACGCCCGTGTCCCGAGCCATGCCTATGCCTGAGGGAAAAGGGCCAGCCTCGCTATGCGAGGGTGTGGCCTTGCCACTGCGTCCATACTGCGAGCCTCGTGTCCATGTGACCCGCATAAGCCGGCCCTGACCCCTGGCGCCTTGACTTCTCAGAACACGCATAAGTTGAAGCCTCCTTGACATAGGCACGGGGTCACTGGGAGGAGCCTTGTTGATATGTCAAACGAACATGGAGCATTGAACGGGGATCGATGAGGACGACCGAGTACGGAACATGTACGCTGACACGGGGCGTACGGTTATGGAAAGAACAGAGGCACGACCCAATGATCTGCGTCTAAGGAGTAGTGGCGGTACGGACCTGTACGAAGAGTAGTGGTACCACTTGGACACCCCCGACCATACGCCAGAGCCGACAGTACTATGTCCTAGGCCACGACTCTGACACCATCAGGGTAGACACCACTACGCCCTGAGCCACTACACTATCAGAGTACCTATGTACGGCCCTGTGGTCTGGGACTTGTTTGTATCCAGGGCCAATAGAGCCCCCCCCTATAAATAGGCTCCAACCCCTCAGGCTAAGGGATTGGAAAAACTGAAGGTATGAAAAAGACTTAAGAAATATATGTTTCGGGTTTTCATTGTTGCCTGAGTTTTCTCCTGTTGATTAGTGTTCTTTCTATCTGATTCAAAGCTTCCTATAGTATAGAGATTGCAGTTTTCTAACCATCAATCATTGACGAGTTCTTACTATCAACAGTTTGGCGCCGTCTGTGGGAACGTTAGTTTCAAGCTACTGTTCAACCATTGTTTCCGACAAGAAGAAGATGCCAAGACGCTCGAAGCGACTGAGGGAGACGCGGGAGGTAGAAGTTCACCTGAACGGAGTTCAGCTGAAGGCCTCCATGAAGGACGCTCCTCCACCCAGAGACGTGGAGCCTCCGAAAGACCCTGAGGTTCACGGAGGTGATAGGGTGGCCTCATCGCCAGCCGCTCCACCTGGTGGGAGTCCTCCAAGAGCACCACCGGTAAACGCTGATGAGTTCCCTCCTCCAAAACCGCCGCAGGCACCGAACTCCGGCCAGCAAGACCCGGGCCCTTCTGCCCGTAGGCATGACAAGCACCCCCGGGTCCACTCCGTGAGCTCGAGTTCGAAATCTCGGTTTTATGAAGAGGAGATACGTGAACTCCACCGTAAGAACCAAAGATTAGAAACCACCTTAGAAACATGCAAGAGGTCCTTAACGGCCTGCTGCAGGGTGAGTCCAGCGTAACCTTGCCCAAGAGGAAGGAGAAGGGACGGGAAACCACTGTCCCAGTAGACGACGGAAGGACCAGGCACTCCACCAGCAACACCCCCAGGGAGAAGCCGCATGAGCGTCCCGGACCGTCGAGGCCACCCCAGGGGCCAAGGCAAGGGAACAATGGTGGCTCTCGCAACGACATCGAGGTCACCTCAAAGAGGACACCCTCGGATCTACGAGAGGAGCTCAATAAGAAGAGGGCGGATAAGAGGACTACCCCTCCTACTGTCCCCCGGGACGGCAAAGGAAAGGAAGGTGTCAACCCGTCCATGTTGAGAGACTCCCTGAAGAAGAGGAGGCAGGACCTCGATACAGAGATGAAGAGCTTGCGGAGTAAGATTTTCACCGCATCCGTAGGGCAAAGCCTTGAGGAGGAGTTCAACTATGAATCACCCTTCACCAAAGAGATCCAAGCCATCCGACTCCCAGCCAACTTCAAGGAGCCTCATATGACCCCGTATGAAGGAAGCACCGACCCCAAATACCACCTAGACGAATTCAATGACTTGATGAAGTTAAGGGGGATAAGTAGCGGGGCTAGATGCCACTGTTTCACAGTCACGCTGAAAGGACCCGCATACAAATGGTTTAAGAGACTTCGACCGGGATCCGTCAGGTCTTGGCAATAGTTTTCAGATGAGTTTCTCCAACAACATCATGCCGTGCGTGATTATACCATGCCGGGCACCAGCCTCGCCAATGTAAAACATGGCGAAAATGAGAGTCTAAAAAGCTACATCCACAGGTTCAACATGGAAGCAGCCAAAGTGGGGAGCTTGACCCGCAGAGAGTTAAAAATGGCCATCACTGCCGGGGTGCTTCCGGGAAGCAAATTGTGGGATAATATGCTCAAAAGGGAAGTCACAGATCTAGATGACTTCTACGAGAGAGCGCAGAAGTATATTCGTGTAGAGGATAGCCACGCGAACTTAAAGGCGGGAAAGTGTGAGTCCCCTGCGAAGCCCCCAACTAATGAAGGGTCGAATGGTGCAAAGAAGAAGAGGGCGTATGAAGGGCCGAGGGATGATCAACATAGAAAGCCCAAGCGGGGAAGCGACCCTAGGCAAACGGCTTATACCTTCTATACGGACCTGACGGATACAAGGGAGCATATCTACCTCACCAACGATAGGCGGGTTCCCTTCAAGAAGCCCCCACCAATGAGGAAGGATCGGTCCCAGAGGGATCCCAATAGATACTGTCAATACCACAAGGATATTGGCCACACCATAGCAGAGTGTATTCATTTGAAAGAAGATATTGAGGAGCTCATCCGCAGGGGGCACCTAGGCCGATATGTCAGGAGAGAGAGGCCGAAGTCGGAGGACGAACCAGTAATATCTAAGACGCAAAGAGAAGCTCCAGAGATCCAGGGAGAAGTGAGAACTATTTTTGGAGGTCCGGGGCTTGGGGGAGACTCCCGGAAAGGACGAGATAGGTACGCTAGAGAAGCCAGGTGAAGTCCACCACCCTGTGTCATGAGTCTGGAACAGCGCCCCCCGAAAAGCTTTAAAGGAGAAAATGACTCAATCACTTTTACAGAGGAGGATGCACGAGGGGTGCACTTTCCCCATAATGACCCTTTGGTGTTGACAATCCAGTTGGCCAACCTGCGGGTGCATCGGGTCCTCGTAGACAATGGAAGTTTCGTAGATATCTTATATCGCCCCGCCTTGGAGAAGATGGGCTTGGGCATCAGGCACTTGAAGCCTTGTCAATCCTCCTTATACGGGTTCGCGGGGGACTCGATACAACCTTTAGGGGTGATCGAATTAGCACTCACCATGGGAGAGCAACCCCGACAGACCACGATCATGGCAAACTTCGTCGTAGTAGATTGTGCTTCAGCTTTCAATGCGGTATTGGGGAGGCCATCCCTAAGAGAATTGAAAGCAATCACTTCAATATATCACCTCACCATCAAGTTCCCAACCTCTGGTGGGATAGCAGGCATGAAGGGAGAACAAAGAGAGGCTAGAGAGTGTTATAACACCACCCTTCACACTTCTGCGAAACTGCGAGAACCGATGGCAATGGTGATGCATGGGGGCACAGACCCACAGGAACGAGACCCCAGAATCGTGAAGGGCCCAACCGGGTAAGGCTAGCAATAAGGCTCCCACGCCTGATGCAGGTAGTAGCTGTGTTTAGTTTGTTGCAGGTTATGCTATTTTAGTAGACTAGAATCAAAGAGGTTACCTAGATAACCTCCCAAGTAGATGTAAGCCTTTTATCTATTTATATATCATTGTAATCTGACTACTATGAATGAAACTGTTTTCCACTTCGTATGTTATTTACTTCTTTGTGCAAGCATCAACTAAAGTCCCCGCCAAGATAAATCTCATCAGGTACTTGGGGGGGTAGGACGACAAAAGTAAACAAAAAAAAATCTCTTATATTCAAAAGGATTAGCTACCCTTATGAATATCAAGGGAGAAGTTTAAAAGGATGACCTCCAACGAAAGGTCGACACCCCAAGAGGTGAGGCCGTAAGGAGAGAATCACCCGATAAGTCTAGATCGGCCATTAAGCCGGCTAGCCCAAAAAGGGTCTTACAAGGGACCCTTGGAAAAAAAATAGTACTATGTATAAGGACGAGAAGGACGCTTCTCGCAAAAAGTAATAAGCGCGCGCAAAGAACATAAAAGGACCACAACAACCCAACGGGTTAACGTGTCCTTACAAGTATAATCAAGGTGCACCAGAAAGATTATCTTCATCAAATCAAAGAAAAACATATAGCCCACGAACAACAGTAATAAGAGGGACTTGCCAGAGCCCCTTAAGTTTGATAAAAAAAAAACAAAAAGAGAAGAAGTGGTGCGAGGGATTACACACCCAAAGCATACATAGACTGAGTACAAGGGGACCTACAAATCTCCACCTCGACCCTGCCACTCAGAAATCCTCTCGACGGCACAGTCCCCAAAAGAAGAAAAGTCAACAGCGAGGTTAGTCCTCCAGACAGCATGCAACGTTTTCTCGATTATGCGATCCTCAACGGTCAGAAGCTCAGCTTCGAGCACAGCGATCCTCCCGTTCAGAGTTTGGACGGTAGCCTCCAGCTGAATGTTGGCATGAGAGGTTGATGCAGCCCGGGCCAAGGCGGTATCCCTCTGGCATACCGCCTCGGCCAATTGACTTGACTAGGTATCCTTTGCAGTCTGAGCCACCGATAGGTTCCCCAGTGCCTCCTTAAGCTCGTGTTGCAACTGTTGGGTCGATGAAGAGTGGGAGGCAAGCAGTCGATGGTTCAGAATGGAAGCCTGGGTGAGGGCGAGAATATAAAGCAAAGCCTCAAGGGTTAGACGATATGCCGGAAATAATATAAAAAGTATATATATGGCCAGCACAAATGAATAAACCAAGTATCGCGATAATTACCTGCAGGGAGGCTCGCATGTAGGCGCTCTCTAGCTGAGCCTCAGGGACATCGTGTAGCGTCCTTCATTCACCTTTGGGAAAGTTTCCTAAGTGATGGCTCATGGCTTCCCCATATTGGCTCGCCAGAGGATGATCTTCAGGAATAGAAACATGAGCTGGGCCGGGAGAGGCGTGAGTACCTGCCGAGGCCCGCTTTGGCAAGGAGGGGGACCGGGAAGGCCCCGACCCATCTGCAGTGGTACGGGGGGCAGAAGAGTGCGGAGTCGCTTCCTGGGGTAAAGAGACACCTGTGGATGCCCACCTAGGATGCCTCCTCGGGGGTGAAGGAGCCCCATCGAAAGAAGGAATGACAAAATTCCTTCTAGGCACAGAGGGGCAAGGGGCAGGGGCATCGAAGGCAAACTCGCCGCCAGGTGTTAACGGAGACATCCGAGAGGAAGCACCGCCAGTGTGGCCGTCATCAGCTACACCCTTAGCCCTGCCAGCAACAGAGTACAAGCATGAGTAGTTCTCAGACACCACGGTCCCCTCAACGTCCATATGGTCACCCGGGGAGTAGACATAATCCCTATCGGCGGCTTCATCGTAATTCCTTTCATCGTGACCATATACCCACGGACTCTCAAGTACGGGCGCCGCTGCGGGTAAATCAACAGAGTCGGGCGACGCGGGGCGCGGATCCTCAGATTCAGGGGAAATGGAGCATAAGGTAACTTTCTGGTCCGGGGTCAGCAGCCCGCACGAGTGGAGATTTCTCTCTGTGAAAAGGGCGCTGGCTTGTTTACATGCCTTCGGCATAGCCAGGATTTGTATTACCCGGTCATGAGCCGCCCGTTTCAAGTTGGGACCAACGACCCCTAAGAGACCTGCCATCGAATGAAAGAAAATAACCACAGTTACAAGGACTATAAAAAAAGAAAAAGAGAGGCCGAATAATAATTGAAATTCCTGGTATATGGGATCAAGGTGAGGATAGCCTTACGTGGGGTGTTGAAGCTAGAATATCGGTTCTGCCCACTGTAAGTATAGAAGTAGTTTGACTTCCACGCCCCCCTATTGGAAATAGATCCCTCCAAGAGGGAACTCCCTTTAAGGGCCGCGACTTTTTGGAGTTGGTAGAACCCGGGGGCCGACGTATTCTCCCACAGGGTAAAGAAGTAATGAACCTCGCTTGTTGAAGGCCCCCTAGAGTACACCTGATGGTACAACACATACAAACAGCTGAGCATCACCCAGGAGTTGGGGGACAATTGTAGTGGTGCCAATTCAAAGTAGTCCAGTACTTTGATGAAGAAAGAGTGGAGTGGCAGAGCTCCACCAGATCGGATTATGGCATCGCTAAATGCCACGAACCCCTTTTGCGATGCGGACGCGCGTTCCTTGCGCTCTGGTATAACGAACTTGAGGTTCAAGGGTAACTTATGGGCTTTCAGCATGTTGCCCAATTTCTTCAGGGTAACGGTAGATCTTCCGGCTTCATCAGAAGTGTCCAAGGCTCTCTTCGGCATCTCGGGTACCTGGACAAAGTAAGGCAGTTTATGAGCGACAGACTTTCTTAGGGTCCTAGAAGATTCCCCACATGTCCTATGTCTACCAGCTCTTTGCTTGACCCTAGGGCGCAAGACATGGGATAGGAGAGGGAACACGGGCGGCACCATGGAAAGGAACTCCGGTTCAACCAACTCATGTCTACCGCCTTCAAAGGAGGAATCCACGTAATCAGGAGACTCATCATGACAAAAGGAAAAAGGCTCAGCGGGCAAGTTTTCTTCTAGGCAAGCAATTTCGAAAAGGCAATCCTGAAGGATTGATTGTAGTTGGGAAATGTATGTCGCTTGACGGGGGAAGAGATCAGAACCCGCGTCCCCGGGATAGGATTCTAGCTCCCTCTCCAGACAGTACGCCTTATGTCTAAGGTAAGATAGTCTCCTGAGGTAGAGCGCCCGCACACCCCTGCGGTTAGAGGGTTTACGTGCGTCGCCCCCCGAGTCGGAGGAGGACAACTCAATAAATTCAACATTAGACGGACCTTCGGGACATCGCCTAGATGCCATGGACAAGCTAAGACTCGAGGGCGTGTACGCATAAGGGCGACTCAATATCTACAACACGAGTGTGAGGGTATAAGAAAAGGGCCTATGTATGGATACTGGAGAGGCTATGCGAAGAAAATGTTAAACTCTGAAGAATGAGTATCATACAACCAACAATTCTACCCTCGCGTAATCAATCCAAAACAAAAGGGAGAAGAGATGAAGGAAACCTACCTGTGGGAATACGAAGCTGAGAGCGCACGGGGATAGACTTCCGAAAGAGCAGGAGCAAGACCGCAAGAACAAGGGAATGCCCAGCGTCACCACGAGGCTAAAGAAGAAAAGGAAACAAAAAAAAAATTTTTAAAAAAAAGAAGGGAGGAAGAAAATGAATAACTAAAATAAAAGAAAAAGTATCTCAAGAATGCTTTGAAGGAGAATGGAACCCTTGAACTCTTGAAAATAAGTTGGAGGGCATGCCACTAGGCTAGGCAAGTCTTGGTGTAGAGAAGTGGTTTCAAACCTTGGAGTATTTATAGGGAAAGTCAATGCTCCCTAGCCATTGGATCTATTTCCCCATAAATGGTGGACATCAAGAGTATGGGTAATCTTGGGATCTGCAATGGAGAATGATTGGTCCTTATGCAATCTTAGGAACTTACATGGATCCCCCAAGTGTTAGGTGGCTATTGTGTTTATTTGAACACTATAAAGAAACACAACTCCAAGCCACACTTCGGGCTTCTTCGAGCGACGTTGGAAAAATTTCCAAGGCAAAGTCCCCCAAGGCTGGCCGTGCGTGTCAAGCAAGAGAAATAGAGAGAGTCTACAAACACACTTAAAAGTGTACTTATAGACTTGGGGGGAAGTGTAAATGTGGGAATTTTTCCTTGTGAATTTTATTCACGAGTGAAGCTCTATACTACGAGACATCCTAAAAGGGCGTCACATGATGGTGAGGGAGTTGGGATAAGAGAGTCACCCTCACTAGGCAAGGGCCTTCGGCCACTTGCCAATCCAAACTTCACCCTCGCTATGCGAGGGTCCCCAGCTGGTCATCCGCGTGCGCCCCGTTCCGTCAGGCATCAAGCCTCGTCTACACTCGGGAGAAGAAGGTCAGCCTCGCTACACGAGGCACCCTCACTATGCGAGGGTGAGGCTTTGTTGTGGCATCCGTGCCCCTAGACTCGCGACGCTGCACCCGGGGGAAGGAAAGGCAGCCTCGCTATGCGAGGGTGCTGCCTTGTTACGACGCCCGTGTCCCGAGCCATCGCTACGCCTGAGGGAAAAGGGCCAGCCTCGCTACGCGAGGTACCCTCGCTATGCGAGGGTGTGGCCTTGCCACAGCGTCCATACTGCGAGCCTCGTGTCCATGTGACCCGCATAATCCGGCCCTGACCCCTGGTGCCTTGACTTCTCAGAACACGCATATGTTGAAGCCTCCTTGACATAGGCACGGGGTCACTTGGAGGAGCCTTGTTGATATGTCAAACGAACATGGAGCATTGAACGGGGATCGATGAGGACGACCGAGTACGGAACACGTGCGCTGACACGGGGCATACGGTTATGGAAAGAACAGAGGCACGACCCAATGATCTGCGTCTAAGGAGTAGTGGCGGTACGGACCTGTACGAAGAGTAGTGGTACCACTTGGACACCCCCGACCATACGCCAGAGCCCACAGTACTATGTCCTAGGCCACGACTCTGACACCATCAGGGTAGACACCACTACGCCCTGAGCCACTACATTATCAGAGTACCTGTGTACATCCCTGTGGTCTGGGACTTGTTTGTATCCAGGGCCAATAGAGCCCCCCCCTATAAATAGGCTCCAACCCCTCAGGCTAAGGGGTTGGAAAAACTGAAGGTATGAAAAAGACTTAAGATGTATATGTTTCGGGTTTTCATTGTTGCTTGAGTTTTCTCCTATTGATTAGTGTTCTTTCTATCTGATTCAAAGCTTCCTATAGTATAGAGATTGCAGTTTTCTAACCATCAATCGTTGACGAGTTCTTACCGTCAACACTTCCTACCTTATCGCTTCCATGTTGAACCTATTGATATAATTTTTTAAGTGTTCGCCTTCACCTTGTCTTATGTTAGCGAGACTGGTGCATGCATTGAATAATCGTGCACTACATGGTGCTACTGGAGAAAATTTTCAGAAAATTGTTGCCATGACTTGATGGTTCGCGGCCTTAGCCTCTTGAACTACTTGTACGCAACTCCCTTTAGAATGACAGCAAAGTAGTGACACCTTGCTCTACAATTGACCCATCTCAGTTTCATTAAATCATTGAAGGCATCAAGGTAGCTCTTACGGTCTATAGTGCCCTCATAAGGAGTCATATGAGGCTCTTTGAAGTTTTTGGGAGTTGTTCAACTTGAATATCTCTTGTGAAAGGTAACTCGTAGTCAAACTCATCATCGACAATGTGCCTCCCAGACACAATGACTATTTTACCTCAAATGCTTCATATCTCAGTGTCTAGCTCGAGTCTCCTTCTATTCAAGGAGTCCCTTAAGTAAGAAGGGTTGGGCTTTCCTTTCCCCGTGTCCTTCAAATGAGCCATAGGGGGTGTTATTCTTACGTCTGACCTTTTCCTATTGATCTTTTCTCTCAGGTTTGGGGGTTCTCCCTTAGAGGTGACTTCAACTTCGTTTCTATGACATGTGCCATCCCTCCATCTTTACTCTTGGGGGTACCTTGCTGGTCCAGGGCCTTCATGATACTTTGGCCAGGGAGTTTTGCTAGTTGAGAGTTGGGTCCTCTGTCGTCTATGGTGGCGATGGTCTCCCCTCTCTCATGTTTCTTCTCCCTACGCTTGGGAAGGGGCATGCTTGACTTGCCTTGCAGCAGGCCTTTCAGCATATTTTGCATGTTTTCTAGCATGGTCTCCTTATAATAGTGATTCAGGAGCTAGAGATCACAGAATTTACCCAAGGAATTTTGTAGGGCCTATGCGTAGAGAGACCTAGATCCCAGTGGCCGCCCACGGGAGCGGCTGATGGTATTGAAGGATCTACATTGGGCTGGTCAGTCAAGGATAAAGCCTCCCTTTCCTTGCCAGGGGTTGGATGTGCATCCAGTGTACCTCCATTCTAAAACAGTGGAGGGTACTTCCTGGAGGCTCGTAGTTGGTCTCTGTTGTAGAGTCCAAGAAGTTTACTTAGCAGTTAGATAGTAGTAGTAATAGTAATAGCTAGTAGTAGTATTTTTATGACTGTGGATTTTGGTTCAGACCAGGATTTAATTGGACACTCATAGTAACACTTGTAGATTTTCTAAGTTTAACCTACAGTTTAAGAATATTAATTTTAACCTAAGGTTTGATAAATATGACTGATATTGATGGTGATATTTATTATATTATAAGGTTTAGATAGACCCAATAAGATAGTAACACTTGTGATATGCATGATTATTAAGAAATTATTATTTTAATGATAAAATAAGGGAAATATAAGACTTAGTCTTCACCAGAATATGTTAGGAGCATGACATTTGTCATAGTTTTATTTATTTGTGGATTAGGTTAGATAATTAAATAGATTTTTCGTAACTCTAGGGTACTGTAACTTCCGACCTGTTTTTGACCCAGTTATGTTATGAATTTCAAAAAATAGTATTTCTAAAAAGTTGTAGATAATTGAATTAGATTTCCAACGGGATAAAGAGAGTCTAAATCGCAGTCCTATAGATTCAGATATGTTGATTTTACTACAGATGAGTTTAGAGTTACGAGATTTAGGGAGTTAGAAGTTAGGATTCAATTTGTTTTTATTATTTTTGTTTTAAAAATCAAGCTTTGACTCCTTAAATCTCTCTGAATAATTTGACCAATTCCTAAGCCTTTGGCTGAAGGATATTCAAATATTTTCAATTAAATTCATTATTTTTATTCAAAGCCAAAAAGAAGATTTTTATTCCTAGAACTATATAAATAGGACCTAGCACCAAGCCTTTTCATTCATTCTTCAAGCATTGATCAGAGCCTTCCATGTGCTAGTGAGACTATAAAGTGATAAACACTTGGGTTGGGGTTATAAGCTTAATCATTATAAGCTTAATAAACACTTGGGAAGTAAGGTTCATAGTGTGTATTTCGGTTTCGAGGTGTAGTTCGATCATAGCAATTTCAAAGGTATTCCTATTCTTAGTTCCTTTCAGTATTGTTTCATTAGTTTTATAGTCCTAACTCAGTCTTCTCTATTCTTGGTTAGGCATCTAAGTTCTTCGTACTTGAGGATTTTTGTCGGTAAGAATATTCTCGGTGGTTTTTAGTTCAATCATCGATTTCTTTCAGAATACTCACCTCTATATTATGGTTTTTAGGAGTGTTCCAAAGTCCCAATTTTGTTCTCATCATCCCAGTATTTTGGTAAGGAAAATAGGATAGGATTTTATATGTTACGTTATGTGTTATCTTATGATTTAAGTGTTATGTATATGTTATATGTTATATTATGTATATTTGTAGACTTGGGCATATGACCTGTATAACTAACAAGCCCCAATAAATTTATGGGCATATGACTTGCTTAGCTAGCAAGCCCCACAAATCTAATGGGCATATGACTTGTTTAGTTTACGGGACCCCAAGCAATAATGGCCATTATAGTATATGTGACATATGGTATGATATGTTTTAGTATATGTGATATGAATTTTATGTATATGATTTATGTGTTAGATTTTCCTTGCTGGGCATTAGGCTCATTCCTTTATGTGTTTATGTGCAGGAAAATTGCTTTGGTGGCCGGAAAGGTTCTTGGAAGCTTGGGGATGTGTATTGAGGCGGGATGGAATCGATGGACCGAGTGTTCAATTCGAGGATGAAGTCTCTTTAAATTTTATATGTATTTTCCGCACTTTATTATGTAATCCATTTTATTTAAAATTATGTTATGTTTTTCTTTTAAAAACAATGGGATTCCATATCCTACTTTAAATTTTATGTAGTTTAACATTTGTTTTACAAGTTTTTAATGAAGTTATGATTATTTCACTTGTAAGTTTTATTAAAATTTTGTGTCTATGTATAGTAGTCATTAATGGTACAAAGTCTAGAGTAGTTGGGTCTTTATAGTTGGTATCAGTGCAACGGTTCATTCGCTTGAAGTTCTCCTCGATACACACACTCAAAGCTCTGAATCTAACTGCCAATGTAAGTGTTTATGTTTTAGTTGTTTTGATTATGTGTTTAGTTAACGTTTTAGCCCTTATGTTTTCAGTTAAGAATATTTGTAAATTAGTTTATATTTCGTTATTTATTTTTTTTATTATCTTTGCGTTTATGATTGTACATAGTGAAAACTTTTTTTTCCAAATAAATATCATTGTTATTTTTGAATGACATGTATGAGTTTGATTTTTTTTACAATCATAATAAATAATGACCAAGTTTGGTGAGGGTGGATACAAATTTCATAAGCACCATGCTCCAAACTTTGAAGGGACAATAGAACCCTTTAAGGCAGAAGAATGGCTCAGAAATATAGAGCCGATCCTAGCACATATAAATCTCGGCAACGTGGACCGCATATCCTGCGTTTCTTCTCTGCTTAAGAAGGATGCTAGAATATGGTGGGACTTAGTTCAGCAGACTAACGATGTCGCCACCATGACATGGACAAGATTTGTGGAGCTGTTCCATAAGAAGTATTACAACTCGGCAGTCATCACTACAAGGATCGAGGAGTTCACAAGTTTGAAGCAGGGCAACTTAACGGTAGTAGAATATGCTCGGCAGTTCAACAAATTAGCCAAGTTTGCCCCAGAGTTGGTTCCAACTGACTTTATGAGGGTGACCAAGTTTATTAGAGGACTTAGACCAAAGACTGAATTAGGGGTTAAGCTAGCAAACCCGGGAAATACTACCTATGCCGATGTTCTAGAAACGACAGTAGAAGTAAAAAGGCTTCAGGCGAACGTGAGTAAGGAGAAGTCTAGTAGGCCTGAGCCTAAACAGCAGGGTCAACCTCAAAATGGTCGGAACAACCACAAAAACAGCTGTCAGCATAGCAATAGTAATAGTCATGGTCAGGAGAGAAGGCATCCTAATGATAAGCAGGCCAATGGTGATAAAAGAATACGGACAAACAATGGAGGCAATAAGTCGGGTTATGTAGAATACCCGCAATGCTCTAAGGGCCAAAAGAAACATCTTGGGGAATGTCATGCAAACATCAAGGGATGCTTCAAGTGTGGTTAGGAAAGTCATCGAAAGAAGGAATGTCCATAGCTCAAGCAGAAGGAGAAGAGGGATTAAACGATGGTTCCAGACCAAAGTCTTTGCCTTGACCTAGGGAGGAGCCCATGCTAGTAACAAGCAGTTACAGGTCAGATTCCTATCCTCGATAGTATATGTTCTAATATCGCTTGATTTGGGAGCAACATACTTGTATATCTCGTTAGGAATGATAGAGAAATTAGACAAACCTTGTAGAACTAGGTTTGTGACATAGTTGCCTTTGGGTAAAGTAGTTCTATCATCAAGGATAGTACGAGGCATACTGATCAAGATTGAGGACGTAGAACTAGAAGGAGACCTGATAGAACTGGTGATAAAGGACTTTGACATGATACTAGGCATGGACTGGCTAGCACGGCATGGCGCAACCATCAACTGCAAACGCAAGAAGGTGATGTTCAAGACTCCTAATGGCCAGAAACTATGCTTCATGGGACAAGCTTCAGGATTACGCACACCGTTAGTATCATCTCTCAAAGCTCAAAGAATAATGGAAAAAGGATGACAAGCATTCTTAGCTAGCATCACAGATGTGGTAAAGGAAACACCACTCAAGGTTGGAGACGTCCGTATTGTAAGAGAATTCCCAGAGGTATTTCCTGATGACTTGCCAGGATTGCCGCCAACTCGGGAAATTGACTTCACGATAGAATTAGTACCGGGCACCGAGCCTATTTCCAAGGCACCGTACCGGATGGCACCTATGGAACTCAAGGAGTTAAAGACCCAGCTACAAGAACTCCTAGACTTGGGTTTTATTAGGCCGAGCCATTCACCATGGGGAGCACTAGTGCTATTCGTGAAGAAGAAGGAAGGAAGTATGCGGGTGTGCATAGACTACCACGAGCTGAATAAAGTAACAATTAAGAATAAGTACCCACTACCCCAGATCGATGATTTGTTTGATCAACTCCGAGGTGTGACTATATTTTTAAAGATTGATTTACGATCCGGGTACCATCAGCTCAAGGTACGGGAAGAGGATATTCCCAAGACGTCTTTTAGAACTCGTTATGGACATTATGAGTTTGTAGTTATATCTTTTGGTCTTACCAACGCTTTAGCCGCATTTATGGATTTAATGAATAGGGTCTTTAAGGACTACTTGGATAAATTCATCGTAGTTTTCATCGACGACATCTTGGTGTACTCAAAGGATAAAGTCGAGCACGAGAAACATTTAAGGTTAATCTTTCTACAACTGAAGGAGCATCAGCTTTACGCCAAGTTTAAGAAGTGCGAATTTTGGCTTTCACAAGTAGCATTTCTCAGCCACATAGTATCCAAGGACGGGATTGCTGTAGACCCATCTAAAGCAGAGGCCGTGAAGGATTGGCCAAGACCAAAGAATGCATCCGAAGTAAGGAGCTTTCTGGGATTAGCAGGTTATTATAGGAGGTTCGTAGATGACTTTTCTAAGATAGCCACTCCACTCACCAACCTGACCCGCAAACAACAAAGATTCAACTGGAATGATAGATATGAAGAAAGTTTCCAGTTGCTTAAGGACAAGTTGTGCTCAGCACCAGTATTCTATGTACCGACACCTAATGATAAGTTCGTAGTCTACTGCGATGCATCGAAGCAAGGGTTGGGTTGCGTGATGATGCAAAATGATAAGGTGATAGCCTACGCCTCACGGCAGCTATAGGAGTACGAGCAACGCTATCCAACGCATGATATGGAGTTGGTAGCAGTGGTCTTTGTGTTGAAAATATGGCGCCATTATCTTTACGGAGAATGGTGCGAGATTTATACGGACCACAAAAGTTTAAAGTACTTCTTCACACAGAAGGAGGTCAACATGAGGTAGCGCAGGTGGTTAGAGCTAGTGAAGGATTACGACTGCGAAATCATATACCACCCGAGAAAGGAAAATGTAGTTGCCGATGCGCTAAGTAGGAAGAGTTATGGAAGTTTAGCAGCGCTAGCAGGAATAGAAAAGTCGCTACAGCAGGAGCTGATCAGTGACAGAATAGAAATAGTTGTCGGTAAGCTGGCTAATTTGTTTGTCCAGTCAAATCTGCTAGAAGATATATGGATTGGGCAAGGGCATGACGACACACTAGCGGCACAAATGGATGCAGTCAGAGAAGGCAAGGCCACAGATTTCTCAATATCAAGTCAAGGATTATTGAGATATAAGGATCGAGTATGCGTGCCAGATAATCAAGGGATTAAGATGGCGATTCTAGAAGAAGCGCGCAGTACCCCGTACTCAATTCACCCAAGGTCGACCAAGATGGCACACGACATCAAGGCAATCTATTGGTGGCCAGGAATGAAGAAGGACATAGCAGAGTTTGTGTCCAAGTGTCTTATATGCCAGCAAGTGAAAGCAGAGCATCAGCGGCCTGCGGGCTTATTGCAACCGCTTAGCGTACCAGAATGGAAGTGGGACGATAGAGCCATGGACTTTGTGACAGGTTTGCCAAGGACGAATAAGTAGCATGATTCCGCTTGGATAGTAATAGATAGACTAACCAAGTCGGCTCATTTCCTGCCTGTTAAGACTTCATACACGACAGACCAATATGCAGACATCTATGCCCAAGAGATAGTACGACTGCATAGAATCTCTAAGAAAATAGTATTCGATAGATGATGGTGTTTACATTGAGATCTTGGAGTAAGTATTTGCCACTGATAGAATTCTCCTACAACAATAGCTACAAGTCAACGATCGGGATGACACCTTATGAGTTGATTTATGGAAAAAGGTGTCGATCGCCGTTGCATTATGACGAGGTAGAAGAAAGGCAACTACTTGGAACTGAAGCTGTTAGAGGAGCTTGGGATGTAGTAACCCTGATTAGAAAGTGTATGCTCGCTGCTCAAAGTCGTTAGAAAAGTTATGCGGATGCCAAGCGACGTGATGTGGAATTCAAAGTCGGAGATCAAGTTTTCTTAAGAATATCTCCTATGAAAGGTTTGAAGCGATTTGGGAAGAAAGGTAAACTTAGTCCCTGATTTATAGATCCTTTTGAGATATTGGACAAAGTGGGAGCAGGTGCGTATAGACTAGCCCTACCGCCAGCCCCTAGCAGATAGTCACAGCGTGTTCCACGTCTCAATGCTACGCAAGTATGTGTCAGACCCATCTCATGTCCTCAAGTATGATACGATAGCACTCAAAAAAAACTTGAGTTACGAGGAACAGCCGGTTAGCATCCTAGATAGAGGGATGAAAGAATTACGGTTTAAGAGTTTTTCGATAGTTAAAGTCCTATGGAGTAATAGTTCTAAACAGGAGGCAACGTGGGAGTTGGAGGAGGACATGCAAGGCCAGTATCCAGAATTATTTGGTAAGTAAATTTCGAGGACGAAATTATTTTTAGTAGGGGAGAATTGTAGAGTCCAAGAACTTTACTTAGCTAGTTAGATAGTAGTAGTAATAGTAATAGCTACTAGTAGTATTTTTATGACTTTGGATTTTGGTTCAGACCAGGATTTAATTGGACACTCATAGTAACACTTGTAGATTTTCTAAGTTTAACCTACAGTTTAAGAATATTAATTTTAACCTAAGGTTTGATAAATATGACTGATATTGATGGTGATATTTATTATATTATAAGGTTTAGATAGACCCAATAAGATAGTAACACTTGTGATATGCATGATTATTAAGAAATTATTATTTTAATGATAAAATAAGGGAAATATAAGACTTAGTCTTCACCAGAATATTTTAGGAGCATGACATTTGTCATAGTTTTATTTATTTGTGGATTAGGTTAGATAATTAAATAGATTTTTCGTAACTCTAGGGTACTGTAACTTCCGACTTGTTTTTGACCCAGTTATGTTATGAATTTCGAAAAATAGTATTTCTAAAAAGTTGTAGATAATTGAATTAGATTTCCAACGGGATAAAGAGAGTCTAAATCGCAGTCCTATAGATTCAGATATGTTGATTTTACTACAGATGAGTTTAGAGTTACGAGATTTAGGGAGTTAGAAGTTAGGATTCAATTTGTTTTTATTATTTTTGTTTTAAAAATCAAGCTTTGACTCCTTAAATCTCTCTGAATAATTTGACCAATTCCTAAGCCTTTGGCTGAAGGATATTCAAATATTTTCAATTAAATTCATTATTTTTATTCAAAGCCAAAAAGAAGATTTCTATTCCTAGAACTCTATAAATAGGACCTAGCACCAAGCCTTTTCATTCATTCTTCAAGTATTGATCAGAGCCTTCCATGTGCTAGTGAGACTATAAAGTGATAAACACTTGGGTTGGGGTTATAAGCTTAATCATTATAAGCTTAATAAACACTTGGGAAGTAAGGTTTATAGTGTGTATTTCGGTTTCGAGGTGTAGTTCGATCATAGCAATTTCAAAGGTATTCCTCTTCTTAGTTCCTTTCAGTATTGTTTCATTAGTTTTATAGTCCTAACTCAGTCTTCTCTATTCTTGGTTAGGCATCTAAGTTCTTCGAACTTGAGGTTTCTTGTCGGTAAGAATATTCTCGGTGGTTTTTAGTTCATTCATCGATTTCTTTTAGAATACTCACCTCTATATTATGGTTTTTAGGAGTGTTCCAGAGTCCCGATTTTGTTCTCATCATCCCAGTATTTTGGTAAGGAAAATAGGATATGATTTTATATGTTATGTTATGTGTTATCTTATGATTTAAGTGTTATGTATATGTTATATGTTATATGTTATATTATGTATGTTTGCAGACTTGGGCATATTACCTGTATAACTAACAAGCCTCAATAAATTTATGGGCATATGACTTGCTTAGCTAGCAAGCCCCACAAATCTAATGGGCATATGATTTGTTTAGTTTACGGGACCCCAAGTAATAATGGCCATTATAGTATATGTGACATATGTTACGATATGTTTTAGTATATGTGATATGAATTTTATGTATATGATTTATGTGTTAGATTTTCCTTGCTGGGCATTAGGCTCATTCCTTTATGTGTTTATGTGCAGGAAAATTGCTTTGGTGGCCGGAAAGGTTCTTGGAAACTTGGGGATGTGTATTGAGGCAGGATGGAATCGATGGACCGAGTGTTCAATTCGAGGATGAAGTCTCTTTAAATTTTATATGTATTTTCCGCAGTTTATTATGTATTCCATTTTATTTTAAATTATGTTACGTTTTTCTTTTAAAAACAATGGGATCCCATATCCTACTTTAAATTTTATGTAATTTAACATTTGTTTTACAAGTTTTTAATGAAGTTATGATTATTTCACTTGTAAGTTTTATTAAAAATTTGTGTCTATGTATAGTAGTCATTAATGGTCCAAAGTCTAGAGTAGTTGGGTTGTTACATCTGTCCAAGTGGATCTCAACATCTTGTGATTCCCGTAGGCTTCTTGACCGCCATGGAACTTTCCCTTGTCGGAATCTACAGAAGAATAGTTGCTTGATACTTGTTCCCACAGGCGATGCCAAATTGTTGACGGCAAGAACTCGCCAATGATATAAGGTTGGAAAACTAAAAGCTTGTTACGAAAACTTCGTAGAAAGGACTTAGGAAAAACATGAGAAAGAAAAGTGCAGAACAACAATGGAGTAAATGCTCGTATATTACTCTATATTCTATGCATACAATCAATTTTCAAGCCCCTTAGTTTGAGGGGTGAAGGTCTATTTATAGCTGGGCTCTAATGGCCCCTAATACATGGTAGTCCCTAGGACAATATAGTACATGGGGACACTATCACTGTAACGCCCTACTTCCTTAGAGCCGTTACCAAGTGAGTTTTTAAGACAAAATAGTGCAATGAACTCGCTAACCGAGGTTTTTGAAACGAAAGTGTGACTAATAAAAAGTTAAGGCTGTAATCTTTGAAAATGCGTTGTTTCAATAAAATTTCTAGTATTAAACATTTGGGATCCCAAAAATAAGGTTTGAAAACTATTTACATCTTGAAATAAGTTTACAGTTGATCAGTTACAAAATCATAGATTATTACAGCCATTTTCAAATAAACCCCCAACCAAAGCAGTCGGGCAGGCCAAACATGTACGCGTCGCTTCACGCTCTCCGTACTCATGGTTGGTTGACTCAGTCATTGCCCTACCTGCAACACGGAGCACCCGTGAGCCGAAGCCCAGCAAGAAAACTCATGCATAACATAACATATGCAAATATACAGCAAATCATAACAGATAATCCACATACAAACAAGTCAACCATTAGACTAAGCAAACACGGCCATGCCGCCCCCGAAGCCTTACTGAAGCCTGGGGTCTCGGTCCTCACCGCAAGGATCTCACACATATCCTCTGGGTCCCGGGCCCTGCCCTGACCATAAGCATCCCATGTGCTTAGTGTTACTTCCAACTCCGCTGCCGTACCCGGCCTACGCCGCACTCGGCCCTTGCTGTTCATTTCATTATAATCATACATAGCATAAATCAAACAACATTCATACAATTATCAATACATGTAAGTCTACACCCTAACATGTAATGCAATATAGGGCCATGCCCGTCAATCATCTCATCATGCAATATAGGGCCGTGCCCCGCAATCACACTATGGGCCCACGCCCTATCCTACGGGTGTTATAGTTTTCTTACTTGTATTCCGAGCCTCCTGATGCACTCAAGCCGCGAGCACGGTCCTCTAGCACGAGCCTCTCCAATATCCTAGTCACAACACACATGAAACATCCTTAAATGAGCTTCCAAGCCAAGCTCCAGTACTCGGAACGTTGAACTTCACCAAATATGGTAAAAGACTCAACCCCGAGCACCCTAGGTTAAATTCCCAAGCCTAAATTCTCAAAATCCCAAAATTCCTTAAGCGCCGCGGCATGGCCCAACCATGCCGCGGCATGGCCCCCAAACAGGGCCACAAAAATGCCCAGAAACAGGTAAGGGCCGCGGCCCTACAAAGACCATGCCGCGGCCCGCCCTCCATCCTCAGCGCATCTTAGCCTTCAAGGGCCGCGGCCCTCCAAGAACCATGCCGCGGCCCGACCCTTCGAACCCAGTAAAACCCACCATTTTCTAGCTTAAAACCTCACCTTAAGCCATCCCAAAGCTCCCAAATCAAAACCAATTAATAATCACAACATTAGTATCAAGATCAAAACACAATCACACTTAAAAATCTCATCTAGAGTTTCAAATTCCTCAAACTTTAAACCAACCATCCTATCTTTAAATTCCACACTAAAACTTTGAGAAATCAACCTTGAACCCAAGAAATAACATAATATAAATCTTACCTTGAGTAGTCCTAGCTCAAATCTGGTTTTTGGTTCCTCAAATCCCTTTGAATCTCCTCCTAGGTCTCAAAACTTCAGCCCCATCTACACCTCTTCTCCTTTCTTCTTCTTCTCTTCCAATTTTATCAAGGCATCAAATGACCCTAAATACCCAAATCGTGACCCACTAAAACCCAGCTTAGAATTGCCTATTACCCTTTCCAAATGACCATGCTACCCCTCCAAATGATCCTTTCTCAACTAATTCCTCAAGGGTACTCTAGTCCTTTCACTAATATTTCAATTCTACCATTTTCCAACTAAACTTGTTACCCACAGCAGTAACTAATGGTTACCCAAGTTACTAAATCACCAATAACCATTAACCGCTAATTCTCTACTTAACCATAAAATTCCCGAGGTACCCCTAGGCTCCTCCCGAGCCGGGTACAAAATCCCGTTCTGACTCTTAAGTTAATTTTCTCTCTAGGACCATCTCGGCACGTGCATCACAACAATAACACCACACTCACGTGGTACAAATCACGGAATGCAATTATCACATATCAATGCAGTTATGCCCAACATGGCCAAAATTACAGTTATGCCCTTCTAACACGATCCGGGCCTACATGCATACTAATATACATAGCCATGCATCTTAGATAAACAAATAGTCATAAAACATGCTTCAAATCATAACCATGCATTTAACTCATCAAATCACACATAAATCCCATCATGCCCTCCTGGCACGCTAATCAAGGCCCTTAAGCCTTATTAGCGAAATTGGGTCGTTACAACTATCCCCTCCTCATAAGAATTTCGTCCTCGAAATTTATCCAACACATCAGTCAGTAAACCGCAACTCTGACCATAATTTCCAAGGCCCACCGCCTTTACTTTACTTTCCAATGACACTCTCACAAGAGTAACAATCTTGCCCCTCAAGATTTTGTCTAATAGTCAAGTTCTCGATAGCTTCTTGCTAACACCGCAACCCTGCCGAAGCCCAGGGTCTGCCTAGATTACAATGACCAATTCATTGTCTTATTCCTGATTCTAGAAATACTCAAAAGTCATCACCTCTACTGGGTGGGATTAGTTTGTAGGCCTCGCTGGCCTAACCCTTAGTACAACTTCGGAATTTTATGTTGAATCAAGAGTCAGAACTCTCCCTTCTTTCTTTGAACACCTTACAGATCCTTGTCTGTTATTACGCAGAGATGCAACTCTTTCCTTCTGGAGCTTTATTTCCTCGTAATTTAACAATTTACCAGCTCTTATGCTTTCAAATAGGCAAACACTCCTGCCTTAAGAGTTCCAACAACCTTTTCGACGTTCTCTCTGAACCAATGCCAAATCGTAGTATTCACTATCCTTCGCCTCTTACCATGTCCTCTGTCGTGTTACTTTAACAAGACGCCATCATTTGCCACTACGGCCAACTCAACAGGGATTACACTTCCCTTAATACCTCAAGTATTCGCCTACTCAGCGCTTAATTCTTTAAGATATCCGATAAGCTTTCAGACTGCCACTTCACTTGCAATCAACTGATAATCCCAGATTCCCACTCTGTTCTTTTCGTTCTCTAAATCCATTCCAAAATTTAAAATACTATAGGGTCTCAATTCAGTATCATCGACGTTCTATCCTGAAACCAGTTCACTTGACCCAACAACATTAACTCAAACAACCGAGTTAAAACTTTTCATGTCCAAACGCCTTACTTAAGGTCCATTGTGGTCTATTCCCACGAAACACCACCACATCACCTAACCCCTCAGGGTCCAAAGGAAAACACTAGATTTTGTCACCCGCTCGACCCTCCTGGTACGACGTACCCTAGGAGGTGGAATGATGTCCATTCAGAATTCTCGTTTATAAACCAAATATAATTGGATCCTTCATCCATCCTGCTATCCCAACGTGTACCACCCTAGCAAGGTTCTTTCCTGTTTCATCCAAAGCCGACATTTCGGATTCCATCGCTCAGTGACACTCACCAGCTAATCATACCTGCCAACGTTACGCCGATCTCAGTCGTTGCCTTGTATCCTTCATTACAATCTATGGCGTTATTCCTTGACTTACACATGCCTCCCAGCTAGGAGTTCCGCCTCCAATTATATCTCCCCTCGCTCAATCGAGGATTTCAGACACCGATCACCCGTCTGTTACCTTTCCCCACATCTGGGTCTCAACGTTAACCTTCTTACTAATACCCAACACTCAAGTACCTTATGCCATGCACAACAGTCGACTTAATGTTCCAAGTGTATCAACCAGGTTCATTCTTTCGTCTCCCGCAAGGCTCGATCCATTCTCGCGTCAATTTATTTCCTGGGCGTGCCCAATCGTGATGCACTACCACATTTCCATAACCCTACCATAGATCAGGTCCTTTATGTAATCACTCTTTACTTAATCAAAACACACACATATTCCAGCATTACCAGATACTAAACAACCTTACCTTATCTTCTGAATTTCTTTCTGATTTGATACCACTCAGTCCGTCTAACCTCGAGTTTTACTGTTCTCCTCATCTCTGATGTAGTTGTCTTCGGAGGTGCTTATGCAGTAGATGACGCGCTTACCAGTCTTGTTGTGCTTTCTATTCTTCAGACGTTCTTCATTAGCTTCTTTGTGGCTTCAGATCAAATCTTCTCATACCTGCCCTTTCTTCTTGTAGCTCTACTTGAGTATTCCTAACGAAACCCAAACTGACATTCCGTAGAACCTTACCTGAGACTCTGCCTTCTGGGTACAAACATCTTTCACATAGTCATCTGCTCACCATTTTCGTCTGGGAGTAATCCACATGCACTACTCGTGAGCTTGAAGGGGACTTGTCCATACCGTTCATGCATTCTCTGCCTAAAGACTTACCTGTGATGCTGTAGCTTGAACCATTCCAGAATCTTTGTTACCAACTCCTCACACTCTAGCCAGCGCAAACTAGACAATCCACGAAATGTCTCTATCCTTGGTTTCCAACTGGCAATAACCAGGTCGTAGATCAACTCTTGGGGACATCGTCCCATCTTGTATCCAACATTGTACTTTTCGTCCTAACCCGACGATACTGGAAATCCTTGCAGTATAACACACTAGCTACACCAGGCTCAGATTCCTTCGATTGCTCCAATAGACTTTCTGTCGGCCAAAACCGTCTTCTACAACATTCCTTATACCAATCCTATCTGTAGTCTGACCTTGAAGTATTCCCTAAATCTTTCTTTGCATACCCACATAACTTTCCCACTGGTCAGCTCTGTCTCCTTTACGTACTCCAGATGATATCCTCAACAATCCATCTGCCAGAGTCTCTAATTCCTTCTCAATAAGTATTACTGTCCTCGGCCTCTCAAATGGCACCTTTGAGGCAACCTCTCTATGTCCATCTCCCTCTCGGAATATTCCCAACACCGAGCCCTTCCAGTTCATTACATGCCCAAAGCATAAGCTCGTCAGTTAAATACTCATCCTTGAGGACTCAGCCTCGAACCTCGAATGTATCGATGCATTCCAGTTCTCCGTTTCCCGCACCATGGGAAATCCATCCTAACATCTCGAGTCATTCTACGTAGAAGTCATGTCCTCACCTGACCTCCTCTCAGGTGGCATCCTCCTCCTCATGTGCATACCAATTAACCTCCTGGTTCCTGTCGCCATCTCGATAACTACCTTTTCGATCAGGCTTCTTTCCAATCTCAATCTAGGTGCCCAAGCACTGTCTGGAGTCCTTTTACCTCAAAGTTGAGAATCCAACCTCGCTGCGTTCTATCAACAAAAGTACCGTCTTATCAGTCAGACTTTTCCCCCTTTTCTTGGCAATCCAGAAGCCACAACACTATCCGGGGTTCTTTCAACTTGATTATCACGAATCTATCTTTACTAATTCCATCAAAGGAAGCACCGCCCTTGCGGCTCTAGCACTCATGCTCTAATCATCAACCATCAGTTCCTCGAACAACATGGCCCTCTCTGCCATCAACATGCAGACGAGAAACTCGTACCTCAGAGCAGCCCAAATACCTTAGACTATTCCCGATCTCATATCCTTAAATGGGTCGTCATCAATTCCGGATACATCCGCCAGTAGAAATTCCCGAAATGAATTATCCAATTCACCAAACCCATTGATTTACACTGTTGTTACCCCCAACAGTCCAAACCAAACTTACAAGCCCACCAGTCTCGATGGTTCAAATCATGTCTTTAAAATCTCTTCTAACCATTCATCATTTAGGTCCTTCCCAACCCATTAAGCCAGTACCTCAGCCCGAATACCAATTCCAGGCATCTCCCTGCCTCAACATTTAATACAACCCTCTAACCAGGATCTCTCATCCTCTTAACCAAGGGTGGAATTAACTCTGCTCATCTATTGAAAATTTCCTTGTCAGTCCGAACTCTCCTCAAAACCCGAGGATAACACCCTTTAAGCCTTTCATATAATACCCTTATCTGTCCATACCTCACAGCAAACCAACACTGGTAACCTTACTGTTAACACATCGGAATCAGCTATTTCCCCAGAGAAATCTGCTGTTCTTCTATCCCATCTCAACTAACAAACTCCGCAGCTTACTCACAAACTAGTGACCCTCTGCTGCTGCTTTCCGGGGTAACTAGAGATCTCAACTCCAACTTATATCTAGAATCCCCCTCTCAACACAATATCGGGTCCCCAAACCCTTCTAGGAACAAACAACTCGAGTTCATCTGTCAAAACTGACCAACTCCTGAACTCTGTGGTACATACTTTGAACCAACCCACAACTAGATCCAAATAACCACAGGTATAATGCACACACAAGCCTATACTAGGTCAAATCCACAATGTCATACATTTAGCTACCAAATTTTTATCACCACTAAGTGTATCCACACTCATCATGCTTCATACAAGCCAATATACAGATATAACATATGAATTTAATTCATAAAATTAACCACATACGCTTAATATGCGAACCATTATGCCAATATTCATCCACATACATAATAATGTTATTCAACATGCATCAATCTCAACATGCAATAATCAAGGGCCTAGCCCAACAGTATCTCCTGCATATGTCAACTCATTACTCATGCTCCATATAGATAAGCAGGCAATCAGGGCATTCAAACATACATTCAGACATGTTAATCAATCATACCAACCAACCCTGAGTCGAGCTTGTCACTGACAACGAGCGTACATGTTCGGTCGATCTCCAGAACCAATAAACCTTGGCTCGCTCTGATACCAAGTTGTAACGCCCTACTTCCTTAGAGCCGTTACCAAGTGAGTTTTTAAGACAAAATAGTGCAATGAACTCGCTAACCGAGGTTTTTGAAACGAAAGTGTGACTAATAAAAAGTTAAGGCTGTAATCTTTGAAAATGCGTTGTTTCAATAAAATTTCTAGTATTAAACATTTGGGATCCCAAAAATAAGGTTTGAAAACTATTTACATCTTGAAATAAGTTTACAGTTGATCAGTTACAAAATCATAGATTATTACAGCCATTTTCAAATAAACCCCCAACCAAAGCAGTCGGGCAGGCCAAACATGTACGCGTCGCTTCACGCTCTCCGTACTCATGGTTGGTTGACTCAGTCATTGCCCTACCTGCAACACGGAGCACCCGTGAGCCGAAGCCCAGCAAGAAAACTCATGCATAACATAACATATGCAAATATACAGCAAATCATAACAGATAATCCACATACAAACAAGTCAACCATTAGACTAAGCAAACACGGCCATGCCGCCCCCGAAGCCTTACTGAAGCCTGGGGTCTCGGTCCTCACCGCAAGGATCTCACACATATCCTCTGGGTCCCGGGCCCTGCCCTGACCATAAGCATCCCATGTGCTTAGTGTTACTTCCAACTCCGCTGCCGTACCCGGCCTACGCCGCACTCGGCCCTTGCTGTTCATTTCATTATAATCATACATAGCATAAATCAAACAACATTCATACAATTATCAATACATGTAAGTCTACACCCTAACATGTAATGCAATATAGGGCCATGCCCGTCAATCATCTCATCATGCAATATAGGGCCGTGCCCCGCAATCACACTATGGGCCCACGCCCTATCCTACGGGTGTTATAGTTTTCTTACTTGTATTCCGAGCCTCCTGATGCACTCAAGCCGCGAGCACGGTCCTCTAGCACGAGCCTCTCCAATATCCTAGTCACAACACACATGAAACATCCTTAAATGAGCTTCCAAGCCAAGCTCTAGTACTCGGAACGTTGAACTTCACCAAATATGGTAAAAGACTCAACCCCGAGCACCCTAGGTTAAATTCCCAAGCCTAAATTCTCAAAATCCCAAAATTCCTTAAGCGCCGCGGCATGGCCCCCAAACAGGGCCACAAAAATGCCCAGAAACAGGTAAGGGCCGCGGCCCTACAAGGACCATGCCGCGGCCCGCCCTCCATCCTCAGCGCATCTTAGCCTTCAAGGGCCGCGGCCCTCCAAGAACCATGCCGCGGCCCGACCCTTCGAACCCAGTAAAACCCACCATTTTCAAGCTTAAAACCTCACCTTAAGCCATCCCAAAGCTCCCAAATCAAAACCAATTAATAATCACAACATTAGTATCAAGATCAAAACACAATCACACTTAAAAATCTCATCTAGAGTTTCAAATTCCTCAAACTTTAAACCAACCATCCTATCTTTAAATTCCACACTAAAACTTTGAGAAATCAACCTTGAACCCAAGAAATAACATAATATAAATCTTACCTTGAGTAGTCCTAGCTCAAATCTGGTTTTTGGTTCCTCAAATCCCTTTGAATCTCCTCCTAGGTCTCAAAACTTCAGCCCCATCTACACCTCTTCTCCTTTCTTCTTCTTCTCTTCCAATTTTATCAAGGCATCAAATGACCCTAAATACCCAAATCGTGACCCACTAAAACCCAGCTTAGAATTGCCTATTACCCTTTCCAAATGACCATGCTACCCCTCCAAATGATCCTTTCTCAACTAATTCCTCAAGGGTACTCTAGTCCTTTCACTAATATTTCAATTCTACCATTTTCCAACTAAACTTGTTACCCACAGCAGTAACTAATGGTTACCCAAGTTACTAAATCACCAATAACCATTAACCACTAATTCTCTACTTAACCATAAAATTCCCGAGGTACCCCTAGGCTCCTCCCGAGCCGAGTACAAAATCCCGTTCTGACTCTTAAGTTAATTTTCTCTCTAGGACCGTCTCGGCACGTGCATCACAACAATAACACCACACTCACGTGGTACAAATCACGGAATGCAATTATCACATATCAATGCAGTTATGCCCAACATGGCCAAAATTACAGTTATGCCCTTCTAACACGATCCGGGCCTACATGCATACTAATATACATAGCCATGCATCTTAGATAAACAAATAGTCATAAAACATGCTTCAAATCATAACCATGCATTTAACTCATCAAATCACACATAAATCCCATCATGCCCTCCTGGCACGCTAATCAAGGCCCTTAAGCCTTATTAGCGAAATTGGGTCGTTACAATCACGGTAGTGGCACAGGTCGTGGTGGAGCAGAGGGTTGTGTGGTCAATTTTACATGCATGTCATGCCACCACTTCTCGTACTAATTCGTACAACCACTACTTGGCAGATACAAATGTCAGAGTTACACCTTTTCCCTCCTCAAGGTAGTAAATCTCGTACCTGTACGCCTATCTCATACCTGATGGTCCTTCTTACATTTTCAAGATACATCTTTTCTCCAAGTTTCCTTGTATTTTACTATGTGTGGGAAATCTTGCAAGTGATCACGAGTAACATACTTAGTCGCCTTCATTAATTCTAGCTTGATACTAAATGATGGTTGGGACATTACTAGTTCTCCTTATACGTATACTTGGGAAGCTTTAGACTTTATATTTTATGAGAAGTCTTAGTGAATATGTGCCTCATTGGTGGCACCTACTTTAGACCCTTGAACGCAAGGATAAGCATCTCGCATAGCGAGGCTTATGTGCCTATGGCGAGGTGCGCCTTTGGCTATGGACACTTGGAAAATGACATAATGCCTGTGCATGGGCGGAATCAAGGCACCTGGGCAAGACGGGCCTCATTATGCGAGGCCCTTGTGTCCCAATAGATGGGCAAGGCGGGCGAGACGTGCCTCGTTATGTGAAGCCCTTGGGTCTCGGCAGATGGGCAAGAAGTTGTATCTCGACGTCTCGCGCCAAGGCATTTAGACGACCTTGGAGGCCCTTCTAAGGGTCTTGCATAAGAGACCTTCTTATATTGGTGTCTAACCTTGCGGATTAGCGTGGGGTGCATAAAGGGACAATTTCCTAAATTCACTCTTTTCTTAGAGAGAAAATGAAAGAGAAGATAGAGAAGGAGATGAGATGACTAGGAGATAAAT
This sequence comes from Humulus lupulus, assembly GCF_963169125.1. Taxonomy (NCBI): domain Eukaryota; kingdom Viridiplantae; phylum Streptophyta; class Magnoliopsida; order Rosales; family Cannabaceae; genus Humulus; species Humulus lupulus. The sequence goes on from NC_084796.1 coordinate 154,350,435, forward strand.
TAGAGAAATGTGAGAGAAAGAAGGGTGGGAGGTTTTGGGGTAATTCATATGTTTTTCTCTCTTTCTACAAACTTACCATTTAACACTAATTGTATTTTATCCACCATAAACCTATTAAATCACTTTAATCCACTTAGCTTAAGATTAATAATAAATGGTAACACAAAATTATTGTTAATACCCCATAATTTAATTCATGTGAAAACCAAATTTCTAAACTTATTCTTAATTAAGAATTTTCACAAAAATTGCACATAATAAAAAAAATTTCCTAGAATTTATTCATATTTGCAATCATTCAATATTTTGTTAATAATTTTATGCCCAAATTATTTTTCCATAGTTATTTTCCTTAAATTTTAATATCCGAGATTTTTCCCTTAATCGTGGTTTTCGAGTTCGGTCTGAAACCGAAAGTTTCAATTTGCTCGCAGCTACTCTTTTCATATTTTTGGGTAACATAATAAACCTATTCGTAATAGGAAACACTGTCCCGACCCATTTTTCTAAACGATGTCCGAAAAGCGGGGCATTACATTAAATTAATTAATATTTAGAGGTAATAATAGTAATTTGAATTAACTGATATTTCTGCACATTTGAAATAATATATTATTTTAAATATATAAATATTTATCTTATTAATGAGAAAATGTCATATGGCATTGTAGTGCCACATGCCAATCACTGTGCACAATGACTGGAGCAAGCCACCTAGAGTGGGACCTACTTGGCTTCGTTCAATTTGTATCAGTTACTACAATTTGAATAATTCATGTACTATTTGATTCGTATTTTGATTTGATTAAAATATTAGTTAAGAAAATAAAACCTTGCTCTAATCTAAAATATATATCTATACTTTTCTATTCTCTCGTAGAAAAGCAAATCTTTCTTCAATTCTCTAAATCTCATGTGTTAAGTATATCTAGAGATAGAAAATTATTCTTAACATTCTACGTTCCCATTCATGTCCTAGTGTGTTGAGGACTGACTTGGAAGATTTTGGTGTGAATCTCAAACTTAACAAGCAATGATTACATGATCGTTACTTTATTCTAAAAGATAGCAAGAATATTTGATAGAATAAAAAAGGTATTAAATCTATCTTCATGTATTTAGATTTAATATATATATATATGTATATTTATATTATCATGATTTCGTATTGATGAAAAATAAATTTTTTAATACCTCTGCTGGGCAATAGGTGTTTTTTTTCTTTCAAACGAACAATTACTACTAGAGAGGTCTATGTATATGTATACATTATATACTGTGTTGGTTTATTGCATTTATATATATATGATATGTATCAATGAATGGATGGTTTGTTTTTCAAATGAAGGATCGTTAAATATATGGTGATTATTGGGTTTAGGTTTTGTTTTCATTTTCTAAATCTTATGTAAGCTATTTTTGAGGCATAGAATTTTTTGTAAATTTATTTTGAATATTTTGATGTAAAAATTCTTCACAATATATAGAAGAAGAAAAAGGGCAAGTGGCAAGACTGTCCCACCACCACCACGACCAACCCCTGGCTCCCAATCCCAAGCGCCCTAGCGTCAAGACATGAAACCTCTGCCCAGTGTGAAAGAATGCTTATCAATATTAGCACCTAAGTGCCCCAAACCCAACAACAAGTTCCCTAGCGCTCAAATTTCAGCACCTAGGCGCCCAAAGCCATGTGTTGCCACCTACCAGCCACACCATGTGTTGCCCTAAGTGTCATGGGATTTGGCTCATGGCACACCTAAGACCCTAACCCTAATTTTTTTTTATTAATTAATTTTTTAATTATTTAAATTTTTAATTAATTATCTTATTTTAATTTTATTTGAAAATTAAATTATCTTTTAATCAGCTGGGATATTTCTTGTCCCAAGTTTAGAATGTTATTTAAATTTGTTTTATTTTATTTTTTAAATTCAATTAAACTTAGAAAGATAATAAGTGGGTTTCTTTATTTAAATTAGAAAGTGTTTTTAACTAATTAATTGATTGGGCCTAAAACCTACAAATTATGAAGACGAGTCTCAAGTCGAGAATGAGCATTTTTATTAAATATATATTATTGAAGCCCGATTTGGAATTTTTTTTTATTGATTACTATTTTTCTAAGGATTGTAAATTTAGAAATACCCAATAGTCATTCGGCTCATTGTTTATTAGTTTATTTATTTACCTACTATATTTATTTAAATAAATATTCATTGATGTGATTGATATCATGATAATGCATTAGTCAATCACATGTCATGCATAAAACTCCACACAGTTTATTAATCATGCATCTCATTGATTAGAAACATGATTATTTAGGATTGTCCTAATTGATTATATAATGCTAAGATTTAATTAGTTGAACATGGTATTCACACCACCCTAAAGGCATAAAGGCAAGCATTAAGTTAGGAATTTGTAAAATGACTAACTTTAATTAGAAATTATTTTAATAAAGTAAGATGAATGTAATGGATTAATTTATTATTTTAAGTTCACCTAAATTTAGAATTAAGTTCTTTTATAGGTTAAATGCACTTAGGCCAATTTAATTGGATTAATAATTAATTATTTATATTGATAGGGTTATAAGAGCTTGTAGTTAATTTGGAATTAATTTATTAGTTTATAAAAACACATTATTTGTAAAATAGTGAGTGGGAGAAGGTTGAAATCTCAATGCGACCTACGGTCTCCATTACATTATAGAGTAGAACAAAAAATAGAAATTAATGACCTAGTAATTGTCCTTGCAATACATAGCTTACCATACTTAGGGTTCTGGATAAATCCTGGCCCTAACCAAACAATTTCAAGAACGCCTAAGCGTCCTGGCGGTATCCCAATACTTTAAGCGGAAATATAGCAAAGCATTAAATCTTTTAGAAAACATCCAGACCAGAGCAGAAGTAGAATAGTTGCAATATTCAGTAATAAGATAGACCATATATGCCAATTTGGGAGTTGCCTCAGTATCCCCGAGCATCTCACCTCGAGGGTAAGAATTGGTTAGCTAGGACATTTATACTAATTTCAAAGAAAGAATGGAGTTTGTTGGATCCACACCGGCTCATCGAAACTCCTAGGCTATCTGACTCACTTACCTCTTGGCCTATTGTCACGGTAGCTAACCAGATCAATAATATCAAGGGCAGGATACTCCTGCACAATGACTGAGTAGGTGGAAATCGTCCGTGCTACACATCAATGGGTGGAAATCATCTACACACTCATGAGCCAAGAAGAAATAGTCTACCTAACATTATATGAAGTGGAAAATCGTTAACGGACTCATGAGGTAGGCCAAAAATATCAAAGACGAAAATCGTATGCACAGTCATTAAATAGCCGAAAAATGTTCGCAATATATGACAACATGAAAATCTTCCACATTTTTAAATCACACGTGGAGCATAAGAGTCGCCTATTCATTGCTTCTAAATGAGCCATCTCTCTCTAATTAATGTATAACCCCTACTTCTAGCAAGCAATATACAAGTTAACTTAAGTTGCAGACATATAAATCATAAACTAACTTACCAGTTGTCCTTAGGTGCGCACGAGAAATCTTCTCTTAGAGAATCCAACTTTGTTAGCCAACACTCTATACAATGTACTCGGATTAATTATGGCATTTTACTAGATGAACATTTTACTTGGGCATTAAGGTCAAAAAAATACCTACCAAGGGTATTTTCATCCTCGCACGCTTTAAATCATAACGACATCTTAAAATATCGGCTAAACTTCCCTCTCGGTATAGTTTTTGAAAGTCAGTTTCCTACTATATTTCCCACTCCGTTCTCACTACCTAGCTTAGCCAAAAAAAAAAGCGTTTTGGAAGCTTTAATCTTTACTAAACTCTACTCTTTCTTTGATTTTATAAAAAATTCCACGTTATCTAGTAAAATCACATTAATTATAAACTTTGATAATTTACGTTGAAATAATTAGTTAAGAAACAATTAAAAAATATATTTAATTAGGTTTGATTTATTTAAGAGAAATTAAGATAAGAGAAATTAGGTTTTATTTATTTAGTTGATTTTATTTTTAAAAGATTATTTAATTCATGTCATGAAAAATTAGGGTTTTTTTTACCCCTTTTTGATTTTTCTCAAAAAAAAAACCATTTAATTAATAAAAGGGTTTATACTTTTTTAGACCCTGTGTTTTGTCTCATTACCTGTTTGGACCCTATGTTTTGACAAATTATTTTTTGGACCCTATGTTTTGTAAAATGGTTCAAATAGAACCTTAAACTCGATTTTGATCAAAGTAAACTAACAATTCTGCTTTTTACCAAACTAACAATTCAGAACTCATTCTGCTTAAAAGCTTTGTTGTTATATTCAATTTTTTCTTCATCAAAATTGAGTTTAGGAGTCTATTTGAACCATTTTACCAAATATAGGGTCCAAAAATAATTTTTTTAAAACACAAGATTCAAACAGGTAATTAGAAAAAACACAGGGTACAAAAATGTATACACCCTTAATGAAATTATTAACTCTCTACTATCCAATTAATCTTAATAATCATATATTGTGCTAAACTAAATTTAATAATTACTAAGATTAAATTATAATTCCTCTAGCCAAATACTTCTTAAAAAATCTCATTTTCTCCCCTAAGTGTAAACTTTGAAACTTTTGAATCTAAGTAGTGTAGTTTAGAAAATTATAGTTTAGAAACTATAACTTCAAAATTCTTACACTTTTCTATTGCAAGAATTTCGTTGCCAAATTTTATACAAAAATATCCTTTTTTTTAGTGAACTTTGGAAATTCATCAAAATTCATGTGGTTCATTATTTGGGTCTAAAAGTTCTTAGGCCTACACTAAGATATGTAAACATTATCCATTAAACAAATTAGATCATTTGAATCATTTTTACTTAGTAAAATAGGTTGCCAAAATTTACAATCCTTAAGTTAATTTAAGCTTCCTAAAATTTTTGTCTAACTTTGCCAATTCATAACTCTCAGCCTTTTTAACATTTTTCTTTAAAACTTTACCAATTGATTTAAAAAAATCTAAATAATGGTCATTAAAAAAATTAGACAAAAATTTAATAATTTTCTCATATAAATAATTGTCTAAAGACGGCTATTTGCCAATTTTTTAAAATACATTTGTCAAATAACACAACAATTTTCAAAAAATTATATTTTGGTCAATTCAAAGTCTTTTTGTATGTTTCTATACACTGGAGACATCTAAACATATTAAACTATAACATTGAACCAAGAAAATCTAGAATCATATTCATACATAACTTGATTGACCGTTGGAATTCAGGTCTTAAATATTTTCTTACAAAATACAGATTTTACCTATGGAATGTTGGATTTCATCACTAACAAACATCAAAACCTTATGCATGTATGATCAACCATCAATTAAACAATATCATAGTTGAAAATAATTTATTAAAGCACACCAAACAATTAAAATATTGCAGATTCCACAAAAAAATTCAACAAAACACATAGAAGGTGAACATTTACCTCTTGGTAACATTGGTTTGGTTTTTGGTGACCTCTAGCACCTTGAATTCCTTGCTCAACCTTAAGTCTACATATATTCACTCCCCATAAGACCCAAAATGAGATTAAACAACTATATATACTCAGCTATGTGCATAAGCTAACCAAAGACAAAATGTTGTCAAAGATAGTTTAGGTTTTACCTTTGTGTGTAGACTTCTTAGCTTCAAACTAGTACTCAAGTGCCTAGAACTAAGTATAGGATTGATGAAAGACGAGAGATGAAATGTTTGTGAAGAAAAATTTCAGGAAACTAAAGCCCTACGGCAGTCGGCCAAGTGAGGAAATTTGAGAGAGATATGAGAGAAACTTATAACTTATGTTTTACAATTTGTAGATAATGAAGAATTTTTTACTTTTTAAGTATTTATACGTGGTAAAAATGACCATACAACCTTCTTTCTGTCGCCTCCCTCAAAGCTTAATTAGCCTTTGATTAATTTATTCATTAATCTAACTTAAGTTAACAAATCCTAGGCTAATGAGATTTTAACCTAGGTTAATTAAATTAAATAGGCATTACCATTTAATTTAAGTGGTCACACCCCTATATATGTAACTTAAATAATTTATTTAGGAAAAATCCCTTTTTTTAGCTAAAATGTACATTTATAGAGATTTTTAACACACAAAAAATCAAACTTCTTGACCTTTACATAAATCAATCCTATAATTTACCCGATTATGGTTTTCATTTTGGTTTGGGACCAAAATGCTCAGTTTTTCACCAAACCGCACATATCACACTTTGTCTATAATTTTCAACATAAATTTTTATTCTCAAGCATATATTATCATTCACAATGATATTCACATATATCTCACCATCATGTTCTTAGCTATTTGTAGGTGCCTGAAATGCGGGGCATTACACTACTAAAACTCTATCAAGACCCAGCAGGCACCACTACTTACCGTCACTCCTACTTATAGCTGGCATACACACAATAGGCCACATGCCACAATAACAATCACCGACTGTCGAAACTCGGTTCATGACTCAAATCAGCTAGGATAACTATCTCGTAGACTTTCTACAACATTGTGTATACCTATGCATGTGTCTTAAATCTAGCGAACAATACACGCGTTATTTCATGTTGTAGCCATAGAAGTCAAAGGTTGACTTACTTGGATTCCTTAGCATTTTGTGGGATTTTTCTACTTTTTCCCATGTACAGGCCCGCTCTACTTTGCCAATACTGTAGTTAAGCATACATTATATTCATATTAATTATGAAATTATATTTGTATGATGTATTATGAATTTTAGTCTTTCTTAACAATTAATAAGGATTTAAAAATCCTTAATCGGTTTTGTAACGCCCTGGATAGCCAAGACCGCTACACTGTGTACTTATAAAGGTGCAAGACTCGCTAATCAAGTCATTAATTTGAAATCGTGTCGCTAGACATGTAAGAGCTAAGGTTAAAAAGGTTTTGGTCTCAAAAGACTCATTTAGCATATATAAATTGTAGTAACATGGGATCCCATACAAAAGCGAAGTTAAAGAAAGTTTACAGACTCCCAAAAATACATGAGGAACCACTAGCCATACTAAGGCCAAAACAGACAGTCTTCAGGTTCCATGTCCTTGCTTAGATCTCAACCGTGGCGGCCAAGCACCTGGCTATGTACATTCCGCTCGCTGAGCTCTCCAGTCAGGGCTGATCTAACTTGCCCTTGCCTTTACCTGCACCACGTAGCACCCGTGAGCCAAGGCCCAGCAAGAAAACATTATAGATAACTCAAACAATGACAACAGACAAATAGCTCAGTAAGCATGTATACTTATCAGATATTCCACAATAGATAATCAGCATATACAATTCAATCCAAAACACATTCTATTTCATATAACGTTCATATCGCATAATATTCAAGGCCGACGACTTAGGCCGCACCCTCTGTTTAACCCACTGACTCTGGCCCGCTTAAACCAAGCTCAGTGCATAATAAGCTGTCCTCGGATACCAGTGTCCGAGCCGCGCCCTGTGCGCTAGTGAGACCCTTGGCACCCTTAGGCCGTTGGTTCACTAAATGGCTTGCATGGCATAATACCATATTTTCAAGCATTTACAATAGGAAGCTCTTAGTCTCGTCAGATATATTCAACCAGGTGCAGTTTTCTTACCTTTAGTCTGTACGGTTATCGAATTACGAGCAACGCCCCTCAAGCACGATTCGTTCCCGAGCCTAAGCTTTTATCACCTAGCCACAACCAAAGCATAGGGTTTCATAAATAATCAAATATAGGTTTCCAGTTACAAAACTAACTCCCGGGACTTCTAATTCCACCAAGCACGGTGGTGAAACCAAACCCGAGCACCCAAGACCACTCTCCCATGCTTAAAACCCTCAAAATCCCAAGTGTGCAACCAAGGGCTGCGGCCCGCAAAGCCTAGCCGCGGCCCTTCCCCAAAACAGAAACTACCCCTACACTGAACCACACACGCGCCGCAGCCCTTGCCTTGGGCGCCGCGGCGCACCCCCTTGGCCGTACCTCCTTGTCTTCTTTGCATATTAGGGCCGCGACGCTCTAGAACAGAGCCGCGGCCCTCCCCTACAAACCCAGATTTTTCACCATTCTAAAGCCCAAAACCTCACCTTAAACCATCCCAAAACTCCCCAACTCTTAACCAATGAATTCCCAACCTCTTTAACATGATCTAAACAGCATAACTCCCTAGAAAACATAGCCTAACACACTCCAATCTCTTCCTTTCAATTTCTTAAACCCAAATGCCAAAACACACACAAACCAGCCACCAAACTCAATCTAAAACCTCTAAACTTGGAGTTAGAACTCACCTTTGCTGTAGAACCACTTCACCAAGCTGTAGCCAAGCTAGGTCCCCAAGTCCCCTTCTTTAATTCTACCTTAAAACACCAAAGCTTTACTGGTTTCAACACTTAACCAAAAATCCAGCTAGAGCACAGAATTCAACCACAGAAAAGATGTTTAGATGCTTACCTTAATCCTTGTTCTAGTGATTGACAAACCCCTGAGCTAGACCTTCAATTCCTCACCTCAAATCCCAGAATTCCAGCTTGTTTCCCCTTTGATTTTCTGTGTTTTCTTCCCTTAGTTTTCCTTAAGCGTGAGAGAGAGAGAGCTGAGTCTAAATTAAGTCAGTTTATGTTTTTCTTCTAAAGGCTTCCTTAAGTCTGTCTCACGTGTTATGCTAGTCCCGAGGCTCGGGGTGCCGGAACCGTCCCCGAGGCCAAAATGGTAAAATCCCCCATTATTCCCACCTAGACATCCTAACCTCAAATATATCTCCATATATTTATTTTCATATCCCGATAACCCAAATCACTACCCATTATCTAAAAATATCCCCGACTTCTCCAAAGTCATAACTTAAACCCCATTGTGACTTTTCCCGCTATCTGACCCTAGAATCGTCTTGAGTCGTGCTCAACGAACCTGTCCACATAATAATGTGGTTCTCACATATATCACATATCATATTACCACATAATACAATCAATTATCATATAAACATTATTTAACATATAATTACTCATTAAATCACAATTATTCCAGTAATGCCCTCCTGGCACACTAATCAAGGCCCTTAAGCCTTATTAGCGAATTTGGGTCGTTACAGGTTTAGACCAGCAAATGGACATAAACTGATAGCCCTGAGACCACTATTATAAGTCTTGGGGTGACCTACCTTACGGTCTTGACAACATGCTCGGCTCTACTAATTGTTTTTCCCTAAATAGATTCTTAAGGTCTTAGTTTTAATTGTATTCTAATACACACTGGTTGAAAGACTTCATCAAAACTTTAATTGTTTTGTTAAGTTGAATTAGAGAAATATTTATTCATTATGTCCATTGTAATATCTGCTTAATCTAGTAAGGGGTATTTTGGTAGTCTGGGTTGGGCCAAGGTATTATGGTAAATTATATGTTTTTATGTGCTAAATGATATGATTTATTATATGCATGATTGTTATGTATGTTTTATTTTATGACCCTGACAGGTGATCACACAAGTGTTCCTTCAAGTATTAGAGGCCAAAAAGTGATAGTAGCTGAGTTATGAGTGTAAAATCAGAAATATAAGCTTTATGGTAGAAAGGTTAGTTAAGGAGAGTCAAAACTATTAGCTTAAATAAAAATTATAAAAATGGGCTTAAGTGATCACGTTAAAAAATTAGAGACTTGAGATGGGATAGTAATTAGACTTTATATGACTATTATCAAAATTAAATAAAAATATTGACAATTAGGGCTAGGCTTTTCACGATTGTCAGACATTTCATTCATGATACACGATAGATTAACGGAGCAAGAACACTTATCTCCTTCTTGATATAAACCTTTGAGGCTTATGATTTTGGAGGAGGATGCCGGTTAGTGATTTGGCAGACTAAGAGTTACAAAAAGGAGAAAGGACATGGGGATTTGTGGCTGAATTATTAATTAGCTCGCTACGGATAATTTAAGGAACACCTTAGTGTGTGTAGATCACTTCTGATATCGAGGTAAGAAGAGCGGACACCTGCACATAGGATGTATGCTCGACATACTCACTTATGGTAGTTTGTTTGTTCTATGTACAGTTACTACTTAAGCATGAATGTGTTAATTTCATGTCTGTGTTTTAAGTGGCTTATGTTCAATTTGTTTATTTGTGTTACCGGTATGTGTGGTAAGTTTGTGTGACATGATTACATTCTTAAATGCATGTATAAGTTACGAAATTGCATGCTTACATTATTCTGTTCTCACTGCACTTTGTCCAACTTTACTTGGGCTGTGATCTTTTGCTTGATGATTGTGTTTATAATTTAATTCATTATTGTTATGTTTTTAAGTTATTAACTTATGTTCCTGGTTAAGATTAAGGGGTTGTGTCCTACACAGAGCTTCTTGTTGGGCTTCTGCTCACGGGTACTCTGTGCTGTAGGTAAAGGCAAAGACGTGGTTATAGCACAATGAGTTGGAGAGCTTTGGTGGAGGGCGTACATGTTAAGGATTTAACCATTTGTAAGGGGACGGGCTTACCTTGGATTTCCATTATCGTTTAGTTTTTTAAAAGACATGTCTTTATTAGTGTTAAGAGTTTAAAATTTATGGTTTACGTTTTATTATGAACAAAAATATCTATTTTATTTCAATGTTAAACATGAAACTTTGGAGTTTATTTTTTTTTAACTATTAGCGATGTTAGTCACGTTTATTCTCTTTATATTAAATGGAGTTTTATTTCAAATATAATTATTAAATAGGCCAGCTAACGCCTCAAGAAATTGGGGAGTTACATTCATAATTTTTTAATTTAGCTTTTCTACAAAATAAATAAATTTTATTTAATTACGAAAAACAATTTAGGAAAAATCATTATTATAGGTTAATTGATTCTTAGAAATCCATAACTCAAGTTTAGAATAAAAAATTAAGTTTTATTTAATTATTTCTTTTAAATTTTAGTGCTTTGGACCCTTTTATTTTTTAACAAAAATAAATTAATTAACTAAGAAAATAATATTTTATTAATAATACAAACTAATTCACATCATTCCCTAAATTAGTAAATTTTTGAGTTCTTGAAAATTAAGATGAACCATAGACAAGTTTCTTAATTAAGTAAAACTTGTCTATTATTTTAGTTTAAAAACCAAAAATTTGGTAATCCATAATTTATAATTTACTCATCAATTATTTACCAATGTTTTCAGATTACCACTTCAATATATCAAGAATGTTGTCCCAAATTTTCATTTTTACTTGGTGAAATATTTTCCAAAAACTTTGAGGTGAAAGTGACTAAGTTTCAAAGTCTATATTTTCTTACCAACTTTGAAAAGTTATATTTTTCTAACCCCTTGGTTAGTGAATTTGATGTTAAAAAATCAGACCTAAAATTGGAAAAAAAAAATTCCATATTGCAACTTTTTAAAATGACCATTTCTTTATGAATACAATTCCTTTAAGAACACTTTAAATGTCTAAAGTCATCTACTCTTTCGAGAGATAATACGTTCAACATTTTGCTTGACCCTTTACAAGTCAAGACTAAAATTTTGGCAACAAGCCTTTTGTGCAAACCCTAGAGGACCTTTGGATTCATCAACTAAAACCATCACAAACAACATGCATGCATCACCAAATATAATAATCTACCTTATTACACCACCAAAAATGATTTAAACACTAAAGATAATACATGCAACTCAAATTATACCCTATACATTTCTCTACACACTAAAATAATATTTTTTACCTTTAATATATGCTATCCTTAATTTCGATATGCCCTAGCCTTCTTAGAGCTCTTAAGATTTTCCTAGCTTCCTTCAATTTACTACCCCAGCATTTCAAAGGTTAGATGTGTTCATAGACTCAAGAAAATATGAAAGGGAAGCCAAGAAAAACATATGTTCAACTTTAGCTTACATTTTAGAATTTTCTAGAACACGTGTATGCACTACATTTTTCCTTGAATCTACTTGCATGCAACTCTAAATACCTTTAAACCATTCATTTGAGTGAGTGAAACTCAGAAACCAAAGGCGAACTAAGTCCTATGGTTCGGCCAAGAGGGAGAAAAGAAGACGAAATGTGAGAAACAAATGAAACTTGGCTTCAAAATTTCTTTCTTTTCTTTGTTTTTCTTTGAGAGAAAATGAGAGAGAGAGATGGGAGAGAATGGCTGATGAATTTTGGCTGAAATGAATAATGAGGTAATTGAGTAGGAGAAGAGATGGTTGGGCGTGTAGGTAAGAGAAAGGGAGGGTGATTGAATGACACCTATCTGTTTGATTTTTCTCTAATCCCTTTTTACTTAAATAGTGTTTTATTCTCCTTTTGACACCTACAAACATTCTCCCATTATGAACCATGTATTCCTAAAGAAAATACTTAATTTTCTTCTATATTTTTCATTTTTGTTTAATAAAAGATACTATACACCATATACCACAACATGATATTTACCCACAAACTTAGGTTAATACATAAAATGTAACACCACAATTAAAATATTTGTCACACTTAAATAAATTGGCCTATAGTTTATAAAATGATTTAAAATACCACACTTTGGCCAAAATACACGTTTTTACAAAATGCACACAAAAATTTATTTTTTCGTAGAATTTTCTCAACTTAACCAAAATTCCAAATTTTATTATTTATTTTATTTCTAATATATTTTTCCATAATCATTTACTCATCAATAATTTATTATCCGAGATTTTTCCCCCGATTGGGATTTTCGATTCAATCTAACACCAAATTTTTTTATTTGCTAGCAAATCGCTCTTTTCATACTGTGGCTATCAATAACACATACAAATTGGTCTAACAATATTTTCATACTATAAAATAACATTCATTACAGGGACTATTGTCTTGGCCCAAGTGTTTCATTGATGGCCATAAGTGGGGCGTTACAAGATTTGTCCACATGGGCATTAAAAGTGCAAACACAAGTCATGAGGTTCTCAAGTGAACATAGTAAAAGTGTGTGTATTATCACCAATTTTTTTACTAAGAAATAGTGACTTGATATGCTTCGACAACCAAAATTTCAACAAATTTTGTGATGATTACACCAAGGTAAAATTCAAGTAAAAACACATTTTACTTTATGCACTAATACATTGGTTTCTATAAAGATTGAGATTATTTATGCAAGTGGGGGAATATTCTATTTTCTTTACAATATAATGTATGATTGGTTAAATAAATGTTACAAATAATATGTTACCAAAGAGATAACTTAATCAAGTGGAGGAATGTTGTATTATTTTATATAAATAATATAATGTTGATTAAATAAGTGTGACAAATAAAATGGGGTGTGACAAAATGTCATTTTGTCAATTTGTAACATACAAAGAGAATTTATAAATCTGGTTACTTATTTGTCACTCCAAAAATATCACCATTTTCAATATGTAAAAGTTGTTATTCTTGATTTGATTTTCTTGTGCTATAACGTTGTATAGCTGTTATGGAAGTTATTTTGACAACCAATAAGTGTTTATCTGTTACAAAATTTCATGTGAGAAGATTTGGGATGTTTTGGCAGCTTGTAACAAAATTTGTTACTTGATGTTACAAATCATTAACTTGGTAGTTTCAGTGTTGGAAAATCTTTTTGATGCCTTGAATGTTGTAACACCCCAAGTAACCCCCAAATCATCCCTTTAATTCAATAAACACCCAATTTATTATTAGTAATACCAAAGGGGGTTGGTGGAATTTGAAAATCAATTGGTGATCTCAAACTCTACAAATAGAGACTATTTAGCTCACTTGAAACTCAATTGTGATGACATGCTCATCTTTAGAACACAATGCTAAGTATTAGAGAAGCCTTTATAAATCCTTAGAAGTATTTCTAGAAAATATTCCCAAAGTGTTCTTATGAGGGAGGAAATAGATTTTAGGACATGGGTTTTGAACCTTGATTAAGCATTGACATCTTCATCTTTTACCTCCTATCCTTATGATAATTTACATAAGTTATGTGATCTCTTCTTATCTTTTTCCGTCACATATGTAATATTATTTGTTAATATTATCTATATTTTGTGTTAATTTTATTGTAATCATCTCCCTTGTTATATTTCTCTAACAATGAATGTTTGATTCAGTTATATTTTGAATTAAAATATATACATATATTTAATAGTGGATTATCAATATCTCACCACTTTTTAAATTTTATCAAAAAATTAGTTTTTCTTTCTTATTTTGTTTATTTTATTTATCTCTAAAAATTATTTGTCCACTAACTTTGTTTGCTTATTCTTATTACCTCATTGTGGAATATAATGCATGATCTACTCTTGAATGGCTGCTTTGTGAAGATTTCTTTCGGCGTTAACCAATGTCCCTCCTTGACCACATCAAAAGTTTTGAAAAGATTTTTACCATAGGAGACATGAATGGTGACACATGCATCATACCATCATCCTTGAACCTTACCTTGGATTGTATTCACCTCACTTAGAATGACAACAATTTCATTTTTAGTGGCATTCACCATGCTGCAATTTTGGTTCTTGCAGAAGCTACACTCTCTAGCATAATGACCACCTTTGCCACATACAAAACAAGGACTTTGTTATCCTTGAATTACCCTTTGTTTTTCTTCAGGGCTAGAGGGTTGTCACATTTTCCATTGTGTCTCTTTGTTGCCTTTCCCTTTAGGATTTAAGCATTGAGCGGAGTGGGAGTGTCTACCACATTTTCTTTAGAAGTCCCACTACTGTACTCATTCTCACACTTATTTCTTGAGTCAGATTTTTCTGGAATTCTCAAGTGTTTGAGAATCTCTTCTAAAGAGATCTCCTCATTCTTGTGAAGGATTTTCTTTCTATAATTCCTCAAACTTTGAGGTAGTTTGGTGTGATGGCCCCAACAAGAAATTCCTCTAGTAAAATATCTTAAGAGTACTCAATTTATTAACAACAACTTACCACTCATGGATTTGTAGAAGCAATAGTTAATCATTATAAAATTAACACTCTATATATTGAGTAATAAGGAACTTTTTGGTACCTTCTTTGTCTGTTTTATACTTGTTTTCAAGTGCCTTCCACACAACTTATGTTTTTGTAGAGATCATAAAGCATATCCGATAAAGTATTTAGAATGTGACCCCTACAAATAAGTTCATCTTTTTCCATTTTCTATTTTAGGCAATAACTTCAGCAGTGTCATCTTCCTTGGGACTAAGGAGAGCCTTCAAATATGGATCCAAAATGTAGGAGACTTTGAGGGTTGTGAGTAGAAATCAGATCTTGTCTTGCCAACATACAAAGTTTGCTCCATCAAAGTGATCTAGTCTTACCATGTGTTGGTACATGAATTTGAGAGCCATCGTGGATGTAGACCCTTCTTCCATTGTTGGATATTAGAGAAATAGCATGAGTAGGAGAATAAATGTTTTGATTGTAACTGCCCAAATAATTTACAAGACTAATAATGCGAAATAATAATAATATTAACCTTAAGAAGACTAAAAAATCAGCATAATTTAAAAAAAAAAAAAACAACAATGCTTTAGTTTGGATGTATATGCATACTTAAAAAGGTGATTACAATATTATAAAGTTCTAAACATTCAACATACATTGCCCAAGATATGTTCTTATAAAAGTATAACATTTTTTTTAAAAGTGTAGATTTCCAATGGTCGGGCCACATGTACATTACCACAAAATTTCATTCGAAAATACTTTGATGTACCCACTCAACACACTGTCCAAAATTCGTGAATCTCATCTGCCAACATTTTTCCAAATTTGTACAAGTTTCACAAAACATGCACAACTCATAGCATACAAATTTTTTTTTAGCGTTTCAAAAACTAAACTCATGTTCTCTTTCTATAAAATTAATTCCTAGAGTTTATTTTTATGAACTAAGTCATTATGGAAGTGCTTGACCCTTTGGAAGTCAAGTAAAAAACTTTGGAAACAGGCATAAGATCATACAACTTAGTGGAGCTTTGGATTTCAAGTTAAAAACAAACTCTACCACCATGCATGCATAAACCATACATCATAAACAAAATATTACGGACCAAAAGACTAACATAGCACATAACACACTCATATGAAACAAATTTCCTAAGCTTGAACAAAACACAAACCAAAGTTCACTAGAGTTTTACATTAGTTGCCCTATGTGTTGGTTTTGTGTGTTCCTCCTAGGTTTCAGGACTCACCACTATCCTTTAATAATGTTAAACCCCTCCAAAAACATCACTAAGTTAGATCATAACCAGAGAAAAAGAAAGAAACAATCGAAGAAATGGACATTTCAAAACTAGAGGGTTACCTCCTTGGTGATCAAGGTTCCATGGAAGCTTCTAAGTGAGCTTGAGAGACTTGTGGCTAACTTCAGCTTCTAGACCTTAAACCCATGGTTAAGAATGGTTAAAACTCAGAGATCACAATGCACAATGGATCCCCAGGCTTCAGCATAGAGAAGAATCAAAAGTCAATTAAATTCATAATAATGCTACATCTTAATTTGAACATTGATTTTCAAATTGTAATACAATCCCAGTATGATATATATTATGGGAATTAAATATCGATCTGAATTGTTATTACCATGTGCCAAAAATGCAAGACATTACATTGATTGTTTGAGAATCATTGTCGGAAACCTTTATTCCAAACCACTATGAGTGTTATTTGAGGTTTCTACAAGTTGGAATAAGGAGCGGGATACAAATAACCAATTACACTCACAAGTTAATTGAAATGCCCTCCTTCCCAGGCATCTTGCACCTTTATTTACCTCAGCTCACAACATGTTGGGCCTCGCTATCCGAGGCCCTCTTCCTTAGGAGCCTTGCACCTTCAGCGACTTCAGCCTTCTACGTGTCGGGCCTCGCATAGTGAGGCCCTCTTCCCAGGTGCCTTGCACCTTTACCGACCTTAGCCAGCTACATGGCTTGAACTTTTATCGATTTTTCTATATCCACACTTGTCCTTGAGTCTATGAGCACATTTTCAAGTGATCTTGTACACATTTTGACGTGTTCCTTTAATGACATGTATAGAAATGATGCTTTTTTGTGTATGGATGAGCACAAAATGTCTTTGGGTGGTGTGTTACTTTGCAGTGCACCAAGAAGCACCAAAGCCAACTCACTAAGGTGGTGATCAAAGTGCATCCTTCTGCTTGAATGTGAGCCAATCATTTTTAGGTGCGGATCCCAAAGTTGCCAAGGCTCTTGATCTCCACCATTCATCCTAGACTTTATCATAAGACTAGGAATTCTTGAATCTTCTTATAAATACCTCAAAGCTTGGAATCATTTTTTCACACTAAAACTTACTTATCCTAGTGGTATCTCAATGAAGCGATTTCCAAGGGCTCCAAGGTTCTATTCTCCATAGAAGCACTCTTGAGGTACTTTTCTCCCCTTTTAATTAAATTAATCTCTTTTTTCTTTTTTTTAAACTTATTCTTTCTTGTCCCATGTTTGCATTGTAGGGGTACAAGGTGTTCTCACATTTCTAAAGGTCCGCTCTTTCCTATCGCTTATCCCCTCTTTACATCTCCAGAAGCCTGTCCGCGCATATTTGTGGACTCGCATACACGCACCCAGGTATACCTTCCTCCCCCAGTGATATGCATGTCTCTTTTATCTATTACACGAGGGTAGGGCCATAGGTTAGTATGTACCTATTACATGGGTGCGTATGCATGGGTCCCTATCTTACACCCTTTACACTCATGTTGTAGATATAGGGTTGTCTTCGTGCACACATGTTGTCGAGTCTTAGCATGCCTATGGCATTTGGACGGTCTTTTAAAGTATTTCCTGATGTTGAACTTATCAAGTTATCATCTTCCAACTATGAGGTCGACGTTTCCAAACCCTCTAAAAATGCAGGTGTGCGAATGCTCTATATGCAGAGGTTATCCTACCTCAGGCAGAAGGCACAGGGCCTTGAGAGTGAACTCGATTCTATTACAAATGGTGGGGGTTTAGGTTTTTCCCCAAAACATATGTCGCGCAACTAAAATCAACCTTTCAATATTTCATAGCCGAAATAGCTTGCCTAGAGGAAAACCTGCCACCTGAACCTCCATCTTCCTATTGCAATGGAACCTCGGGCTCTGGGGTCTTGCCCTTGGGAGTGCTAATTGTGATCCATCTAAACATGAGTTTCTCTACATGGTCTTTCCCTCGTTTCTTTGTCTACCCATGGCCAAACATCATAGGGTCAAGCAGTATGTGGGTAGATGTAGGACATGTACAGGACCTTCTAGGGGATTGATGAAGTCAGTTGCTCACAAACTGCCTGTTGTTTCTATCCAGGTATCAAACATGCTGAGGGAGATCCTTGACGATTCTGAGAACGCAGGCATCGAGTCTACTCTTACACGGGTTAAGATTTCTAACATGCTCAATTCCCATCAACTATCATCGAACATTAGCTTAATCATTCCATCTCGTAATGACCGTACGTCGGATCCGTTTGAGGGGTTTGTAGCTTTCAACAACTCAGTGATCAAGTCTGGAGGGTTCTTGCCACTTCACCCCTTCTTTGTAAAGATACTGAACTATTTTGAGCTAGCACCTCTTCAGCTGTCTCCCAACTCTTGGAATGTGATCAGTTGTTTGTATTTGTTATATAAGAAAGTGCACCTTCGGAGGCCCTCCATGAGTAAGGTCCATCGCGTGTTTAGTCTTAGAGCAAGCCCAACAGTGCCTGGCTACTATAAACTCAAGAAAGTTATGGGTCTCATAGGGTACCCCTCGTGGAGGGTTCTATTTCCAATAGGGGTTCGTGGAAGAGCGGTTGTTTCTTCACCAATAGCGTATGCACTCAACATACGTGTTTCAACATGCCAAGTAAGCTTTTTCTACCTGCATGTATACATATATTAATTTTTCTTTTATGTTATTTTTTTACTTGTCTTTACCCCTCTCCTCAGGTTTGCCTAACTATACTTGTTTCTTTTCCTTGACCATTGGCATTGAAGGGGTTGTCGGCCCTGCTTTAAGTCTGGCGAAGATCCTGGCTGTCTCGGCTTCATGTAAATAGGCCTGTAGCCTTTTCATTGAGCTCAATCTATATTCATCCAATTTACTGTCTCCAGACCAAGCCATTTCCTTGTGCTCTGTTTCATCCAAGTCTACCATCCCAAAGATCATAGACCATAGTGACGATAATGAAGACTATCACTACTCCAAGGGTGACCTGATGGATACTGAAGATGAGGTTGAGGTGGAGACTGAGAACTATTCCTATTTAAGATCCTTGGCTGACAGGGCCTGGGATGTTGCCGACGATGGATATACCGACGACATCACTTCCTGGATCTCGTTGCCAGTAGTAGGTGGTGAGTTTGCTTTCAACACCCATTGTCCTGCTCCTCCTATCCTGAAGAGGAATTTCATCTTGCCTTCCTTTGACGATGCTCTTCTATCCTTGGGGGCACATTTGGGACAGGTGTCTTCGGGTGCCTCGCTTCCTAAAGAGGTGACTTCATGCCCCTTTACTCCTCGTGCCTCCGAGGGCGGATTAGGATCTTTCTTGTCCCCTTCCTCGTCTAGGCATGTATCGACAGGTATGTGTGTCTCCCCCTACTGAGCGGAGAGGCCATGAGCCATTAGATGGGGAATATTTTTGAAGGCGAGTGGGGATCTATGTATGATATTCCAGATGCCGAGCTGGGTGAGGCTTATATGCGAGCCTCTATGCAGGTGCTTGTCAAAACACTTAATGTATGCTTTTCTGTATTAATATCGCCTGCTCATTGATGTTTTGTTTCATTTCTTTGTTTTTACTTAGGCTTCCATCTTGGGGTACCATTTTTTTGCCTCGAGCTCCTCATCCATGCAACGGTTACAGTTCAAGCTTGAGGTGGCGATGAAGGACCTCTCCTTGGCAAAGACAGAGAAAGATGAGTAGACCGCACGGGTCAGCGATTTGGAGGGCCAGCTTGCTGAGGTGGTCCACCAGAGGGATGTTGCACTGGCCAAGGCCATGTCGACCTCTCAGTCCAACACCAGGCTCAAAGCTAATATTCATACCCTAAATGAGAAGATTAACGCTCTTGAGGCTGAGCTGGCAAATGCTGAGAATGGCATAGTCAAGCGGACATTACACGCCGTGTGGAGGCTGAGCTAGTAAACAATCTTCTCGGTCACATACTCTCATGATGTCAACCTATCTCCCTTTAGAGAGTATGCAACCAAGAAGATTGTTTAGTGGAAAGGTCGTGATGGAAACCCATAGGCCCTTCTCCGAGGCTTATTTTTACACATATATATTGTTGTTGTGTAACCCTCTATGTTTTTTTTCTTTTATATTGAACACCTTATAAGTCTTTGATAATATATGAGACTCTTTATCTTTAAGTCCTTGCATATTTTTGTATTGACTGCGATGATGTAATGGCCTTCTGAGCCTTTGTCATCCTTTTTTTGGTTATCATGCGTAAGGTACTTTGATATGTCCCTCTTTTTTTATTTTGATGAATTCCTTATGTCATCCTTGGACTGATGATGATAGTCTTTTTGGTGCACCTTGACTATACTTGTAAGGACATGTTAACCCTTTGGGTTCTTGACATCCTTAAAGTCTCGCCCCCTGTGGGGGTTTCAGACTTTGGTAGGAGGTTATCTTTGTGAAGCTTCTTAAGGGCCTTGATTAGTGCGTTAGGGAGGCATAATAGGTTTAGGTGTGAATTTATTGATTTAATGCATGATTATATGAATTTAAATGTGGTTAAATGTTATATCTATGAGAACCACATTATTATGTGGGTAGATTTGCAGTGTGTGACTTGAGGCGATCATAGGGAGCTAGATAGCGGGAAAAGTCACAACGTGGCTTGATATTTGACTTTGGTTAAGTCAGGGGTATTTTAGGTATCGGGTAGCTATTTAGACTATCGGGTTATGGAAATAAATATATGGAGATATATTTGAGGATAGAAAGCTTAGGCGGGAATATTGGGGAAATTTACCGTTTTGCCCTCGGGGACGTTTTTGGTACCCCGAGCCTCGGGATTGATTTAACTGGCTAGGATTAGACTAAGTTAAGAAAAACAGAGGAATAAAACACAAACCGACCTCAACTATTCTTCTCTCTTCTCTTCTCTTCCTTCATCTTTCACTTTCAAGAAACTACAGAAAATTCAAGGAAAATTAGCTAGGGATTTAGTGATATGGGCTGGAAATCTGTAGGTTGAATCTAGTGCTCAGCTAAGGGAACTCAACCAAGATTAAGGTAAGGGCTGAATCATAGCTCTGAGCATTTGAATTTTGAGTTTTGGCTGGGTATTAAGGGTGTTTATGGTTTTCATGCTCAGGAATTTGTCAAGAAAGTGGTTCAGTGAAAGAGGTAAGCTTCAACTCGTAATTTAGAGGTTTAAATTTGAGTATTGCATGACTTGTTTTGGTGTTTGAGTTGCTGGGTTTCAGAAATCAAAAATGGAACTTTAGTAGGTATTTAGGCTGGATTTCTGTTGGATTATGCTGTTAGAGTCATGTTAAAAGTTTTGTGATTAATGGGTTTTGAGTTAGGGTGCTTTGGGATGGTTTTAGATGGGGTTAGGATGCTATAAATGGTGGATTTTCTGAGCACGAAGGGGAGGGTCATGGCTATGTTCTAGAGTGTTGCGGCCCTACGAAGCAAGAGAGCCAGGGAGGCTCGGCCAGGGGAGAGCGTCACGGCGCCCTTGGGAAGGGTCGCGGTGCGTGTCTGCTTGCTGGGGGCCTTGGGCTCTGTTTTAGGTGCGGACCTCGGCAAGGTTTCAAGGGCTGCAGTCCTTGGATGCATTCTTGATCTTTTGGGGATTTTAGGCGCGGGAATCTAACCTAGGGTGCTCGGGATCGATTTCCCCACTGTGCTTGGTGGAATTCGATGTCCCGGAAGCTAGTATTGTACCCGAAAACCTTTATTTGAATATTAATGGAATCCAATACCTTGGTTGTGACTAGGAGTTAAAGCTAGAGCTCGGGAAACGGATCGTGCTCGGGGAACGTCGCTCACAATCAGTGAACGTAGAAATTAAAGGTAAGAAAACTACACCCGGTTGTGTATTTATAATGGGACTAAGGGCTCCCTAATATGTATGCTTGAAAGGATGGTATTATGCCATGTAAACAGTGAACCAACGGCCTAAGAGTGCCAAGGATTACACTAGCGCACAGGGCGCGGCTTGGCCACTGGTAGCCGAGGACAGCTTATTATGCACTGAGCTCGATTTACGCGGGCCAGAGTCAGTGGGGTAATTAGATGGTGCGGCCTAAGTTGACTGCCCTGACTATTATGTGACCTAATTGTTATTTGTGATTAGTTGCGTCATTGGTTCTAAACAAGTGCTGAGTGGATAATGTGGTGTATTAAATGTTTGGTCATGCTTAAAGAATTGACTATCTGTTATTGTTGTTTGTGTTGCATATTATGTTTTCTTGTTGGGCCTTGGCTCACGGGTGCTACGTGGTGCAGGTAAAGGCAAGGGCAAACTTGACCAGCCCTGACTTAGAGAGTTCTGTGAGCTGAATGTACATGACCAGCTGCTCAGCCGCCACGGTTGGAGGAAAGGCAGGAACATGAGAACCAGAAATGTCTATTTTGCCTTAGTATGGCTGATGGGTGTCTGTATTTTGGAGATTCTGGAAACCAACTTTTAAACATTGTTTCTTTTTGGGATCCCATGTATAAAATTGTTAAACTATATAAAGTGTAACTCTTAAAACCAAAACCTTTTTAACCTTAGCACTTTCATGGTTAGTGACACGTTTTTAACGAAATGACTTGATTAGCAAGTCTTGCACCTTATAAATACACAGTGTAGCGGTCTTGGCTATCTAGGGTGTTACATGTCTCTTCTTTAATATATATATGCCTCCTATCCCGCCCCCCAAGTTCTTGGTGAAATTTATTCCATCAAGCACTTTGATAATTTTGCTCCCAACAAAGACTTTATTTTTTATATAAATGCTTGCATAGAGAAGAAATATAGCATGCAAGATAGGAAACACTTTCATTTATAGTATGCAGATTACAAAGGTATGTATAACAACATTGCATCTGCTATGAGGTTATGTGGGCAACCTCTTTTATTCTTATCTACTAACGTTAGCATAACATAAACAAAGTAAGTATGGATATTTTTGCATTGGATGTGAAAGTCTTACTGGTAGTATTTCTTTAGATGTTCCACATTCTATGCTTGGGGTACTACAATATCATCTACGCGTGCTAGTTTGTAAGTGTTTGGCGGTACCAACTGGGGGACTTGGTAGGGTCCTTCCTAGTTCGCCTCTAGTACACCTCTACGTCTTGAATGTTGGGGAGTACTTTTCTTAGCACTAAGTCTCCTACTCTGAAAGCTCTTTCTCGCACCCTGGAGTTGTAGTGCCTCGCGACTCGTTGTTGGTATGTTGCCACTCTTAGTTGTGCCCTTTCTCTTCTTTCTTCCAACATGTCTACATTTTCAACCATTGGCTTATGGTTTACATGGTCCCCTGAAAGAATTAATCTTCATCTCAACCGGGAGGACAGCCTCATCCATATGCTAAGGCGAAAGGGGTCTCTCCGGTAGTCGAGCATGGAGTGGTCCTATAGGCTCAAAGCACATTGGGTAGCTCATCGATCAAGACTCCATTCTATTTTTCTAGCATTGTTTTTAGGTTCTTCTTGAGAACCTTTGTAATGGCCTTCACTTGCTCATTGGCTTGCGGATGTACTATAGCTGAGAAGCTTCTCCTTATTCCTTTCTCCATATAGTACTCTTCAAATGTTTCCCCCTCAAAATGAGTGTCATTGTCAAAAATGATTTTGTAGGTCACTCCATATCTACTGACGATGGACTTGTTGATGAAGGTGGTGATGTGCTTGGCTGTTATTTTGGCCAGAGATTCTGTTTTAACCCACTTGGTGAAGTAATCTACCGCTACAACTGCGTACTTGGCTCCTCCTCTACCAACGGGAAGGGCGCCAATAATGTATATTCCCAAAATAGCAAAAGGCCAAGGGTTGGTTAGGCTAATTAGCTCTTAGGGGCTGTCGGAAGTAGTTTGTGTGTCTATGGAATTTGTCACACTTTCTTCCAAAGTCGCTAGCATCCTTCTCCATAGAGGGCCAATAGTACCCTTGTCTCATGGCTTTATTGGTCTTGGATTACCCACTCGCATGGTTTCTGCACTCGTCTTCGTGTATTTCATATAGAAGTTCCATTGCTTCCTCCCCCCCGACACATCGCAAGACTAGGATAGAAAATCCTCTATTGTACAAGACTCCATCTACTAGGATGTACCGAACGACTTTATATCCAAGCCTCAGAGCTTCTCTCTTGTATGTCGGTAGAGTTCCATCCTTCAGGTATTTCATAATTGGGTAAACCCATGACTCTCTGGGGGTGTTGATCATGTGAACCTCTGCTTCAACGATACTCAGCTTGGATAAGTATTCCAAGGGTACAAACTTGAGCGTATTTCCATCCTTGGTGGAGGCCAGCTTTGCGAGGGCATCGACATTGGTATTCTTCTCTCTTAGGATTTTCTCTATGTTATACCCCTCAAATTGATCCAAATAGCCTTTTACCATCACAAAGTATGCAACCATCTTGGGACCCCTAGCCTGATACTCACCTTTCACCTGAAACACTACCAATTGTGAGTTGCTAAAAATGTGAAAATGTGTTACCTTTAGCTCCTTGGCCAACTACAAACCAGCTAAAAGTGCTTCGTACTCTACCTCGTTGTTCGAAGCTTTAAATCCAAACCTTATCGAACAATACATCTTGTGCCCCCCAAGCCAAGTCATCACAATACTTGCCCCAGCTCCCTCTTCGTTGGATAATCCATCCACATGGAGGCTCCATTCCTCAAGCTTTCTTTCCTCTTCGCTACCAACTGATTCACTTTCTTCTATCTCTCCTTCTTCATTAGGCCGATAGGTGAACTCGACTATGAGGTATGTAAGCACGTGCCCATTGATGGAGGCCCTTGGGGTATATGTGATGTCGAATTGACTTATCTCAATCAACCATTTCAGCAGTCTTCTCGAGGTTTCATGTTTTTACAAGACCTGCCTCAAGGGGTTAGTAGTGAGTACCTCAATCGCATGGGCATGGAAGTGGGGCCTTAACTTTCTTGAGGCAACGACTAAGGCATACGCAAACTTCTCTATTTCTGGGTATCAGGTTTCCGCTTCTATTAAGCATTTACTGATATAGTATAAGGGTTGTTGGTACTTCTTCTCTCCTTTAACCAAGGCAGAACTTATGGCATGCTCGGACACTTCCAAGTATTGGTATACCTCTCACCCTTTTTAGGTTTAGCCAACAAGGGTGGCTTCTCGAGGTGCTCCTTCAACTTTACAAAGGCCTCCTCGCAGTCTCCGTCTCAAGGAAATTTTTTTCTCACTTTTAGAATGTTGAAGAAGGGGAGGCACTTGTCCGTGGACCTCAAAATGAACATTTTGAGCACTGCTAACTTCCCGTTAGACATTGCACCTCCTTCTTGAGCTTGGGTGGATTCATCTCTACTAGGGCTTTAATTTTGTCTAGGTTTGCCTCAATGCCCCTGGAGTTAACCATGAAACCCAAAAACTTTACTAACGAGATTTTGAAAGTACACTTGCGTGGGTTTAGTTTCATCCTATATTTTTGGAGTTTGTCGAACATATTACTTAGGTCCCTGTTGATTTCTTTAGTCTTCTTGCTCTTACATATCAGCTTCATATACCTCCATGTTCCTTCCTGTTTGATTAGTGATCATCATGTTCACCAATCTCTGGTGGGTGGCGCGTGCATTCTTCAGCCCAAAAGGTATTACTCTATGGCAATAGAGTCCTTTATTTGTTATGAATGAATTATGTTATTCATTAGCTGGGTTCATGGGTATATAGTTGTATCCAGAATAAGCGTCCATGAAGTTATGTAACTCATGCCTGACTGTTGCATCAACCAATTGATCTATCCTTGGAAGCAGGAAGTTATCCTTAGGGCAGACCTTATTGAGGTTAGTCAAGTCCACACAAGTCCTCCACTTGCCATTTGGATTTGGTACTAGCACAGGGTTTGATACCCATACTAGGTAGAACGCTTTGCAAATGAATCAATTTGTCTTCAATTTGTCGACTTCCTACTTCATGGTTGCATATCTGTCGGGGTCAAACACTCTTCTCTTCTGCCTCACAGGTCTTGCCTGGGGGTTGATATTTAGGTGATGGATCATGATGGAAGGATATATCCCAACCATGTCTTCATGACCCCAAGAGAATAAATCAAGATTATCCTTCATAAATTTTACTAACTTCTCTTTTACATCACCTTGAAGGTTTTTTCCCACCTTCAATTTTTTCAATGGTTCCTCCCTTGCAACAATTTCTTCCAACTCCTCCACAGATTCAGCCCTAGTGTAATGACCCAAACTCGCTAATAAGGCTTAAGGGCCTTGATTGGTGTGCCTGAAGGGCATAATGGGAATTATGTGTGGTTTTAATGATTAAGATGCATGATTATGATTTAAAGCATGTTATATGACTATTTGAATATCTGAGATGCATGACTATGTGTAATAGTATGCATATAGGCCCTGATTAGGTTAGAAGGGCATAATCGTAATTTTGGTCATTATGGGCATAACTGTATTGATATATGTGATAATTGTCAAGAACACATTATTATGTGGATATATCTGTGAACTGTGACTCGAGACGATCCTAGTGAGCAAAGTAGCGAAAAGTCATGGCGGGGATTTATACCCGGCTCGGGGTGAGCTTAGGGGTATAAATTGGAATTTAGCGAATATACTAGAGTTTATCTTGACATTGAGGAATGTTATTGGTGATTAAATAGGTATCGGGAATTAAGCGGGAAATATTAGAGACACTCGAGGAGTTAGCGGGAATTGGGTAAAATGACTAGAATGCCCTTAAGTGGATTAAAGGGTTAGGAATAAAGAGGAGGGCATTAAGGTCATTTGGCTTTCTAAATATGGGAATTACTGAGACTTTATGTTAGTGGGAATTGTAGAGAAGTGTAGAAGTCTAAAATAGAAGGAAAAGGAAGGGAAAAGAAAGGGAGAAAACAGAGAGAGTTTTCTAGGTCAGTTTACATTTCCTTCATTTGTTTCTTGAGGGTTTCTGGAGAAAAGCTCAGAGGAGAGCTGGGATAAACTAAGCATCAAGGATTCTAAGCTAAGTTTGGGGAATTGGCAGAGGTTTAGCAAGGATTCATCAACACTTGAGGTAAGGCTTTAGAGTTCTTCAGTTTCTATATCTGGTTTTTGAGCTGTGATGTTTAAGTTGAATTGGATGGAAACTTTAGGGAATTCAGGCCTAAGGCTGAGGAGGAGCAAGCCAAGGAAGTCAAGAGGCAACTTGCGGTCGAAATCCCATTAAAGGTGTAAAATTCTAAGCTCTAACTTTGATGTTCAACTGATTTCTGCTGAGTTTCATTGTCTAGAAGTGGCTATGGTGAATTTTGAGTTTGGGGATGCATGCGCTTGAGTTTTAGGTATTTGGGGTGCTTGGGATGAGTGGAGTATGGTCATAAGGTTGTTTTTGAGTTTGGGAAAGATTTGGAGGAGTTTTGGTTGGGGTTGGTTCGAGAAAATCGCAGGAGGGGAAAACTAGTGTTTGTTTGCTTGTGACTAGCGCTACACCGCTAGCCTTTGGGCACTGTAGCGCTAGGCCAAGCTTGTTGATGGGGTTTTCCTCCTGTTTGTAGCGTTGTAGCACCCTCCCATGAGCGCTGTAGCGCTACCCTGACTTCTGAAGGGAATTTTAGGGTTGTTTGCAAGGGCTTTTGACCTAGGGTTTGGGGTTTGATTTCACCACCTTGTTTGGTGGAACTAGGACTTCCCGGGGGCTCGGGATTGGCCCCGAGGCTAGGTTTTGGACTTGAGGATTGATGATGACTTTGGCCCATGGTTGTGTTTAGGTGAGCGCTAGGGCTCGAGGGGGATCGTGCTCAAGGAGTCGGGGGATCAAAGCTAGTGAATTGAAAGGTAAGAGAACTGCACCCGGTTATATGTTTATGATGGGACTAAGTGCTCCCGATACTTGTATCGTGTCAATGATGGTATTACGCCATGGGACATGTAAAAGCGGCCTAAGAGTGCCGTACATTATATTTGCGCGCAGGGCGCGGCTTGGCCACTGGTAGCCGAGGACAGCTTAATATTCACTGAGCTCTGTTTCAGCAGGCCGGAGTCAGTGGGATAACGGAGGGAGCAGCCTGAGAGCGCTAGCCCTAGTTATCATTTGTGCAGTGATGTATGATATGAGTTGATATGTTTAGCATGTTGAATACTTGATTATACTGAATGACTATATGGTTGAGATTATGTGATGCGATGTGAGATATTGATTTGTCTGTTGATTGCTTATACTCTGCTGTTGTGTTTTCTTGCTGGGCCTTGGCTCACGGGTGCTACGTGGTGCAGGTAAAGGCAAAGGCAAGCTGGACCAACCCTGTGATGGAGGGCCGCGGGGTGGAATGTACATAGCTAGTTGTTCGATCGCCATGGTCAAGGAGTGGGTCAGGACAGGGATTGCATAACTGTCTGTTTTGCCTTAATATGGCCTGATATTGTGTATAAACCTTGTATCTTTTGTAAACAGTCTTTAAACTTAATATTTTTGGGATCCCGTGTAAACAGATGATGCTTCTTAATGAAAATGTGGCTTTTGAGACCAAAACATTTTTAACCCTAGTTCCTTTATAGTTTCAGTGACACGATTTTAATTAAAGGACTTGATTAGCAAGTCTGGCACTTTATAAACACACAGTGTAATGGTCTTGGCTATCCAGGGCATTACACCTAGGCTCCTCTGTCACTTGGGGGTCTAGCTCCTGTGGGTTTGAGCCTTCATGTATTACCATCGCCATGGGTTTCTGTGGCTTTACAACATTGCGAAGGGAGGTGTTATATCACTCCCTTGCTCTTTCTATTCCCCTTTCATGCTTGCAAGTCCCTAAGGATTCGGGAATTTGATAGCTAAGTGATATATTGAGGTTATCGCTTTCATTTCAATTA
Source organism: Humulus lupulus (assembly GCF_963169125.1). Taxonomy (NCBI): domain Eukaryota; kingdom Viridiplantae; phylum Streptophyta; class Magnoliopsida; order Rosales; family Cannabaceae; genus Humulus; species Humulus lupulus. The sequence continues at coordinate 154,379,503 of NC_084796.1, forward strand.
GGTACGGTCTCTCCAATACCACATTGAAAGCTGAAGGGTAATCTTCTATGAAGAAGTTTGCCATGACAGTGGTTTGTCTAGGTTGTTCTCCAATGGTAAGGGCCAATTCGATCATTCGTAGGTATTGTATTGAGTCCCCAGAGAATCCGTATAAGGAGGTATGTTTGGGTTTCAAGTTCGTGATGCCCAAGCCCATCTCCTCCAAGGTGGGACGATACAAGATTTCCATGGAGCTTCCATCATCCACGAGTACTCGATGTACCCTCATACTGGCCAGTTGTACGGTTAGTACCGGGGGTCGTTGTGGGAGAAATGCACCCGTCGTGCATCCTCCTCCGTGAAAGTGAATGAATCATTCTCCCCTTTAAAACTCTTCAGGGGTCGCTACTCTAGGCTCATGATGCACAGAGGTGGACTTCATCTAGCTTCTCTAACATACCTATCTTTCCCCCCTTCCTTTACTCTCCTCTTAATCCTGGACCTTCAAAGATCATTCTTACTTTTCCTTGTATTTCCGGGGCTCTTTCTTGGGCTCGTGGTGATGCCGGACCATCCTCTATTCTTTGGTTTTCCCTTCTGACACATCTTCCCATGTGCCCCCTGCGTATGAGTTCCTCGATTTCTACTTTTAAATGGGTACACTCCGCTTTGGTATGGCCAATATCCTTGTGGTATTAACAATATTTACTGGGGTCCCTTTTAGATCGGTCTTTTCTCATCGGCGAGGGTCTCTTGAAGGGGACATGGCTTTCATTCGTGAGGAAGATATGTCCTTTGGTGTCCATCAGGTCTGTAGAGAAGGTGTATGCTATTTTCCTGGGGTCACCTTCGCATTTTTTCTTTCTCTTGTGGTCATCCCTTGGCCCTTCATACACTCTCTTCTTTTCTGCACCATTTAAGCCTTCATGGGTTGAGGCTTGGAGAGGGGTTCACTTTTTTCTACCCTAAGGTCCTCGTGGCCATCCTCAACATGTATGTATTTTTGTGCTCTTTCGTAGAATTCATCTAAGTCAGTGACGTCTCTTTTGAGCATATTTTCCCATAGCTTGGAGCCGTGGCGTACTCCAGTAGTGATAACCATTTTTAGTTCCCCTCGAGTCAGGCTTCCCACCTTAGTCGCTTCCATGTGTGAATCTGTGAATATAATTTCTTAAGCTTTCGCCTTCGCCTTGCTTTACGTTAGCAAGACTGGTGCCATAATCACGTAATACATGATGATGTTGGAGAAATTCGTTAGAAAACTACTGCCATGACCTGATTGTTCCTAGCCTTATCCTCTTGAACAATTTGTATGCAGCCCCTTTCAGCATGACAGCGAATCAATGACACCTTTCTCTGCTATTGATCCCCCTCAACTTCATCAAGTCGTTGAAAGCATCAAGAAGGTACTTAAGGTCGGCAACGCCCTCATAGGAAGTCATGTGAGGTTCTTTGAAGTTGGTGGGGGGGTCGCTCAACTTGAATCTCCCTTGTGAAAGGTGAATCGTAGTCGAACTCATCATTGATAATATGCCCTCTGGACGCGGTGACTATTTTTCTTTGAAGGCTCCTCATCTCAGTGTCTAGATCTTGTCTCCTTTTATTCAAGGAGTCCCTCAAATCTGACGATTTGGCCTTTCGTTTCCCCTTGTCCTCCGGAGGGGCCATAGGGGGCGTTGTCCTTATGTTTGATGTAACGCCCTGGTTAACCAAGGCCGTTACACATAGTGGTTAAGATAATGCTTAAATCGCTAAGAGAATCATTTTAACTTAAATGTGTAATTAAAGACTATGCCAAGGTCAGATATTAAAACGTTTGGTCAACAAAGTGATTATTTTTCATTAAAAATATTAAGTTTATACACGGGATCCCAAAATTTGGTTACAGACTAATTAAAGACAAATGAAGTACAAATTAGTCATCCTAAGCAGCAAAACAAGATTCAAATTCCTCCAAGGCTACCCCGAACATGGCGATCGAGTAGGCTACATATGTACACACCTCCCCTGAAGCTCTCCAACTCATGGTTGGTCCAACTTTCCCTTTTACCTTACCTGCACCACATAGCACCTGTGAGCCAAGACTCAGCAAGAAAACTTAAATCAACATGCACAATTAGGCAACCATATAAAAAATAAAGTAAACTTAAATCAATAAATTCAATCAACAACCGTATATAAGCAAACATCTTAACAGTAACATTCAGCTCAATCAAATGCATAAACCAAGCTCATCAATCAATACAAATGGTTAAGTGTAGACAACACTTCTGTTTATTGTATAATGTTAAGGCCCAACACCCTTAGGTCGAGTCCTCTAGTTTTATAGTTGATCCCGTCACGCTTAGGCCGGGCTGCATTCCGTACACTTGCTATTGGCCCCCGACACCCTTAGGCTGGCCTTTAAACAAATATAATCACAAATATACATTGCACAACAAGCAATCAGAGGCAACATATCCAAGCATGCCTATGAAGATATTCTCAGATACAGATGTATTCACAATCATAACATATTCGTTGACAGGGGTCCAGATCACAGCTCGGGTGCAATTTTCTTACCTCGAGTCCCGAGCTGAAGGTAAAGAGCATTCTCGAGCACGATCCTTATCCCTGAGCCCTAGCAGTATAACCTAGTCACAACGCAATAATAAATAACCATTAAACCTAAACTGATTACAAACTTCAAAATAACATACTAGCCTTTGAGACCTTGAATTTTACTAAATCGGGTAGTAGAATCCTTCTCGAGCACTTAGTTCTGAGTTCATGAGCCCAAAATTCTGTTTTAGTTATTTTCCTAGGCTTGCCCCCTGTCGGGTATTGGACCCCGTTGTGACTATTCTGCTAGTCCGCTCACTAGGATCACCTCGAGCTGAATACTGCTAATATATCCACATAATAATATGGTCCCAATCATTTAACTCATATATGCACATTTATACCCTCAACCGGTCAAGATTACAATATATGTCCGTCTGGACAAGAACGGGCCCACATTCATATTTAATACACATAAACATGCACATATGATCATATTACCATATATAAATCATGTATACCATGTAGTCACGTATTTATTCGCTTAATTCAACATATATATATATCCTATTATGCCCTCCAAGCACCGTAATTAAGGCACTTAGCCTTAATAGTGAATTCAGGGCGTTACAACTATCCCCTCCATATTGAAATTTTGTCCTCAAAATTTATTTAAATGTCTCAGGATACCAACCCCGCAAATTTGACTATAACCTCACAGTCTAGTCCTTTACCTTGCTATCTCTTTGTAACACCCTCACAAGAGTGACAGTCTTATTTTTTCTGATTTGATCTCATTTATCAAAAATTCCATTGGCTTTTCCTTGGACAGTAAATTCTGCTGAAATCCTAGGGTCTCCTCACCCCATCAGCGGTAATACTTAACACTTATTTCCTTGAGATTGGCACCAATAACACCTTATGAGCCACCACCTATACTAGGGTAAGGCGAATCTATAGGCTTCTGGCCTAGTCCTTATTAGCATCTCAAAAGTCTACCAAATCGGGAGTCAAAACTCCTGTTTCTTTCCCAAAATATCTTATTCTTTCTAGTACTCAATACTCGAAGAAGTACGACGTCTCCAATCTTGGAACTCCACGTTTTCATATTGAAATTTGCAAACTCTTATGTCCTTTCAACTAAGCAGACACTCCTTCCCTAACAATCCTAATAACTTCATTGGTCCTCCGGACCAATTCTGAACCACAATACTTCCTCTCTCCTATTTCATTACTTTGAACGAGTACTTCTTGCTCCCTATCTCACTGTATCTTATTTAAATTCACCCTAATCGTTTACTGGCATTCATCACTGTGACTATTCATTCAAGGGACCGTACATATCTCAATGTCTCCAAAAACATACACATCCACGATAAACCTCTTAAAGTCGGAGTCATTCCTTCAGAGTGTCAGTCTATCTGATGGTAACCGATAATTCCAAATCCCAACCTTATACTAATCGCCCTCTACAACCCACTTTCAGAAATTGGGAAATAAAGGGTCTTAATCCGACACTATCGACCTCAGTGTACCACGGAGACATACGGTCTCCCTTCGCACATGCGCATTCTTATGATACTCGTTCACGTGAACCAAAGTGTGCTAACCCAATATGTTGAATCGCAACTTTCGTATTCAATCATGTTACCTGCAATCTAAGGTAATCCATCCTTACGGTCATAACTATACCCCTCTGTACCAACTCCAAGATACCCTAGAGTCGTACTAGCCTTTCTGGCTTCTAATTATCATCTCCCACTTGCTAGACGAATTAGGCAGCACGCCTCCCGGTATATAAATTTAGGTCCTATAACCCATTCAAACTTCGTGGATACAACAATTACAAGGAGGTAGTACAAGACTCATTAAGAATATCCACCTCAACGCCAGTTTCCATCAGATTACTCATTTGATCCTCATATCCTAACTTATCCATGCTAAAATAGTTGGATTTTTAATCATTCCTACAAGATGTTCTTTCTGTATTTCATTGCTCATAGAGGTAAATCTAGCAACTATCAATCACAGATTCTATACAAATCCTGATCGTTACCTCATCTGACTTTATTGTCATCCAACTGGCACAAATCTTTCTAACTCAAGATGTAGCCTCCACGTTAGTTTCCTCTATGTAATAAAGGATTTCCAATGTGAATCATTCATTAGTTCCCACTAGTGCATTAGTCTCATGGTTATTCCCCTAAAACGCTTTAACTCTTTATACTAGTGTACACACTTCTTTTTCTATAGATGTCGTCACTGCAACCCAACCGTGGTTATCTGGCATTATTGTTAACTTAACGCCTCATGTAGAATATTTGTGTTCACATCCATTCGTCAACCATGAAGCACGAACAACCACCATTTTCAGTCTGTACACGGGCGCACCCTAGTGTTTGACACACTAAACTATCATTTCATGTCTTAAGAAAGGACAATATCTATCATGTCGTCCTCCTGTATCAATCCATAATATACATTTTCTAATACCCTGTCGTGTTAACCAATCTTTATTATAACTTCTGAAAATTTGGTACGCAACTATCCATTCAGACAAACTTTAGGTTCTTATGTTACCTCAGTCCAGGGTATGGATGTCTACGAAGATGCTTCAAGTAGTAGCCAATGTGTCCTACCGGTCTCACTATGCATCTCGCCCCTAGAGTGTCCCTTTAGTAATTTCCTTGTGTTTCCACCTTAAATACCTTGTACATGATCCCATTACTTCACATAATACGACCTTGAATATCCTTTGGAGAAATTGGAACTTATCCCTTCTAGAATCTTACCGGTAACCCTACTTCCTTAGCCTTGGTACTATCAATGAAGTTGTCATTCGCGTTCTACTTCAAACTGGAAGTAGATCGAAACATCCTTATTCAATCTGAATATGACTTGTCCATACCATTTCTATATTCTTTGTTTGTCGAACTTACCTGGGCCGTTGAAGCATTAGTCAGCTAAGAACCTTCACTAATAATCCATCACATCCTACTTGGTGCAAGAAGTAATTCTTGAAATTTCTCTTTCCTTGATCCTCAGGATGTAATAACCAGATTGAGGGTCAATTCCTGAGAGTATTGTCCTACCTTGCAACCGGGCAATTGAATCCTTCATTCTTGGGAAATGGTGTTGATGTGTCCCATGATGAGATGCTCCGTCTTATCAAGCCTCAAATAAAGTACTTCAACTAAACCTTTAATTCTTTTTTCTTAGCTAATGTCGTCCTTCATGATGTCCCTGATACCGACTCTCTCCATGTCTTAATCTTGCAGCATACTCAATTTCCTAGACGCGACAACAATCCCAATGAATCCGTGTGAACCCATTTGAAACCTTACCGACCGATCCAGCTTTCATCTGGTCTAATTGACATACCTCTAATGGTAACCTCCTCAATAGCTAGGCATCCCGTAACCGCAACCGGGTCCTTTCCCTTTAAATTCAAAAGTCACCATCATTTCTTACCATCCATGGTTGTCCCTTATTTGACAGACAATCCACACTCAGGATCAAATCAAAATCCTCATAGATCAAGCTCAATCAATTATTACTGCTAAATTTCTACCAAAAATACCCTAACCCATCGCTTGGAAATTACCAATTCCCCAATCCAGACGCTAAAATCTCAAGCCCCATAGTGTGACAACCATATAGCATCTACCACATATCTATGTCCCTTCTAAAAGATACATAGCACTAAAATCAATCATCCTCATATATAAAAAAGGAACGAGAACTAGAAAGACAACCGGTCGCCTCCGAGGAACTAGCCTCGGGCTCTAAATGCATCAAGGCAGACCCTCGAATCGGAGACGAGCCATCACCACTACTTGTTTCTCCCTCCTTTAATCTCGAGAAACCCTTCTTAAGGTACCCAACCATTCCGTATAGAAAGCATGCCTTTGCCCTGCATTCTCCCAGATGGCGTCTCTTGCATTTGGCGCATACTGGATAATTTCTCCAAGTCTCATTGCCGCCCTGGCGGCCATCCTGTAAAGTATAACCCCTCCCTACTACCCGAGCGTAGGTAACAATCTCATCTACTTGAGCGATCCTAATTCTCTGGGCCATCCCAAAGTTCAATCCTTGAATGAATCGTTCCTTCCCGGCCAAATCCGTTGGTATGAAATCAAAAGCGAATTTGGCCAATCCCTCAAATCAATTGACATACTCTGTCACTGTCTTACTATCCTGAACCAAGTTCATAAACTCATTGGTCTACGTAGTTCAAACTGCATCACACTAGTATCTTTCATTGAGCAATTGTCTAAATTCCTGCCAACCCATCATGACAACATTTCAAGTCTGGGTTACCACTTCCAACCACGTTTGGGCATCCTCCTACAACATGCACGTGGCACAAGTCACTTTATCATTGCCTACTTCTCCCATATAGTCAAGGATTGAGCTAATCATGCCCATCCACTGTTCAGCTCTGAGCGGATCCAAGCCAATCTTCAGGAACTTTCAAACCTAGACCGTTCTAATACGAAGATGTAATGCCCTGGTTAACCAAGACCATTACACTGTGTGTTTAAAATAGTGCTTAACTTGCTAAGTGAGTCAATTGAACTTAAATGTGTAATTAAAGACTAATTCAAGGTCAGGTATTAAAAATTTTGGTCAACAAAGTGATTATTTTTCATTAAAAATATTAATTTTTTACACAGGATCCCAACAATCGATTACAAAGTAATTAAAGACAAACGAATTACAAATTAGTCGTCCTAAGTGGAAAAATAGGGTTCCACCCTAGTTCCTCCTAGACTACCTCGACCGTGGCGATCGAGTAGGCTGCATATGTACACATCGCCCCTGAAGCTCACCAACTCATGGCTAGTCTGACTTTATTTTTTTCCATACCTTCACCACATATTACCCGTGAGCCAAGGCTCAACAAGAAAACTTAAATCAGCATGCACACTAGGCAACCATATAAAAGAAGTAAACTTAAATCAATAAATTCAATCAATAACCGTATATAAGCAATCATCTTAACAATAACATTTAGCTCAATCAAATGCATAAACAAAGCTCATCAATCAATACGAATGGTTAACTACACACAACACTTCTATTTAATGTATAATGTTCAGGCCCGGTGCCCTTAGGCCGAGTCCTCTGGTTTTATAGCCGACCCTGCATGGTTAGGCTAGGCTGAATTCCGCACGCTTGCTATTGGCCCCCGGCACCTTTAGGGCGGCCTTTAAACAAATATAATCACAAATATACATTGCACAACAAGCAATCAGAGGCAGTGTATACAAGCATGCCTATCAAGATATTCTCAAATATAGATATACTCACAATCATAACATATTCGTTAATTGGGGTCCAATCCCCGATCATAACCCAGGTGCATTTTTCTTACCTCGAGTTCGGAGCTGAAGGTGTAAAGCGGTCCCGAGCACGATCCCTATCCATGAGCTCTAGCGGTATAACCTAGTCACAATGTAATAATAAATAACCATTAAACCTAAACTGATTACAAACTTCAAAATAACATACTACCCTCCGAGACCTCAACTTCTACTAAACTGGGTAGTAGAACCCTTTTCGAGCAATTAGGTTTCAGTTCTCGAGCCCAAAAGTTTTTTTTGGTTATTTTCTTTAATTAGAGTCGTGGCCCAACCCCCTTAGGCCGCAGTGGGATAGAAGTCAGAGCCTAAGGCTCTCTTTCCTGAGAGACATGGGCCACGGCGCCTGGAAAATTTCAGAGGTTCCCAGCCTCTTCGTACACACAGGTCGCGGCACCTAAAGAACAGAGCCACAACTCGAGCCTAAAACCTAGAAATTTTCGTGTTTCCCCGCGTTTTCTCAAAGCTAAAACCATCTTAATTCATTCCAATATAACTGAAAGCCAGAATTAAACCCCACAAGTATTTCCATACATTATAAACAATATATAAACCTTCAAAATCAAGCCAAAACATTACCAAAAGCTAAAATCCTACTCTTGAATCAAAAACTCATGACAACCAAAACAAAACTTGAAATTCATTAAGAAGAGAGGAATTTACTTACCTCCCCACTTCAAATTACGACCCTAGGCTGGCCCTTGATCCAATCCTCAACTCTATATCCCTTCCAATTTCACCAAATCCAGGCTTTTGCTTCCAAACTTCAAAATTCAAAGCAAACTCTAAACTCAAAGAAAAGTAAAACCCAAAGCCTTAAAAAATTGTTCTTACCTCTGATTGATCCCTTTCCTAGCTGCCTCTTAATCCCACTCCTAGCTTCAACTTCAAATTCCTTAGGTTTCCTAGTCCTTTCTCCTCAAAACTTAAAAAATACTTCAAGTTCCCCTTGAGAAGAGATGAAACATTATAGAGAGAGAGAGAGAGAGAGAGAGAGAGAGAGAGAGAGAGAAGGTAACTAGGTTGAAGCTTATCTTATTTTGTCCTAAGGTTTCTACATAATTCTAGTGGCTGAGTAATCCAAGGCTAGGGAAGAAACTAAAACACTCCTAGCCTTTATCTTAGTTTTCTAATGTCAACAAGGGAAAAACAGTCATTAGCCACAACTCCCACTAATCCTCAAATTTTCTTATATATTCCCAATTAACTGCGACATGCCCAATTAATCACCAAATAATTGCATGTTAACCAATGACTCCCAAATACGAACTAAGTCCCTGAAATACCCCTAGGCTCACCTCGAGCCGGGTATTGGACCTTGTTGTGCCTATTCTGCTAGTCCGCTCACCAGGATCGCCTCGAGCCGAATACTGCTAATTTATCCACGTATGTTATCCAAAAAATTAGCATATTTGACATGGCACTAAACTTAGACATGTGGAGCAGACTGGGCAGACCCCCTGGCAGGTTCGTCAGTGTATATTTGTGGGGTATACGACAAGTTACTGTTCGACATACTATCACCAGAGGCCTAGCAGGTCGGAGTACACTTGACAAATGAATAACAATTACTACTCAGTATGCTTGCCAGGATAGCAGCTATTCGATATGATGAACAGACATACCTGCTCAGATGAAAGCAGTTACACTCTCTGTTAGCACTCTGCAGGAATTGCCCAACCACGTGCAAAAAGCGCCTAGCAGCCCTAAAAACTTGGTTAAGGCTCCTAAAGAATAGGATTTTAACTACCTGCAAGAATAATGAGATATTCCCACCATCATTTACGTCGTGTGCAACCCCTAGGCCAACAAAGCATTATAAATACAAACACTCCACCACAGTGGAGGGGGTTCAGAAAAATTGACGACCGGTCAGCATCAGGAACATACCGAGCAACTTGGCTTGGTACTTAGCAGTGATTCTGCCATACTGTATTGTATTTTACACATAGAAACCCACTTTTATTTCTTGTGATCTTGTATAACCTTCAAGATTAATACAAATCTAAGAGGACGTAGGTCATTACAAATCTTTGGGGCTGAACCTCTATAAATCGTAGTGTTCTTTAGTATTTATTGCCCATTATTACTAGGTTCTTGGCTCATTTATTGTTCATTGATTGTCTAATTGAAAGCTCTTTGATTAATTATTTAACCACGCGTCAATTGGCTAAAAATGCAGTCAACATTCTGGTGCTTTCATTGAGAGCCTAAGACAATCACATTCGAATTCTATTGCTGCAAGGATGGTAGTCTCAACTAGAAGGTCAAGCCAAGAGCCTCCAGAGCCCGAGGCTGAAGCCTCTCACCAAGTCCCATCATTCAGCAATTTCAATGGGCAGTGAAGTGACTTGCCGCCAAGGGATCCATCTGGTGTTGGAGGGTGAACTGCTAGGCCCACCGCACCAGGACACGGAGCTGCTGCCTCCGCTAGAATCACCCATGCAGGAACGTCAAGTGGAGTTGTTGCGCAGGGTACTGACTAGGCAGGACCAAGAGTTGGAGGTCTTGGACGGTATGAGCCCCACATAGATATTGAAGGACTTGACCCTGAAATTGATCAGATTAGGGAAGTCATTGGGCAGATGCAAGATCAGGTTGCCTCCATGAACTAGGGGTGGGCCACTGCGCAGGAGGCCCTTATTAAACCTTCAAAAAACAAAGGAGAGATTTTCAAGAATGGATGGATCGACATGCCCGGGAGGTGCAAGCCTGTCAGCAACTATATGCAACAGCAACAAACCCAAGGTATGGGAACTGTAGCTGGAACTACTGCCCAAAACCAACAACGCCCTCCCATTTTTGGCTTTGGTGAAGGTGTAATGAATGGGCTAGAGGCTCAACCTCAGAATGGGAACCAGGGTCTGACCAGGAGTCACAGATCTGGTCAGGGCACTTAAGCCAACAACAATAGGCGACCTTTACCTTCGAATGAGCAGGTCATGCCAAGGCGTGGCATAGGCCAGGACCAAGCCGAAAATTTTCGGCCAAGATCTTAGGGCAGTGGTCATGACAGGAATCCTGGTGCTAGAGGATGGGATGGCAACCTCCGAGCTCCAGCACCGAACAGGAGTTGTCAACACCAAAACTGCCAGCAGCAACCTAGTTGGTACAAACAACATCAAAAATACCGACTAAGGTCCCGAAGAGATGAGCTGGAGGTTAGTAGTGCATACAGGTCCCATTATGCTGATGGGTATGACCATGATGAGGTAGCAAGCCACGTTCGCCAACAAAATAATCAAGGTCAGAGAGGTAACCAGCCTGAAGGACCATTTTTCCCATAAGAGAAAGATATCCTGAACATCCAACCACCTCGAGGCGGAGGGTTCCAAGGATTACCTCCAATATCAGGCCGAGCAGACAGCTAGAATGTTGGGGACATACCTCAGCTAAACTCCGTTTTCAACCGAATAGGCCCCATATGAGGTGAAGACTTTTGAGGTGCTCTTAATCGTAGTAGGGAAAATCGAGATTCAAACAATATAGCTCCCCCTAAGCCTGTTCAGGACCCTAGAATGGATGATGTCCACAATTCAGCATAGCCCCAAGCAGCTGCAGACCCTAACATCCAAGCCCAGCTGCATCTGTTAACCTGACTGGTAAGGGACTTGACAGCCCCCAAGTTAACAGATATTGAAATGGAAAGGCAGAGAGGTTCCCCATTTTCAAACTGTATTAATCAGCTGCCGATACTTGTTAAATTCAAAATGACAACATGGAAAATGTACACTAGGGTGGAGGACCCAGTATCTCATGTTCACAACTTTGAACAACAGACTGATTTATAGGGAGTTCGGGATGATGTCAAGTGCAGGATCTTCCCAGGCACCCTGTCAGAAATCGCCCAGCAGTGGTTTATCAAGCTATAGCCATGGTGAATTACATCATGGGATGGATTTGTACACACATTTTATTCCCAATTCTCTTCAGCAATGCCCCTTCCCACCGAACCGAATGACCTGGTAGACATAAAACGGAGAGAAAAAGAACCTTTGAAGGATTATATTCAATGTTTTATGTGGGAAGCCACCAGAGTTAAATCCCTTAGTGACGATGGTAAATTAATAGCCATCAATTCGAGAGTTAAGGTAAAGAGTCTGTTCTGGAGTAGTTTGAAAAGGAAGTCTGCACGTACCACCCAAGAGTTCCTTGATTAGGTAGAGGAATTCATGAAGCTTGAGGAGGTTGAGCGGAAGGTGGATAATCTAACTCAAGTGACTACTGAGCAGGGGAAAACAGATGCTGGGAATACCACCAACCCTGCAGAGGGAGGAAAGAACGAGGCTAAGAATGGTAAGCGCAGTAATGGGGTTGGAAGTAGCAGTAACCAGAATGACAATAAGAAGCCTAAGACCGCTAAACGTCCCAAGCCACAGGAATATGTTCCTAGATTTACTACTTACTCCATTCTGTTAGAGACCCAAGCAGGCGTTTTTAATGCCACACAAGCTGTCGTACTGTACAGAAGACCTCCACCAATGAAGAAGGATGTTAATAGACGGGATATGACCAAGTTCTATCGGTTTCACAATGACTAGAGTCATGAAACCAGTGATTGTAACCACCTGAAGGAGGAGATAGAATTCCTCATTAGACAAAATAATGCTCATCTGAAGAGGTATGTACGGCCAACTGCCGACCAACAACCTCGTCAGCAACAGTCTCAGCAATGTCAGGCTAGTCAGCCTCTCCTATCACCACCAATTGCTAGTCGGCTAGATATGATCTGCAGTGGGCCACATTTGGCCAGCAACTCTGGAAAATCTTGAGAAAGATATGCTCATTCTCTTAGGCCTGAGCAAGAGGAAGATGTACGAGCTGTCCAAGAGCGTACTCCAAAACAGCCTCACTACGAGTGTGAGCCCATCACATTCAGCGAGGAAGACACAAGTCATGTACATCATCCGCATAATGATTCATTGGTGGTAGAGGTAAAGATCGCTAACATGATCGTAGCCTGAATGATGATTGACCATGGGTCATCTGCCAACATCTTATTCAAGAGTACCCCGGACAGGATGAATTTAAGCATCAGTGATCTAGAATCATGCGAACAGTTGTTGTATGGGTTTACAGGGAATGGCATGGCCCCGACAGGAAGCATTAGGTTTCCTTTGACAGTGGGAACATCACCTAACAGCAACACTATAATGGCCTTTTTCGTGGTAATCGACATCCATCTCCGTACAATGTCATGATATGCCGACCAGCCCTGTATGACCTCCAAGCAGTCACTTCAGTCTTCCATCTGCTCATCAAATTCCCAACCAGGGCTGGTATAGGATGTCTTAAAGGGAACCAACTGCTAGCCAGAGAATGTAATAATCCGTCAGTATAAAAGACAGGGAAGGCAGCCTGCACCGCACAGTTACCAAAAATAGGATGCAGCCAAAATGGGGGGGGGGGGGGAGGACATAGACCCTGATTTTGGGGATATTGATACAAGGGTGGGCCCATTTGAAGAATTGGAAGAGGTCCCACTTTACCCAAAGCACCTGACCAGGGTTGTCAAGGTAGGGAAAGGATTATTAGGGAACATATGATCCGCCATGATCCAGTTCCTATGGAATAACCAAGATGTGTTCACCTGGTCTCATGACGACATGGTAGGAATCTGCCCAACCATTATAAGCCACACCCTCAACATCGATACCAAACACTTCAAGCCCATACAATAGAAAAGGAGGTTACCGGATCCAACAAGGGCAAAGGCATTGAAGGAAGAAGTGGAGAAGCTACAAAATAATGACTTCATTAGGAAAGATTTCTACCCAGTATGGGTGTATAATGGTGACGAAGCCTAATAACAGGTGGAGGGTGTGCATAGATTTCAGTGATTTAAATAAGGCATGCCCAAAGTACTACTTCCCACTTTCATGAATTGACCAGCTGGTGGATGCTACAGCTGGCCACAATATCTTAACCTTCATGGATGCCTATTCGGGATACAACCAAATAAGTATGCATCCACTAGACCAGGAGCACACCAGGTTCTGCACGGATGTGGGGTTGTACTGTTATAAAGTTATGTCATTTGGCCTGAAAAATGCTGGAGCCATGTATCAGCGATTGGTAAACCATATGTTCAAAGAACAAATAGGAAATAACATGGAGGTTTACGTGGATGATATGTTGGTGAAATCCAAATAGGATAGGGGGCACATTAAAGACTTGGAGGAATGCTTCAATATCTTGAGGCATTATAGAATGAAATTGAACCCCTTAAATGTTCCTTTGGTGTGGGGTCGGGGAAATTTTGGTGTTTATAGTGAACTCCCGGTGGATTGAAGCAAACCTCGAAAAGATAAAGGCACTGATGGACATGCCCTCACAAGCCAGGATCAAGGAAGTGCATAGTCTAACAGGACACAAATCAGCACTCAGCAGATTCATCTCCAAATCCACTGATAAGTGTATTCCATTTTTTAATATCCTCAAAGGTGCAAAGAAATTCGAATGGATTGAAGAATGCGAACAAGCCTTCCAAGCTCTAAGCAGCAACTGGTACAACCCCGATCCTTTCAAAACCTCTGGAGGGTGAAGAACTGTGCATGTACCTGGCAGTAACTCAACACGTTGTTAGTGCAGTCCTGGTTAGAGAAGAAACTAAGATCCAACATCCAGTCTACTATGTTAGTAAAAGGTTGGTCGAAGTCGAGAGCAGGTATCCTCTAATAAAAAAATTAACTTACTACCTGCTCCTGTCGTCTAGAAAACTTTGCCCATACTTCCAAGCTCATCCCATAAAGATTCTTACCAACCAACCATTGTGCCAAGTCCTGGAAAAGCTAGACACCTCTGGTCGGTTATTAAAATGGTCTATAGAGCTTGAACAATACGAAATCACTTACCAGCCTCGAACATCAATTAAAGGCCAGGCTCTCGTAGACTTTGTGGCTGAAGGTACCAATATACCAAATACAGACGAAGAAATGACCAAGCAGTCACAGGAGTCAGGAACACTACCCAATACAGCTATCGAAGATAGCAAGCAACAATTGACCAGTATTGTTCATTTGGAGGAAGAACCCCAGGTATGGAAGCTGCACATCGATGGCTCATCTACCAATCAGCTGTTTGGGGCCGATATAACATCAATCACTTCTGAAGGGCAACACATCCATTGTGCACTTCATTTTGGATTTAAAGCATCCAAAAATGAAGCAGAGTATGAAGCATTAATCGCTGGGCTAAGGTTAGCAAGGGAAGTAAAGGCTGAAGTCTTGGACATATACAGTGATTTGTAATTGGTTGTCAATCAAATACTTGGTGAGTACACTGCTCGGGGAGAAAAAATGATGGCCTATCTTGATAAGATCAAAGACCTGCTTACTCAGCTCAAGAGATATTATATCCAACAGATTCCAAGAGAACAAAATGTGACAATAGATGTGCTGGCCAGACTAGCCAGCAGTGTTGTGATAGACAAATCCAACTTGGTTCCTATTGAATACCCAGTCGAACCAAGTATCAACCTGCCAGAACCAGTCTTTCTTATAGATGACACTCCATCATGGATGACCTCGATTGCAACTTATCTAGAATATGGCATCTTGCCCAATAGCTGTAATGAATCCAGAAAATTAATAAGAAAAAATGCTCGGTATATAATCCTGGCTGGGGTTATGTACAGAAGGGGGTTCTCCATGCCATTACTCAGGTGTGTCAACCAAATAGAATCAGGATGGCTACTAGAGGAAATTCATGAGGGTTTCTATGAGAACCATGTAGGGGGCAAAGTCTAACTAGGAAGATTTTAAGGCAAGGCTATTTCTGGCCAACTATGAATGAAGAAGCCTTTTCATATGTTAGAAGATGTGAGAAGTGTCTGAGATTTTCCAAGATACCCCGAGCAACTCCAAATGAGCTTACTCAAATGCAGAGTCCATGGCCCTTTGTTATTTGGGGAATTGACCTCATTGGTCGGTTACCAAAGGGAAAGGGAGGATTTTAGTATGTAGTCCTGGCAATTGATTACTTCACCAAGTGGACGGAAGTCGAGCCACTGGTAACCATCACTTCCAAGAAAGTAATGGACTTTGTGGTGAAAAATATAATCTGTAGATTTGGTCTACTCCACATGATAGTGTCTAACAATGACACCCAGTTCGACAATCAAATTTTTACAGATTTTTGTGCCAAGCATGGCATAACAAGAAGTTTCTCAGTACTCTCGCACCCTCAAGCAAGCAGGTAGGTCGAAGCAGTTAACAAAACTCTCAAAGACACTCTGAAGAAGCGTCTAGAACTTGCTAATGAAACTGGCCTGAGAAATTGCTTGAAGTACTTTGGTCATACAGGACTACAGGGCGAACAGCCACTAGTGATACCCCTTTTGCACTCACAAATGGGTATGAAGCAATGCTGCTAGTTGAGGTGACTCCAAAATCTCATCGGCGTACAACATACGACAAAGATTGTAATCACACTCGTTGAGTCCTTAGACCAGATTTAAGAAAGATGCGAAAGGTCCAACATACGTCTGGCTGCCAACCAGCAAAAGGTTGCCCGGTACTTCAATTCCAAAGTTAAGGAACGAAATTTTGACGTCGGAGATCTGGTCCTACGAAGAGTATTCCTAGAAACTCGAGATGACTCAGCAGGAGTGCTAGGGCCAAGCTGGGAAGGTCCTTACCAAGTGACAGAGATAATGCCGCCCGGCACATACAAACTGGCACGATATGACCAAGATCTCCAGTTAGTACTTGTCCCCTGTTATTGGAACGGGGAACACCTCTGGAAGTACTACCAATAAAGATTACTTTTATGTGATCATTGACTTGCCGGTACAAGCACGAACTGCCCCTACCACTGACCAGCTCAAGTTAGCTATATTAATTATGCAGTGGCACATTTTTCCCATTTATTGTAATTATTAATATTTATGAATGTAAGCTACATTGTAGCGACACAGCTTGTATGGTTAACTTTTAATCAATAAGACATGATTTTTGTCCAATTGTACAAGCCTTATTTTTACAATGATTATCTTACTAATTAGTAATTTATTTCACGGATTGTCAGTAGTGTATGAAACCTTTGTCGATTTTGGCGAACCCAAGTACCCCCGAACATGTTATTATGAACATCTCTAGTTAGTTAGAAAGTGTCCAAGAGGATAACCCAAGAGTTATGAATCCTGCTCAGTCACTTGGGGGGCACCATTGTCACAAATGGACAAGCAAAGAAAAAAGCGTGTAATCAAAAGGACTTAGAAACATTAATTTTTATTAATGTTAAAGTGCTTGCGCGTTGCTCGGTATGTACCTTGCAATAAAAAGAGCCATAAAACAATTTCTGTAGATAGGGTTGAACATTTTTTTGTTTACAACTCATTCAAAAAAATTGAACAGCTCCAAATCACAGAGCTGCACAACTTCGGAAAAAGTATACATCGACTAACCGTGAAAAATAAAAGCACGAGCAGATATATAGCTAAAACAAGAAGCACTTTATAATAAGGTAAAATATTGCTCGAGAATTAAAGGCCGCTCGGTTCAACCATGATGTTTTGGTTATAGTAAAAGATTGCTTGAGATTAAAAGTTGCACGGCTCAGCCATCTTTGTCTTTGCAACAATAAAAATATATAACAGGTAAAGTTTATCAAGAGCCCTGGATTTGTTGGTTGGACTCGGCAACAAGGATTTCAGCAAGGAGGCTGCTAGACTGGTCGGCAGGGGTTCTGTCTCAGAGGTTGGAGGCTGCTCAGCATGGACAGTCGGGGCCTCGTTCTTCTCCCGCTCAACACAGTAATGCATAAGCGCATCATAGGCCTCTCCTAGATAATTAATGTCCGCCATCTTTTTGTGAACCCAAAAATAATAGAAGGTGCTGATACCAAATTCCTCGAAAGCTTTAGCATCAGCGGCCTTGTCGATTTTCTCTTTTTCAAGGGCCTTTGCCAACTTATCTTTTTCCTCCTGAGCGGCCTCTTATCAGCAACATTCTTCTCCTTTAATTCCATAATCATCCTTTCCAACTGGTTAACGCCAAGATTCCTCTACTCGGCAGCAGATTTAAGCCCCTCATTTTCCTTAGTAATTTACTCGGTGGCCTGTTGAAGATCCAAGACTTGCTCGGTCAATTGGGCAACCTGAGAAGTTTTATCCCCAGTTTGGCTCGATAATGAGCGTAGCTAAGAGCCAGCATACCTTGCAATATGAAATGAAGAAATTCAGAACAAGTATCAATAGAAGAAAAACAAGCCAAAGATCGAGCAAATTCATTACTTATACTAGTAACATCTTGAAGACCGGTGCTAGTAATAAAGTCCAGGGATTTGCTACTAAGGGTCTCCATGAACTCAGTTTTGGAGGTAGACACCCTTTTTATATGTCCTTGATGGATGGTTAGGGCTTTCTTCAAAGGCCCGTGGACTTCCTTAGTAGGATCCTCAATAGTGCCTTTTGGAGCTTTGCTTGGGCTTGTCAAATCTAGTGCAGTGGACGTATGGGTAACGCCCTCAGCAGAAAGCCCCTTGCCTTTGCCCGATTTGCGTGATGGGGTGGGCACCTTTTTCCGAGAAGATGCCTTATCATGGCTCCTCTTGATCCGCTCGGTAGTTCTGGTAGGAGGGTCAGCTTTTTGACGCTTGGCAGGGGGAAGCTCACTGCTAGAACCGTTTGTGTCTTCTCAGAAAATTTCCTAAAAAATACAGATGACATATCTGTAAAATGAAAGCAAAGGATTATCAAAAGTGTCGAGCAAGGTCAAAACAAACAAACAAAAAATCATCATAATTAGGCAAAAATTAAAAGTAAGTTGTGGAAAGAGAGTCTAATCACCCTCTACACCTCCCCCCGAGCAGTCAGCTGCCTCGAATGGAAGACCCCCATCACTATGTGATGAATCTGAGTCTATATGCTCTACTACAACCTCCTTACCCTTTCCAGGCTAAGGGAGATGGAAATTTTGGGAATGTCATGCTTGGCAGCCTCCTCGATGATATCCCTAGCCGAACACCTAGTTCGGTGAGCCACGCAGGGTCTAGATGGGGAGATTGATGCTCTGGCTTGCTTCTTACTCGGCTGTGGACTAGGCGATTTAGTGTTGGGCAAAGGTTTCCTAGGCGATTGCCTGGTAGGGGTGGCATCCTTGGCCCTCATCTTAGGGTCACGATAGAGCCCAGCGGATATAAGTCTTTTTGCATTGGTCAAGACCACCAGATTTTCAATAGTAGCTAGTTTTTTGGCCCTTATCTCCATTTCTCTGGTGGGAGGCGGGCAGCTAAAGGGCCCATTGCAATGGAAGGATAGGTGATTAGAAGCGATGTTGTCTATGACAAAGTACTAGCTGGCATACTCCTCAACCTTGGATATACCTTTAGTGTTCGATAAGTAAATGTTGTAGTCCCTATGGCTAAATTTTAAATACCTCGACCTGCCTTGTTGAGGGCTAGATTTGAGGACAAAGAGATAGTTTATCTCGTGTGTAGTTGGTACTAGCCAGTTTAAGGACTGGTATAAAACATAGAGGGTTGAAAGGAATTGGATGCCCTTAGGACTAATTTGGCTAGGGTAAAGCCCAAAATAATCTGCCACACTGCAGAATTATGGCAGAAGAGGAAGGGTTGCGCCCGCATTCATATGGAATCTTCTCTAGGTGCAGAATTGGACCCCAGGGTGCTCGGCAGTTTGTACATCAGCAGGCTTAAGGATGGAAACGTCTCCGAGATGGAAGTGTTATTCGATGTTCTACAGCTGCTTGTCAGAAATTGTGCTCTTAGAAGCCACGTACAAGGGGGCGTCCTCCGTCTCTAAGGTGGGGTTAAGGATGACCTTGGTATTGATCTCTATGGCATAATCGATTTCAACTTCCCACTATTTCCATGAAGGGCTCGGCTCTTCCTCAATGGATGGGACCCCATCTGTGACCCTAGTGGTGGCACGGCGTGCCACATGGGAGTCTTCTTCCTCTATAACGTAGTTAGTGTGTTTCATGCAGGCCATCGATCGTTTCAAATGGTGTCTTACAACACAGTTTGATAGTCACCTCCCATCTACCAATACAAGAAAAAGGGAAAGGTGAGGCGAGAACACCGAAGAGTACTGGTCAGTAGGGATTCATAAGGTATACCGACCAGCCTAGAACAAACACAGGAGACCATGCTGAACGGAGGGTAGATCAGATTTAAAACATGGGAACCAAGAAAATGGAAGGTTCTCCCCAAAAACAATTTTTGAGCGGTGTTCTTCGTGTACTTTTAAGAACACCGCACGTAAATCAACAAAAAGAGGAAGTTAAAACCCAGTTTTAAAAAATGAGAGGTTCAAAAAGGTTATCCACACTGAGGGCCACTAAAAATAGTCATCTATTTACAAATTCAAGCAGCATACATTCAAGAAATCTAGGGATTCATCAAGAAAACTACGCACAGTCACAATGTATAAAATACAAAGAGAAAAGAGAGCATCTTGCATGGGTTACAGGAATAACAAAAAGATAAGCTGACTTACTTGCTACAGTATTATGGCACCGAGGACTAGTTCGTGAGGCGAAGGTGGTGTGATGTAGGGATTAGAATATAGGCTAGCTCTCTATGACAGACTGGGAGATGGAGATTTAGGGTTTTTACAGGTCAGCATTGGTTTGTTTGAAGCAAAAAAAAATAAAAAATAAAAAATAAAAAGAGGAAACGAAAGGGCATCCCTATTTATAAGCAAGGAAAAATGAGCTCCTCCCTGCAGGAATTCAATGCGTCCATCCACTCAGCAGTCCCCTCGGCCACCGCAGGCACATCCCCCTAGACACGTCAGCATGACCATCCAATCACTTCGCCTCATCCATCAAATACATCAGCCACTCTTTGGTAACAGTGTGGTACACTAAATGAAGGACTATTATTGTGCTTTATGGTTCCAAAAAGTTGCTGGAAGAACTAAAAGGTCATTTCTTAGAAATACTAAGGCTATTAACTACACCAGGTGTTATGCCACATAGCAAGGGGCGTGTACCTCTTACTAGGTTGGACGGTATGGTCTCAGAGCAAAAGTTTCCATGCTGCTTAGCACCATTGCAAACTTTGGGGGCAAATGTTATCCCAAAAATTGGCATATCTTATGTGGCACTAAACTTGGACATGTGGAGCAGACTGGGCAGACCCCCTGGAAGGTTGGTCGGTGTATACTTGTGGGGTATAGGAGAAGTTACTGTTCGACATACTATCACTAGAGGCCCAGCAGGTCGGAGTACACTTGACAAATGAATAATAGTTACTACTCGGTACACTTGCCAGGATAGCAATTGTTGTGTATGACGAATAGACATACCTGCTTGGATAAAAGTAGTTACACTCTCTGTTAGCACTCTGCAGGAATTGCCCCACCACCCGCAAAGAGCTCCTAACAGCCCTAAAAGCTTGGTCAAGGCTCCTAAAGAATAGGATTGTAACTACCTGCGAGAGTAATGGGATATTTCTACCATCAGTTACGTAATGTGCAACCCCTGGGCCAACAGAGAATTATAAATAGAAACCCTCCACCACAGTGGAGGGGGTTCAGAAAAATTGACGACCGACCAGCACCAAGAATATACCAAGCAACTTAGCATGGTACTTAGCAGTGATTCTGCCATACTTTATTGTCTTTTACACATAGAAGCCCACTTTTATTTCTTGTGTTCTTGTATAACCTTCAAGATTAATACAAATCTAAGAGGACGTAGGTCATTACCAATCTTTGGGGTCGAACCTCTATAAATCCTGGTGTTCTTTATCATTTATTACCCATTATTACTAGGTTCTTGGCTCATTTATTGTTCATTGATTATCTAATTGAAAGCTCTCTGATTAATTATTCAACTTCACGTCAGTTGGCTAAAAAATAAGTCAACAACGTAATAATGTAGTTCCAATCATTTAACACGTATAAGCACATTTATACCCTCAACCCGTCAAAATTACAATATATACCAGTCTTGAGAAGAATGGGCACACATGCATATTTAATACACATAAACATGAACATATGATCATATTACCATATATAAATCATGTATGCCACGTAGTCACAAATTTATTCGCTTAATTCAACATATATATATCCTATTTTGTTCTCCAAGCACCGTAATCAAGGCACTTAGCCTTAATAGTGAATTTGGGACGTTACATTTTACCTTCTATTGAGCTTCTCCCTTTTGTTAGGGGGAGTCTCTTTAGAGGTGACCTCGGCTTCGTTTCGATGACCAGCATCGTTCCTCAATCTTTAGTTTTAGGGGGGCTTCACTGGCCTTGGGCTTTCATGGAATTTCGTTTGAGGAGTGTTGCTAGTGGAAAGTCGCATCTTCTCGTCGTCTACAAGGATGGTGGCTTCACCTCTCCCACATTCCTTTTCCTTGTGCTTGGGAATAGGCATGTTTGACTTTCCTTGTAGTAGGTCATTCAGCACTTCCTGCATGTTTTCTAGTGTGGTTTCCAACCTCTAGTTCTTTTTGTGTATTTTGCATATCACATCATCATAGAAGCGAGTTCTTGAGCTGGAACTCACAGAGTGTATCCAGGGACTCTTGCCCAGCCTGTGCGTAGAGGGTCCTACAACTTGGTATCAGAGCTACCAAGGAGAATTTTTGTATTGTCAAATATCTTACTAATCAAGTTTTTCTCTAAGCGTGGCCCCATAGACTAGGACCACTAAACCATGTAAAAAGATAATTTTCTAACTTATATTTTTATGTATTTAAGTTTATGTGCTTTATGTTGCTATAGTAAGGTTGAAATCTTATATAGCAACTAACATACGCACTTTGTCAACTTTTTCATAATTCCACTTTACTTAAATAGTTTATTATGTAATCACATGGTAATATTCTAAAAATTGGAATTTAAAATTGAACAATAGAGCTTGGTGCATATGACATCAAGTTCTTTCCCAAGAAGGCTAAGAAGGGATTGATTTTGGCAAATTTCC
The DNA here is from genome assembly GCF_963169125.1 of Humulus lupulus. Classification (NCBI taxonomy): domain Eukaryota; kingdom Viridiplantae; phylum Streptophyta; class Magnoliopsida; order Rosales; family Cannabaceae; genus Humulus; species Humulus lupulus. The sequence goes on from NC_084796.1 coordinate 154,402,294, forward strand.
TTATGGAGATCCAATCATTGAAGCCAAACGTATCACAAATATTGGAGAATTTGGAAGAAAATTAGGTTTGGATAATGAATATGAATAGTTAATCTAACATTCTCGGTGCATGTATTGGTGTAGTTCATAAAGAACCTTTTGGGCTATGGATTGAAGAAGCACTCCGTCTTGATTTCCAAGCTACATATAACAAGACAGAGTATGAAGCACTAATTAATGGATTGAAACTTTCCTTTAGTATAGTGGTGAAGAAGATCCGGGTGTAGTGAGATCCTTGTCCTGTTTTGGAACATGTGACAAAGGCATTCCACGCGAAGGAACCTCGAATGAAAAAGAATATTGATCGACTGGTCGTACTTGTGATATCCTCCCTAGTTGATTTTGATTTTATTATCTTGTTTTGATTGAAATTTAATACTTTAAAAATAATATTTTAGTGTGATAATATTTTTTTTATAAGAATTAATAATACTGAGTTTATTACTTAGAAATATATTAATTTATTTGTTTATAGAATTAGTTAATTCAGAAACGAATCTTGGTTATTATTCTAGTAATTTAATTCAGAAATGTGACAAATGTCAATGCTTCACCACAATTTCCCGAGTAGCACCCATTAGTTAACCATGATCTCATCCCCTTGGTCGTTTGCAGTATGGGTATCGACTTGATTGATTCTTTGCCAACAGGAAAAGGAGGAGTTCGTTATGCTATTGTCTCCATTGACTACTTCACGAAGAGGGTTGAGGTTGAACCTCTGGCGACCCTAACCTGAAAGAGAGTCCTTTATTTCATCGTAAATAATATCATATGTCAATTTGGGCTCCCAAAGAAGATCGTGTTTGACAATGGAACTTAGTTTGATAGTGATCTTTTCACAAACTTTTGTGAAAAATACAACATAACCAAGAGTTTTTCGTCGGTAGCATGCGTGCAGGTAATGGGCAACTCTAACCGCCTTTTTTTTTCAATAAATAGAACCCAGTGGGACAAGAAATGTGGCATTGGATTCAATTCGTACTTGCATACTTTTTCTTGTGAGATTTTAGAGAGAGAATCCCTACTAACTTTAACGTTGAAGTGGCTTTGTACAAGTACCCCCCAAGAGGTTTCTTTCTGCATCTTGCAAGATTTGGTAGATTTTTCAAGGAGAAACTACTTGATATATCCTTGTGATTTGGATTTATGATCATCCTTTAGTCGAAAACATAGATCTAGATCACTTGTGATTTTTTGTGATCAAACAACTGATCAACAAAACAAGAGCCAGTGGCTCCTTCTACTAAACTACCACCACTCAAAGCAAAGAATGTAGGATCCATTGACACAAGATCCTACTCAAGTGCCTATAGCAAAAACTTCGAATTTTATGGCCAAGTTCCTTAAGTGATGGAACCCTAACCGTGTGGTAGAAATTAAAATTTCATAGTGGATATTTGGGTTCCCCAAAAACGCTATGTTATTCAAGGATAATATCCTCCAATTTTGCAACTTTTAAATTGTAACGACCCAAATTCGCTAATAAGGCTTAAGGGCCTTGATTAGTGTGCCAGGAAGGCATTACTGGGATAATTGTGATTTAGTGAGTAATTATGTGTTTAATAATGTTTACATGATAATCGATTGTATTATGTGGTAGTATGATATGTGATATATGTGAGAACCACATTATTATGTGGACAGGTTCGTTGAGCACGACTCAAGACGATTCTAGGGTCAGATAGTGGGAAAAGTCACAATGGGGTTTAAGTTATGACTTTGGAGAAGTCGGGGATATTTTTAGATGATGGGTAGTGATTTGGGTTATCGGGACATGAAAATAAATATATGGAGATATATTTGAGGTTAGGATGTCTAGGCGGGAATATTGGGGGATTTTACCATTTTGGCCTCGGGGACGGTTCCGGCACCCCGAGCCTCAGGATTAACTTAACAGATAAGTTAGACTTGAGGAAGCCTTTAGAAACATAAACCGACTAACACTTAGGCTCTCTTTCTCTCTCACGCTCAAGGAAACACAGAAGAAACACACAGAAAATTAAAGGGGAAACAAGCTGGAATTCTGAGATTTGAGATGAGGAATTGAAGGTCTAGCTTAGGGATTTATCAAGCATTAGAATAGGGATTAATGTAAGTATTTAACTCTGTTTACTGTGGTTGAATTAAGAGTTTAAGCTAAGTTTTAGTTAAGTGCTGAAACAAGTTTAGTTGTGGTGTTCTAAGGCAGAATTAAGAGGGGAACTTGGGAGCTTAGCTTGACCACAGCTTGGTGAGGTGATTCAACAACAAAGGTGAGTCTCTACTCCTGGTTTAGAGGTTTTTCATTGAGTTTGATGGCTGGTTTGTGTGTGTTTTAACACTTGGGTTTCAGAAATTGGAAGGAAGAGATTGAAGTGTGTTAGGCTGTGTTTTCTTGGGAGTTATGTTGTTTAGATCATGTTAAAGAGGTTGGGAATTAATTGGTTAAGAGTTGGGGAGTTTTGGGATGGTTTAAGGTGAGGTTTTGAGCTTTGGAATGGTGAAAAAACTGGGTTCGTAGGGGAGGGCCGCGGCTCTGTTCTAGAGCGCCGCGACCCTAGCATGCAAAGAAGACAAGGAGGTTCGGCCAAGGGGGCGCGCCGCGGCACCCAAGGCAAGGGCCGCGGCGCGTGTGTTGTTCAGAGTAGGGTTAGTTTCTGTTTTGGGGAAGGGTTGCGGCTACGCTTTGGGGGCCGCAGCCCTTGGTTGCACACTTGGGATTTTGAGGGTTTTAAGCATGGGAGAGTGGTCTTGGGTGCTCGGGTTTGGTTTCACCACCGTGCTTGGTGGAATTAGGAGTCCCGGGAGTTAGTTTTGTAACTGGAAACCTATATTTGATTACTTATGAGACCCTATGCTTTGGTTGTGGCTAGGTGACAAAAGCTTAGGCTCGGGAACAAATCGTGCTTGAGGGGCATTGCTCGTAATTCGATAACCGTACACACTAAAGGTAAGAAAACTGCACCTGGTTGAATATATTTGATGGGACTAAGGGCTCCCTATTGTAGATGCTTGAAAACATGGTATTATGCCATGCAAGCCATTTAGTGAACCAACGGCCTAAGGGTGCCAAGGGTCTCACTAGCGCACAGGGCGCGGCTCGGACACTGGTATTCGAGGACAGCTTATTATGCACTGAGCTTGGTTTAAGCGGGCCAGAGTCAGTGGGTTAAACAGAGGGTGCGGCCTAAGTCGTCATCCCTGAATATTATGCGAAATGAACGTTATATGAAATAGAATGTGTCTTGGATTAAATTGTATATGTTGATTATCTGTTGTGGAATATATGATAAGTATACATGCTTACTGAGCTATTTGCTTGTTGTTATTGTTTGAGTTATCTGTGATGTTTTCTTGCTGGGCCTTGGCTCACGGGTGCTACGTGGTGCAGGTAAAGGCAAGGGCAAGTTAGATCAGCCCTGACTGGAGAGCTCAGCGAGCGGAATGTACATAGCCAGGTGCTCGGCCACCACTGTTGAGATCTAAGCAAGGACATGGAACCTGAAGACTGTCTGTTTTGGCCTTAGTATGGCTAGTGGTTCCTCATGTATTTTTGGGAGTCTGTAAACTTTCTTTAACTTCGTTTTTGTATGGGATCCCATGTTACTACAGTTTATATATGCTAAATCAGTCTTTTGAGACCAAAACCTTTTTAACCTTAGCTCTTACATGTTTAGCGACACGATTTCAAATTAATGACTTGATTAGCGAGTCTTGCACCTTTATAAGTACACAGTGTAACGGTCTTGGTTATCCAGGGCGTTATATAAATATTGTACAGAATATAATGGCATTATATATGAGGTAAAACAACTTAATTAACTTAATATAGTGTAATTTGAAATCAATTAGTCTATTGATTAACTCTTTCTATAGGTACGGTATTGGATGATTTAGAGTAGGAGAATGGGTTGAACCACATATACACATGCAGGCATCAATCTGTAGTGGCTACCACAGTAGGTAGACGTGAGATTTATTCTAAAGCACTCAATGAGTGATTGCTTCATATGGACCTTGAGGGGTATCTTCTTTTTTTTTTTTGAAATAATAAGTAATTCAACTAAATCTAATACACAAACATTTTTTGTTTAGTGATGAATATCTAATAAAAGTTTGTTTGATTGTAGCACACACTAGATGTTGATATTGTTCCATCCTTACTATTAAGTAATGAAATTTTTGGATCCAGTAAATTTTGCATTTTTTTTCTAAAAATCAAGGATATATACGACCTTATATTCATTATTCATCATACTTGTTATTTTCTTGATATTTTTTAGAGAATAGTCACTGACTTGAGCATGAGAGTGCCTTTGTGCAGGTACCTTTGATTAAACATAGAGATCTATTATATTATCCTCCTCTAACCTACACATGGAATACTATCACTCGTCAACGTGTTAGATCAACCATATCGTATGAGTGCAAGTGTAAATCACCGATACACTAGGATGAAGTGGGAGAGAGAAAGTTACTACGCCCATCGGTGGTACATGTAGCACACCAAATTTTTGTTTTATTTAAATTAACTTTGTGCTTTATTTTATTTTAATTGTTAAGTGTTAGGGATTTATTTTTAATTGTTTGGTAGAAGTTATGTGAATTAAATTTTTTTAATTGTTTTATTTAAATATTTTAATCTGTAATTTCATGAGTTTTGGTTGTATGCCCCAAGGTGCGTGGTTAGTACAGATGTACTTGAGCACTTGTGTGTGTGCATGTGCATGGTTGCATGGTGAGCATAAAATAGTTTTTCCTATGCAAAATTTTCTTTTATTTTATTTATTTAAGAAATTAAAAAGAAAATAAAAAGGAAAGGAATAGGAAATAGAGGGAATTTCTTTTCCAATTATTTTTTATTTAAATCAAGAGAATAGACAAATAGGGTAAGGCTTTGATTGATTGACTTGTGATAAGTATGGAAGGTAGGAACGTGAAGAGGTTAGTGTGAAAAGGTCATACATAGCCAAAATAGAGAGAGAGAGAGAGAGAGAGAGAGAGAGAGAGAGAGAGATGGGTCGTCAGTCAAGGGAGGGATTTGGTTTCCCTTTTTGTGCTACATCACAAGAATTTAGGGAAAAGACACAAGGGGAAATTAGGATCTTATATGGGGAATTTCCTTTTCTTTTTCCTAGCTCTAGGGTTCATTCAAGGGGGGCTTATTTAGAAGAGGATGAGAGCTTGCGAGCTCTTGGTGGCTGCCAAATTCTAGAGAGAGAAGGAGAGGAGAAAATGTGAAGGAGGAAGAGAAGGAGAAGAGAAAGAAGAAGAGGCCAAGGCTAGGAGTCTTAAGGTATGGGTTGAGGTTCATAGTATTAAATTATTTTTCTCTTCATCTTGATTCTAAGCAAGGCAAAATGATGGTGAGGATAGGTTTGGTTTTGTTGCAAGGACTTAAAGGATTGGAGGATAGGTTTGGTTTTGTTGCAAGGACTTCATCTTTAAGGATTGGACTTAAAGGGTCAGTATTTGGTTCATAGTGTTTTGTAAGTTTCGACCTCTTCTTGAATCTAAGACCATGTTTTGTTTTGTTTTCTTTGTGTGGTGTATTCAAAAATTCCTAGGGGGGTTTGATCAAGGTGGTGGCCATTGTTTGGGTCCTTGAGTGCTAGCAGGAGAGCTAATGTAAACTTTGTCTTGTGGTGGTTTATTGTTAATCTTGTTTAGGGTTTTGATATGTTGGTGATTGTTTGAATAGTTGTCTCTATGCATTTAAATTGTTCTTCATGATTCTATTTTATTTATTATTCATAGAAACATGCTAAGGATTCTTGTTTGTGGGCCTTCAACGGTTTGTTTTTGTTTTGAGTATATATGTTTCAGCTAGGGTATGCCTTAGAAATCATGGTCTTGTTGTATGCTCTTGTTATAGATCTAATGTTATTATTTTCTTAGAAAGCATGAATTTTTTTTTATATATGTTCTTATTGGTACTATGTATGTTTCAGCCTAGGGAGTATAAGAATGGGCTCTAATCCTATTGATGTACAGAATAAAGAACCATCATGAGATTTATGATGATAAACTGATATTGAATCATATGTGTATATTTCGCCCATATGATATACTTATGTTCTAAAAAAAATTTAGTTTGTGAGTTGCATATAACGCCTCCTAAGGTGTGTTATTAAGGATTCTCTTTTTAAGCATGAAATGTATTTTGCTTGCTTACGAGGTTTCGACCTAGTGCTTTATTTTAGGGTAATAAGTGTTGTTTGGCTTTTTGCTTTTGTTTTGATTTTTGGGTGATGAGCATGTTGCTAAATTGTGAAATTGTGGATATTTTTGCTTGCTGTTTTTTATTTTTTTATTTTGTGATGGTAATGGTAAATAAATATTTTTGAAATGCACAAGTGATGTCTCAAAGTGGTGTTTAATTTTATATAAACAGAAAGACATTTTTTTCACATGTTAATGGGGTTTTGATGAAACTAAATACATGCAGTTTTTTTTATATTTTATGAAAGAAAATATGGTTTTTAATTCAATTATGTGATTTTAAACAAATAATTAGCTTGCTGTAATTTTTATTTATTAAGAGAAAAATATTTTTTAAATGAAGATAAGTTAGTCATACACTCCAATAAATTAAGTCTTAGAATTTATATATGAAAATGTAATTTTTCCACACATTATTTATGTATTTTCACATTTGTAAATATGTTGTTTTTTTTAGGTAAGTAAATTTATTTTTTCTAGAAGAAAACAAGAAATTTATTCAGTCATTTTAAGTAACTACAAATTTTGTCACAATCTTTAAAATGCTATTAAAATAATAGATGGAATTAATATTTCATAGGTAATTAAAAGGCTAAATGAATTATCTTATGAAATTAAATATTTTATAATAAAGTTTTGTATGAAAAATGTGTGGTTAAAGAAATAATTACATGGTAAATTATTTTGCTTGCTGAATTTTTAAAGGAGAGGCAATGAGATAAGCAAGTAGAAATTATCAAATTTAAACGTTAAATTTTAAAAGGACGCCCACGTATGCATGTTACATGCAAGTATATTTTTACGTTTAAAAATGCGCCTATTATTCAAACACGTGACTTTTATGTTGTAACGATGAAGGATTAATTGGTAGAAATAGGATTATTCTTTTATGATTTTATGTTGAATTATCGCATGTTTGAAATTGTAGTGCAACTTGTGACACGTGTGCATGGCCCATGCACACGTGGGGTATGTATGTTGGGCATGAGTATTATTACGTGATTTTAAAGACGAACATTTGATTATGATTATAGGCTTGTTGTGACGTTTTCACGCTTTACTTTCCTTGGACCTGAGGTAAGGAAGTTAGATAGAATTTTCTATGTTTTATGGTATGATATGGTAAGACTTGTATGTTACAAGAAATAAAGTACTATGGAGGTGAAAGTGTTATGTTTTTATATGTCATGATAAGACAAGTGTTATGAAACATGTAATTTCTATGTTTTGATGTGAACTGTATTACATGTGTTTGTATGATGAATTAAAAGAAAAGGACTGCTAGGGTGCTGAACACAATGCAACAAAGGAGTTACTAAGGATATGACGTAAGTCACAGAGCGGATGCGCCGATGTTATTCAAGGACCTGAGATCCTGATTACATCATAGTGGAGGTATTACCAGCCTATGTTATACTGGTTACCTCAAGATGTGACATGGACAACAGAGGTGTCATGATCACAAAGAGTGTGTTTATGATGTACGAATGTGATGTATGACTATGATTTCATTGGTGATTATGAAATATATGGGTATGATGATGTTAAGTAATGCCCTGATTTACGCTACATGTCTTCTTGTATTTTTCCTTGATATTGTTGTACTTCCTTACTATACTTTTAGCTCACCCCTTACTTTCCCCATTTCAGGTAAACAATAGGGTTTCTCCCTGGAACGCGTTGTGATGTGGGGAGTTCCGACGTCTGAGTATGTATGGCGTGGGGTGTCCTATGAACCAACAAACGATCAATATGAGCGCCGAGATTAAAAGAACTTATGTTATAAATTGTAGACGCTCAAAATTACATGCTTGTAAAAGACCCAAAGTACACGCTCATATCCCATGAGTGCCTACATACATGGATAAGCTGCGGTGTCCTTGGGCCACCATCGTCTTGCATCTCGCATGCCCCGCACCTGCCCAGATGGCCGAGAGGCCTCGAGCGAAGGAGCATCTTGCGCGCACTGAGCCTGGGACTCGTGAGGGTACCTCGCGCGCCAGCACCTCGTGCCCCAAAGCCTCGCGAGCGCAGCAAGCCTCGCGGGCTAGTGCCTCGCGCGCCCAGGGCCTCACGTGCCAGCGCCTCGTGTGCGCTAGTGGGCCTCGCGTGCCAGCACCTCGCGCGCCCGAGGCATCCCCGGTGTCTCGCACCCTGCACCTTAAGTGGATATCTCCTATGAAGACCTATCAAAACCCCAACATCTAAAAGTAGAAGCCCAAGTGTAATTCAAAAGGGTCGTACTAGCATAACCTTGCACGGGGTACGACCTTTAAGACCCCGTACGCCTGATACGGATACTTATGCCAGACAAGTAGTGGGAGCACTAGGAGAGGGGACGTGGCCTGTGAGTTTCTAACCAGATGTCAAAGTCGACACCACCACCAACACCACTACGCCTGAAGCCACTCCTCTAATACTCGTACTAGCTAAGTAGTGGAGACATCCCCACAGAACCTGACTATGTACTGGAGCCAACACCACTACCCCTGAGACCACTCTCCTGACAGTGTACTTGCGTACCATCTGGTCCCCTGGACCACAATGTATCAGGGGCCATTAGATCCCACTATAAAAGGAACCACACTTCCACACGGAAGGGGGTTGGAAAAAAAATACTGTAGCACTACACCATAAGAAATACAAGTTCATTTCACAATTTTCTTTCTGCAAATGTTCTTTGAGTTTCCAATTAGATCTTTGAAGTTTTTCATTTGATAATCTCTACATTTCTATTTTTCTAACTTAACTTGGTTGACGAGTTCTCACCGTCAACATAAATTTTATTTTCAATTATGTCAGTGGGACTTATATTTTTTTTTCTAAATATTGCATAAAGACACATTATTTTATATTCAACTATTAGGCCCAAACTTGTATGGTTTATCACGATCCTGCTGAGTTTTTCCTTAAAGTGGTATTCTTTCTATTATCTATGAGTTGGGTGATGTTTTTATAAAGTAATAGATTAGGGTGCTTTACAGTACAAGAAGCTAGTGAGGCAATAGATAAAAAATTAGAAATAGAATTCTCACAGCACAGAGTAGACAGAAAAGTCATAAAAATCCCAATAGACGGCATGTTGAGTTTGTAGTAAGAGACTACATGTTTTTTAGAGTCTCGCCAATGAAGGGAATGGTGTTGTTCGGAAAAAAGGGTAAGCGAAGTCCTAGGTTTATCGATTTGTTTGAAGTCCTGGAATGAATTATATAAGAAGCTTGTCGCTTAGACCTACCGTCAACATTAAGTGATACACGTGATGTTTTTTTATATTTTCATGCTATAGATCTGTGTTAGATCCATCCTATGTTTTAAGTAATTAATTGTTGGAATTAAAGGAGGACTAGAGTTATGATAAGTAACTAGTACGAATTTTGGAAAGAAGGCTTAAGAGCCCAGATTAAAAAGAATTCCTCTAGTCAAGATTCTATGGAAAAAACTATGTGGGTGGGAAAGCTACATGAGAGATGGAGGAAAACATGAAGAAACATTACTCAGAGTGATTTTGGTAAGCAAATGTAATATCTAGCCTTCACTGAATTTATTTTTTTTATTCGAATTATTTGTGATAATAATTTCGTGGTAAATTAATATTGGAGCATATAATATTACTTTAGTTAGCCTATGGAGGTGAGTGGATTGCTTAGAAAATAATTTTTTATTTATTTATTTAATGACGGAATAAAAAAAATTAGACAAATCTCTAAAATTATCCTAGCATAATTATTAGTTTAGTTTTAACTTTATACGTAAATAAATTGTTATTTTATTATTAGTCTGTAGTGACTTTTGGCCATCACATAGGAGAATATCTTAGTTATATTTTCTTAAATTTAATTAGTTAATTAAGAGAATAATAGGAATATTATTCCTATAGGGCCGGTCAACAAAGAGGAGAGGAAAGAATGGGACTTGAATTTTGAAAGCAGTTCCATAATTCGCTTTAGCAATTTACAACGGTTATGATTAGAAAAATTTTTGTTTTTGAATTTTTTAAACACAAAAATAAAAATATTATTTTTATTTTTGTTTCTTTATTTTTAAAAAATAAAAATATGTTTCGTAATTGTTTTTTTTTTTTTTTTAAAAAAAATAATAATAAAAGTGTTCGACAATTTTTATTTTTATTTTTTGTTTAACTATAAAATGAGGTGTTGATTTGAAGAAGAGAAGAAAAACAATAAACGAAAAGTTGAAAACAGTTTAAAAAATTTTGAAAATGAAAAGCTTCTATTTTTAAAATTTAATAAATTTCAATTAATTTTTTTTAAAAAAATAAATAAAAATAGAGTTACCAAACACTATTTTCTGTTTAATTGTTAAATTTTTAATTAATTAAATAAAAAAAATTAAATATTACCAAACAGCACATAATTAGATTAATTATTTAATTAAGGAATCAAGGAAGATATTTTCCTATGCCTTAGGATAGGGATTTCAGTCACATCATATGGAATATGAATTTAAATTCTGAACTTCACTATTTATTTATTATTGTAATAAAACATATTAATCTATAAATATTAAATTATTAGTTCATGGATATTTTTTAAAAAATTAACTAAATAGGCTTAGGAGAGTAAAGGCTTGGTCAAAGGGAATTAAGGAGAGAAAATAGGGTTTCAAATTTTAAACCCTGGTAACTCTCATATTTGGCCTATTCATTCAAGGAAGATAGAGAAAGAACAATCTTATTTTGTTTTTCATTTGTGATAAAACATCCATCAAAGGGAGAGGAAAAGAGAGAAGCCATGGCAAAGAAGAGAAGAAGAAGAAGAGAGAGAGAGAAGAGCAGAAGAAGAAGAGAGAGAGAGAGAGAGAGGCACACACAAATAAGAGAAATAAAGAGAGATAAAGATTCAGCCATAGAAGAATTTAGGTAAGCTTATCATTTTTCTTTGGTTTATATAGATGAGTAACAATATGTTAAAAGGTGTGCTTGGTTTGATTTTAGAGAATTATAATTGGTTCATGGGGTAGCGTTTTGAGTATGTTTATTTATACTTTTTGGTCTATTTGGGTTAGATCTAAAAGTTTCACTTATTAAAAGATGTTTTGATGATGATTATGGTGTTAGAGAAAGGTTAGGGTGTGAATCTTGAAAAGAGTAGAGCTAGGATTTATTATTATCTTTTTTTTAGAAGAAAAAAATACTAGGGCTTTTAAACCTTAGGTCATTGGTGTTAATGGTGTTAAGCTACTACCAGCTAGTCTTTAGCTATGGTAGGAATAAAATGACAGAGGTTGGGGTGCTTTACACTATAGCCATGATGCAAGGAAGCGCCATGTGCCAAGCTATTAGGCCTGGTGCATTATCAAAGGATAATCGCTACTCTAGGCAACAACTATGATGGAATCTGAGCGCAACCTTGATGGTGGTGCACCTGAAAATGTAATGTTAGGCCTACTAGACTTGCTAGGCCTTGATGCAAATAGGAAGCCACCTAGTCGCGGGGCTAGGTGTGCATTAGGTTAAGGCCATTTTCTTGATCTTGGGACAAGTTCATGGCCATACATGCATGCACATTCAAGGTGGTCCTAGGGTTTGTGATATTGAGGTTGGTGCTTATGGTCATGACCAAGGGTAATTGAGTAACTAACTAGTTAAGAATAATTCAATAATTTTTAGTTAAGGGTACTTTAGTAATTTACTAGCAACTAGAGTTCTATTATTCTACCATGTAAGGGTATATGAGTCATTTTACCCAAAGATCTTAGATTTTATCCTAGTTTCTGATAGCGTGTTTTTTACGGGGTTTAGATTCCTTTTTGAATAATAATAGCACGATGTAATCTAAGTGTTGATTGTTTTTTTTTTTTTTTGTCACCTACGCAAAGTAATAAGTTAAGAGATTTTTGTGTGTAAAATCCTAGAGGTAATATTTGTTTTGAATAATGAACCAGAGATAAAGAAATAAATCCAACAAACAAAGATTTTATAGTGGTTCGGACATTAATGAGACCTACATCCACTGTAGTCAATTGCATTGATGATGAACTTTGAACTAGGAAGAACCGTTACACTTGGTTTGAATTCTGTTCTTGAGGTAGTTGTGAATACAATGATAGGGATTAAATGTTATCTCAAGGGTGAACAGTCTCTAACTTTTTTGGCGATCGAAAGTCATTTCCCGATCTGGCTAATTCCTCAGACATGCGAAGGAGCTCTAGGTCTATGTACGCTTCAGATAGGGCAATCCAACGTGTGCTTCCCATGAGGAGGTTTGTTACATAATTTTGCTAAGGGAAGCTCGAGTGGTGAGGGGTCATTGTCGAAGGGGCATGGGTGATGAGCCCTTCCCAATAATTGTCACGAATTTTCAACAATTGGTAATAATAGCCAAGGGGGTTGGTGGAGTTTGAATTTCAAAAAGTGTCTCAAAACTCTATAAATAAAATCCTAATGTTCACTTGTAAGACACACCATTATTATCCACTAGTGCATTTGGTTAGAAATTCATCAAAGACTTGATAATTCCAGAGAGCTATTTCTATTTGTGAGTTCCTTTAGTGCTTAGAGAATATGGGGAAATAAGCTTTTGGACCAAAGTCTTGAACCTTGTACAAGTTAGTGATCCCCACTACTCTACAGTTAAGATTGTGTGAGTGTAAAAGTGCTCTTCATTTTCTTCTTTGCTATTGTTTCATTTTATAGTCTCTATATTTACTTGTATTATTTTTGTTTTGAATGGTATCTTTTATTCACTATATCATCTTTTCTTCTTAGATACTTGTATTTCTTGCAATACAGTTGTATATTTATTTAATCAATCATTTTGTCCCTTTTATCCACTTGTCTAGAGTTGTTTCTTGGTTTCAATATTATTTCCAATGAATATAATATTCTTTAACATTCGAAAGCTTATATTTCATCTTCAATGGAAGGAGAAACCATGAAGTTCTTATTGTTGGATTTTATGCCCTTATAAAACCATGTCAGAGATGTAGCACGATTTCATATTATCAATAAAAGTAGTAGACATCATTTAGTTTGACAACCGTATTGATTGCTTGTGTTATTACATGATTATTGAAATAATACAAATATTTATAAAATCCCAAACATATGGATAGTTACAATTATAGTGACTAGGTCATAGTGAATTATAGTTGTAATTATATGTTCAAAAGAACGAGTCCTAGGATTAGATCAGTGCATTGGATTTTCACTGATTAGGCAATCTATGATATGATCTACTTACACATTCGGTGTGTGATGTCTTGTCCAAGGCACCGACCAAGTAGATAAGATCGGATGTATTTAGTTACATCAGACTAGGATCGATATTGATTATTGATTGATAAATAAGTATCATTGTTATCGAATCTAATCAATGTCACAACGTTGACCATATGTTAATTCGGTCTTAATTCTGAGTGATAATATTATGCTAATTATATTATTTAAATCTTTTGACTTGTTCGTTACCAGCTTACCCTTTGGAGATTTAGTAGTGTAATTGAGTGGGAGTACTATTCATAGATATGAAATCTATAACTTCTGTATGAGAAGTGAAAAGATGATTTCCTTAATTGCTTTGTTCTAGAGGTTAAATTATTGAGATCTCATTTCTGCGATTAAGTTCACAGAAATATCATTTATAAGGAACTTAGTGGGAGTTAAGGATAAAATACTAATGAGGGGTAAAACGATAATTTTCATATATCTCATTAGTAAGTAATCGATAGAGGATTGACTGACTGTAATGGTTATAACAATGGATAACGTATTTATGGTTTGAAAAATATGTTTCATGAATTCAAGAGTTCAATTCTGAGTCTATAGCGGAGTCACGAGGAATTAATAAGATAGTGAAATTATTCGTAAGTAAATTCACGGTAACTTGTTGGAGCTTGATTTCATGGATCCATGGTGCCTGCATCATCTTTGAGTAAATCATCTAGAATGTCTCAATTAATTGATTTAATTATCAGTTAGGATTTTTAAAGTTTGCTAGGTCAATTTTGGAAAATATACAAAGATATGAGATTTAGAGAATAAAAGAGAATCTTTGGGTAAATTTATTAATATTGATAAATTGGTGTCAATATAAATAAATAATATTAAATCAAGTTTCAAATTATAATTAGTTAATTTGAATAAGGATTTAATTAATTGATTAAAAAAATAAAAGGTTTTGAATTTAGGCCTAGTTGGGATTTAAATTCAAAACAAAGAGATTAGACCCAAGTCCATTTATGGTAGCCCAAGGCTTTTATTTTTTGTTTATTATGTTTAATTAATTTAAATTTAAATAAAGTCCATTGAGTTGCTATATAAGGAATATGATATCTAGGGTTTTCATAATGAATTGAGTTTCAGTTGATTGATAAGTGAAAACCTAGACAGTCTAACCTTTCTTAACCACTATCTCTTCTTCTCTTCTATATCTCTATCTCATGTGTTGAGAACCAGCCCACACTAGTTCTAGGTTGATCAAAGGCTTGGTGAGAAAGACTATGTTGCTGATCTAGTTCAATCTCTTGATAATCATCTGCTACAGAAAAGAATCAAGGGTTAGAAAGATTGAAGGATGGAGTTGTTCCAGTTCCACTGCGTAATGTAAGTTTTACATTACTCTGTATTTGTATCAATTTCATAGAAGCATGTTCTAGGAATTTGCATGTTTGTTTGATAATATGTAAATTGCATGAAAATAAATAAAGTTCCTGCAATAAGTATTTCCTACACTTATGAGGATCCAACTTTAAAGGTAGGTGCTTCAAGCCACTCATGGGTAAGAATAGTGGTTTACATAATAGTAATGAGATTTTATTTTAAGTATCAGTAGGTTCTCAAATGTTGATATATGAATAATTGTGTATAGATTATAACGTGTTAATAAAATTTGTGATTCATGCAATATATGATAGTATGTGATGATATAGTTGACACATTTATTTGTGAAAGTTATTGTGTAATCATTAGATATGGACTTTTGACATGGTTTTCATAGTCTAGGAATTGTAAATATCATATGTATGCTATATGTGAAATAGTAGTACATATATTGACATGAAAATTATGTTCTGAGAATTATAAGCATGATAATTGTGTAGTTTAAAATTGACATGTCTATATATATATTGATTTTGTGAATTAATAGAATACATCAATATGTGATATGTGAATTATTTTATGTGTTATGTGATTCAAAATGCATGTTAATATGATAGATCATAATCATATATGGCTCATTGATATATATTAACAAATTATGTGGAATTATGTTGCGACATAATTATGTTAATATTTAATGTATATTAATATCTGGATATACATGAAAATTATCATGATTATTATGATGTGTCACATAATATGATAATTAAGGTAATAATAATATAAATAGGTTGTATATTATATTATTGTTGGAATGTGATGAGTTACTATTTATTTTGAGAATAAAGAGAATTATCTAGGCATTTAAATTTTCTCATTTAAGTGTTGAGCATCTCAATTTATGAGATAAGAAAAAATGAATCTAAGGGAGTTACATCATTTGATGGATGTGTCCTACTATTGCAAGAAAAATGGATCAAGGTGGATCCAAAATTATATGATGAAATATTGACCTATGTTGGGATTATGGCTTATGATAACAAATTGAATGTTTTAATTTAAGAGAATTAATCACAATATAACAATATACACAATGGAAGAATAACACAAACTAGATCAAGAGGAATAAAAGATATTTGTAGAGAGAAACCTATGTTACATAAAATCATATGATTTCATGTAATGAACAATGGAATTGACAAGAAGTCTTTACACAATTGCAATTGTTGTCCAAAAATCTCCATTTCTAGCCTCCCATAAGATTTTTCTTGAAGCTACTACAATGATGGAATGAGATTGGATTAACAAACTTTGATCTTCAAACAAGTCAAGCTTTCTTGATTAACATCTTGGAGAAAACTAGTAATCTTGATGAGTTAGAGGGAGAAAGGGTCTTAGAGAGAGAGAGAGAGAGAGAGAGAGGGGAGAATGATCAATTAACCAAAATCTCATACGAACCCTTTAAATAGTGTAGGAACTGTCATTAATGTTAACCAATAAGATTAGAGTATATTAAAATTAGTTTTTGAACCAAAACATGCAACTGTATGGCTCCGTAAGGATGGCCCACGCGATGCGTAGTGTGTCTAGGCTTTCATTAGATAGGGGATGTATCGCCTTTCAACAGGCAATGCAACACCACCTTCACTGACTTTTCACCCCCGTATATCGACCTAAAAAGATAGTTTTTAAATGCATACAACAAAAGTCAAACAGCTCATGTTGAATTTAGTGAAATCGAAATTATTTTTGCACCTCTTTGTGCATGGATAATTTCACTATATATTTAACAAATCCTAACAACCTACCTATATGCTTGGAGTCTAAAGTGTTGTCAAAACAAAAAATATTTTAGAATTATTTAGTGACAATAATTCTTAAATATTCAATGACTCTATGAGAAGAGATTACAAAATTGGAGAAGTAATTTGGAATCTTTAAACAAAAAAAAATGGTGAATAGATTGAAGAGAATTTTATTCATTTTGGTGAAAGATAATAAGATAGTGATATGTTTAAATTAATCTCAATGAGGAGATAATTTTAAACTAAAGTGTGAGAAATCAAAATGATTAAATATATCAACGAGGGTTTATTTTCTTTGATTTAAGTGTTTAAAAATTGACATCTTCAAATTGATTCTGAGGATAGAATCAATGAATGTCAAAGTGGTGTTTTCAAAAGAATCTCAAAGAGACTATTAGAAAATGGACAAAAGTTGTTTAAGTGATTTTAAGATTAGTTATACAACTAAAAGTGAAAATTAGTGGTTTTTTGCTTCGGAAATTTTTACATGGTATTTGCGTTCACATATTTCATTTTGTGAAATATAAAAAGAAAGAAAACCAAGAGAATGTTACCTTCAAAAGGTTGCTTCTTGTTCTTGCAAGTAAGAAAAAGTCAAAATAAATTAAACATTGAGGTTTTGTTTATTTTCACATACCTTGGTGAAAACTAGAGTGTCAAGAGGATTTTAGGAGTCGTGATAATCCTTTGGATTATAAGTCTAGCATTATCTTAAAGTATAATATGAAGAGTTCAATATAAATGAAGCAATTTCTATTTTAAAGTGATATTTTATCATTCTTAGAAATGTGGGGGTGTCTTGCATATTGCAAGAAAAACGAACATAATAGAACAATGTTAGGTTTAAGAGTCATAAGGTGTGATTATTTTTTGTTATGCCAACAATAATAAAGGTTATAGAATATCATACCTAGAGTTTAATGTTGTTATAGAATCTAAAGAAATAGAATTTCTTAGAACAATTATCAAACTCCACTTCTCTAAAGGATAATGTGTTATATGAGAACAATTCTCTAGCATCTACATCCCAAAAATATTCTCAAGAGGAGAACACTCAAAGTAGAGCAACCTAATGAACCCAGAAAACGTCAAAAGGTTAGAAAAGGAAAAAATTTAGGACCAGATAGACTCTAAACGAATTTCAATCTACATGGTAGAAGGAAATACATAAGAATTCATTAGGAAAATTTCAATTGTACTTCTTGTTGAGGATGGCCCTAAGACTTATAGAGAAGCCATGCAATCAAGATATAATGCATTTGGAAAAAATTCATTAATGATGAGGTGGACTCCATTCTTTCAATTAACACTTGGGAATCGGTAGACCTCCTACTAGGGTCTAAGCCAATCGGGTATAAGTGGGTATGTAGGAGTAAATAGCGCACGGATTGCACTATCAAAACTTTCAAAGCTAGGTTAGTAGCTAAAGGGATTAGGCAAAATGAGGGTGTTGATTATTTTGATACCTATGCGCCTAAGGCAAGAACAACTTCGTTAGGATTTTTTTCGCTTTGGCTTCCATACACAACTTATATGCTCATCAAATGGATGTCTAAACAACATTTCTAAATGGTGACCTCAATGAGAAGGTCTACATGTAACAACCCGAAGGGTTTGTCCTACCAATTAATGAACATAAAGTGTGTAGACTTGTAAAATCTTTACATGGAATAAAACAAGCTCGAAAGCAATGGCATGAAAAGTTCGATCAAGCCATTCTATCGGATTGAGTTAGAGAGAAAAGTGTTTGTAATCAAAAACTTGTAAGGGATGGGTGATTAATTTTTGTCTATATGTGGATGACATGCTAATCTTAAGTGATATCATGAAAGTGATAGTAAAAATAAAGAGGTTTCCATCATCCACCTTCATGATGAAGGACCTTGGAGAAGTTGATACCATACTAGGTATCAAAGTGAATAAAAATAGTGTGGACTTTGCTTTGGGACAAGCTCACTATATATAGAAAGTATTGGAAAAATTTAAGCATCTTAAGATTAAAGAAGTCAATACTTCATACAACATAGTGTAAAACTAAAGAACAATGAGGGAAGAGCAGTGACTCAATTGGAGTATGCACGTGATATAGAGTCTTATGTATGCCACCCAGTGTACTAGACCTGTGGTAAGTAAACTTAGTAGGTATAAAAGTAATCCTAGTGTGGATCATTGGACGGCAATTGGGAGAGTCCTATGTTATCTTAAGAAATCCAAGGACCTAAGCTTTCACTACTCCAAATTTCCTTCAAACTTAGAAGGGTATATAGATGTAAGTTGGATATCCAAACTCAGGGAAAATTTGTCTACCACCAGTTGGGTATTTACATTTAGCAAGAGTGTAGTTTCTTGGGGCTCCAAGAAAGAAACTTGTATATCTCACTCTACCATGGAAACAGAGTTCAGCTGCCACTGGAAAGGAAGCCGAAGGGTTAAGAGATCTCTTGATAAAGATTCTTCTCATCAAAGAGAATGTATCAACTATATCGATACATTATAATAGCCAAGCAATTTTGGCTCGAGCATACAATGGAGTGTATAATAGAAAGTCTAGATACATTGTTCTAAGACATGGATATGTAAGACAGTTGACTCAAAGAAGAGTCATCTCCATATCCTATGTGATCTTTTTACTAAACAACTAACAAGAGATTTAGTGGATGCTAATTCTTTAGGGATGGGACTTAAACTCCCTAAAGAGATTCCTGCTTGATGGTAACCTATATTTATACTAGTTATTTAGCTGGTATTAGGTGCAATAGGAAATAACAAGTCAAACAAATGAATATTAGTAGCACTCAAAAGTGTCTCATCTAAGATATGAGTACTAGTGTGTTACCAAAATGAGGGTTAAAACCGAAAGGTGTTTTTAATAGAACTCATTCTTGAGAAGACAAGTATTTTAGGGTAACAAAAAAATGTAAGAGTTCTACCTATATAGACCTAGGGGTGGTAACACCCATCTTGAGAATTGGGAGTCATTCCCAAGAAAGTCGATGAACGAAATGTGCACATGGCCATTAACGGTGCAAAGTGTGACATTGAGGTCTTAAGTGAACATAGGAAAGATGTGTGTGTTACCACCGGTTTGTTACTAAGGAAAGTTGGTTCAATACCTAATGCAACCAAATTTTCTACAAACTTTGCGGTAATTACACTATGGTAAAGTTCAAGTTGAAAAACACTTTATGCACTAATGCAATTGCTTCTATAGAGAGAGTAATTATTTAATCAAGTGAAGGAATATTATATTCTTAATATAATGTTTGATTGATTAAATAAGTGTTACAAAAAAAAAGTATTATTCAATCTAGTGGGGGATGTTATATTATTTATAAAATAATATAATGTTAGATTAAATAATAAAGAGATAAGTGTAACGAATGACTTTGTCACATTTTGTACCATATTTTGGGAGTGATAAATAAGTGTAACAAATATGATTGTCTAAATTTGTAATATATTTTTGGGAGTTTCAAATATTTTAAATAAGTAACCATTTGTAACCTCTAAAAATTCACCAATTAATGTGTAAAATAAGAGTTACACATTTGTAATTCTGAATGTCATGAGCAATTATGATTAATAGATGCTGGAGATATGATTTTGACTACCATTAGGTGAATGGAAGTTACTAAATCAAAAGGGATTGAAATTGGACGTTTTTTGTGGAAAAATGTAAAATTGAGAGGTTAGTCAACACCTCTAGGCCATGACCTAGAATGTTCTAGGTCGCGACCTAGGAGGCTGATACCGAAATCTCATTTTGCATTTTACAATAATCTGTATGTGTGAAACACTTCTAATAACTCCAAAATCTTCCATTTAATTTCATAAACACAAATTTAACATTGGTAACAGCTAAGGGGGTTGGTGGAGTTTGAAATTCAAAAGGTTTCTCAAACTCTATAAATAAAAGCCTAGTGTTCATTTGTAGGACACACCATTTCTATCCACTAGAGCACTTGGCTAGGAATTCACCAAAGACTTGATATTTTTAGAGAGCTATTTCCATTTGTGAATTCACTTAGTGCTTAGAGAATAGGGGGAAATAAGTTTTTGGACAAAGGTCTTGGACCTTGTTCAGGTTGGTGATCTCCACTACTGTACACTTAACGTTGTGTGAGTTTAAGAGTATTCTTAATTTTCTTCTTTGCTCTTATTTCATTTTATAGTCTCAATATTTACTTATATTATTTTTGTTTTGAGTTGGCTCTTTTCTTTACTATATCATCTTTTCTTCTTAGTTACATGTATTTTTTACAATAGAGTTGCATCTTTATTTAATCAATCATCATGTTCCTTGTATCCACAAGTTTAGAGTTGTATCTTGGTTTCAATATTGTTTTAATTGAATATAATGTTGAACCAGATTTTGGCCAACTGACACGGAGTCAAAATACGCTTGACGTGGATGAATACGTTGAAAAGAATGTGATGACGAAAATAATAAAGACACAAGATTTTATAGTGGTTCGGCCCCAGGATCTGGTAATAACCTACGTCCACTTGAATTGTTATTGAAATAAGATTCAAATGGGTGATCAAAGAACTGGGGTTCAATGAGTTTCACTAACCTTTGAAGAAGAAAATACAATTATTCTCGTGTAATCTCTCTCTAATCTCAAATGATCTTTTTTGCTCAAAAGAAAAGGATCCGCCTCCCTGAGCTCTCTTCTTCTATTTATAAGCTCAGGGAAGATTTACATTGATTTGTTACAGATATTCTTTCCTAAATAATCGAATACTCAGGAAATCATGGGAGATAATTTCGGATTCCATCATAACTGCCTAAGATTTCCTCCGCATATAATGTGCGTACGGCCAGGCTGGTCGTATGAAGAAACCGATCGCATGATACTGGATGTCTTCCTGGTCGATAGTCGAACACAGATTCTGCCAGGTGTCAGCCACGTGTAATTAATGCCTGCCATGTCACTCACTTCTGATTTTAGGGATAACATATAATATTCTCTATTAAATTGACTGTTTGTTTGTTATCTTCATTTTGGATGCTACTTAAATAATTTTTTTTTAAACTAAGACCTCCTTGATTTGAATTCTTCTACTTGAGATTTAATATATGTTAAATAGATGCATAATATTGTATTTCCTTGGTTAATTATGTTTCGGACTTTTATAACTTTGGTTTAGTTTCTTGGGTTTGTTTTGTTTTTTTTACTGGCATTTCAGATTTTATTTTTAATCTTTTGACCATATATTTTAGCATGCTTTCACAGAATGTCCACATATATTTTAGATTTTATTTTTAA
Source organism: Humulus lupulus (assembly GCF_963169125.1). NCBI lineage: Eukaryota > Viridiplantae > Streptophyta > Magnoliopsida > Rosales > Cannabaceae > Humulus > Humulus lupulus. Next base: position 154,424,169 of record NC_084796.1, read on the forward strand.
TCTCTTAATATACATTTTTTAGGAAAAAAATAGTAACTATCAACTGTAGTTTTGTGCGAACTATTGTTAATACATATTTTAGATGGTGGTTCGTGCAAAACCACCTTCTAAAGTCACTTTAGACAACGATTTAGAATTGACGTCTGTGCAATTCTACCTCAACAACATAATAGAGATGGGGAATATAGATGGCGGTTTTGTGAGAATCGCTATCTATAAAGTTTTTTAACATAATTGCCATTAAAAATCGATACTTCGGTCTACACTCATGTAGATGGCGGTTTCGAAACGTCGTTTATAGTCTTTTATCAACGGTTAAGAACTCTTGTTAAAGGCCATTTTTTTTGTAGTGTGCATACTATGACAAGTTGACCTTAAGGGTTGGAGGGTTCCTAGCTTCTATATTTTGCATTTTTTAGACTATCAATTTACCTTTGGCTTTCATGCATGTGTCTTTGTTAGTGTTTTTTAATTGTTAAAGAATCATTTTAACGTAAACAAATGTTTACTTGAATCCCATACTCATGTTTAAGTATAATTATTAAAGCCTTTCAAAGATTAAGATGTTTAGTTTTAATGTAGTGTTTTATGGATTAAGTTTTCTAACATTAATTTACCTAAATACCCTTACAATATGGTGGATTGCAAAATTACTTTTTGAAAAATTAATTAAATTAGAGATATCTTGGGGAAATGCGAAAGCACTAAGGGGGCGTTTGATATGAGTTCAAAATTATCTGATTAATGAGAATGCTAAGGAGGAATATTTGATTAGATTCTTGTTAATTGAATTACACTTTTAGTTGAACACGATAATCTTATATACTATTTTTGAAAAATAAATTTAAAATTTTTCCTAAAAAGATAAATAATATAACATATCATAAGTTAATTATTTATACTTAATTAAATATTTATATTTATTTATTTATATTTAATTAAATATTTTAAATCAATTATTTTTAAAATTAATTATATGTGGAACTCATTGTATCTGATTAATGAGAATGTATGAAATCCACATTTTTAGAAGGATATAAGATTACTTTTTCCTAGAGTAGTCTCATTTTCACTGTCTTATAATTCCAGGGTTTAAACAAAGAAACACCTCATACTAAGCGCAAGAATCTTGAAGATTACAATTCCCTTGTAAAGATTAACTCATACCAAACAACCTCTTAGAGTTAAAGCACTACAAAGCCCCAATGCGTTGTAGTAAAAGCACACCATAGTCTAATTGGACTATGGTGCACACCAAGCCCATTAGGGAAATGACTAGGGTATTATTAAGTCTTTCCTAGTAAAGAGTTTATAAATACGTTATGTTATACTTGTAGCAAAACCTTACAGAACTAGAGCAAGTTACGGCTTTGGCTTAGCCTAGTCGCCCCTCGAGAGAAAAAATAGAGCTCACTTTCTGTATCATACTTGTGATTAGCACACACTCTTATGTGCAGTAGTTAGTGGCTAGCAGAACATACAACTTCCCACCAATTACACGTTGAAGCTCTCCAACAATATCCATTCCTTGCTTTACAAATAACCAAGGCACTACTTTAGGATGCTACTCTTGAGTAGGTCGATACAAACAATGCAAATTTTTGGCCTTTACCACATTTCATTGCATAAGAGTTATCTTCTATCATTTTATAAGGTGAATTATTGCATGTTTTTAGAGCTTATGGGCCATAATTCTTCTTCTTGAATGATTTTCACACATTCCTTCATGTCTTTCTTATATCAACTTCTTCACTTATGTAGGCCTAAGGCATCTTAAGTAAGGCACATTAAACGACCTTTTGTAAATTTTGTCATTAATCTCTAAATATCCGGGTGCCTTCATCTATATTGCTTATGACTCATCATGATTTGTTTGTTCTATCCCATCTGTAAGATATCTAATAATCAAATCCATCCAACACTCAAGTTCTACCTCTACTACGAAAACCTGATATCCCAGACCTTCTAATGTATTCTCTTGAGGAAGATTTCTTTGCCAAATCTTCTACCTTTCAATTCATTTCCTTAGGATTTGTTTTAATTCAAACAAACTAAAGTGTTTCTTAAGTTTGGAATCAGAGGTTCTTTTGCATCATAGTTCATAAATACTTGGTCTACCAGTAGAAAAAAAAAACCATATCTTACCTATATTTTGTTTGATTCTTGTGATATTGGCCAACTCAAAACCATGAGTCAGTGTCTCATATTCTACTTTATTATATGTTTCATGAATGCGATGTTAGGGTATTTTTAATAACCTAATGTCTGGGCCAACAAAGTAAGACCGGTTTATTTGAGCTAATATTATAATTTGGGCTAACTAAGTGATCTAATTAAAGGATTTCAATTAAACATCTTATAAGGTATGTGATTTGTAATGTGTAATACTCAATAGTAAACATAATTAGTGTTAATGGGGTTCTAATTAGATTACTATATAAGGAATGCTACAGGGTTTGTGTGGGGAATACTTATACAAGATCTTATTTATTTTCATGTAAATCATATATTAAACAAATTAATATAAGAAAATATTGAACATGTTTCTATAATTGAATTTAAACATAGATAATGATAAGAACACTTACATTATACGCAGTGGAATGAATAAGTCATTCCTTCAGTTTCTCTAACCCTTGAATCCTTTTTGTCGCAGGGTATCACCAAGAAATTGAACCGATCTTCAAATTTCTTCGTAGTCTTTCAAAGTATACTTTGAATCACCTAGACTAGAGTGGGAAATTATCAATACATGAGACAGATACAAAGAGAATAAGATAAGAGAATATTGAGGCTTAGAAAATAACTTTTGTTGTAGAGAGATTCTAAAACCCTAAATCATCAAAACTAGATCTTTTGATCATCTATTCATCTCCAAATATTTTGATTTCAACTCTCACTTAACATTCATTTTATAGGCTCAATTAGGTCATTTATTTAAATAAAAAAAACAATAAAATAATAGGTAATATCAGCCATTAGGTCGAAATTATCTTGGGCTTTAGGCCCATGAAATTTCCCATTTAATTATAAGCCCATTAGACTTAAATTCAAGACTCGTATTACTAATAAGACCCATTTAATTAATTAATTATTTAAATCCTATATCAAATTGTAACGACCCAAAATCACTAATAAGACTTAAGGGTCTTGATTAGTGTGCCGGGAGGGCATAATTGGTTTTTGTGCGATTTAAATGATTTAATGTGTGATTACGTGATAAGCATGCTTATATGATTATATGGATATGTGGAATGCATGTTTATGAGTATTAATATGCATGTCGGCCATGTTTAGCTTATAGGGGCATATTTGTAATTTTTTCCCGTTGAGGGCATAAATGTGATTATTTGTTGTAAATTTTTGAGACCACATTATTATGTAGATATATTTACAGCATATGGCTCGAGACGGTCCTGGTGAGCGATTTGGCGAAATAGTCACGACGGAAATTTATACCTAGCTCGAGGGAGCCTAGGGTATTTTCGGGAACTTAGGAATTATATTTAAGGGTTATTAGACATTGGGGAAAATAATTGGTGATTAATTAGATAATGAGATTTAAATGGTAAATATTAGGAACACTTGAGGAATTAGTGGGAATTGGGAATAAATGGCCATTTTACCCCTAGATTAAGTTTAAGGGTTATTATGTTTGGGAGGGTAAAAATGTCATTTCCTAAGGCTAAGGGTATACTCAGCCTTTATGTAGAAACAAAACAAAAGCTTTTAGAAGAACTAAGGAAGAAAGAGAAGGGAAAAAGGTTTCACCTCTCTCTCTCCTGTCCCCTCACGATTTCTCTTCTCCCTCTCACCCTTGGGGTTTATTTTCTTGGCTGTTGATGAGGCTTGAAGCTTGGGGGATTTAGAGAGAAGGTTGAGGAAATTCAGCTGGGAAATTGAGCTATAACTGAGGTAAGTGTGGGTCTGATAATTTGCTGAGATTGTAGTTTAATTTGTGTAAGAACTTGGACTGAGTTAGTATGGGGTTTGAGCAAAACTAGACTTTAGTTTGGAGGGTTGTATTCTGGTTAAATTGAGTGGGTAATTGAAGTATAACTGCTGAATTGTTTGGTGATTTTAATGTGTAGTTCAATTCTAAGTTTGTTGTTGTATGGTGTTGAATTTGGGGAGGTTCTGAGGGAAAATTCTGGATATAAGTTAGGTGTTCATGGCTGGGAGAAGAAGGAGAAAAACCCAGGTTTTCTCTGAGTTCGCAGGGCGCACTGCGACCCAGCCTGGGGGCACTGCGGCGTGTGTGGCCCTTCTAGCCATGGGAGCTCTCTGACTTGGGGGTGCCCTGCGACTTGCTTGGCCAAGTCGCGACCCGCCTCCCTTTTGGCTTAGGAGGTTTCTCTCTAACTTTCGGCAAGTCGCGACTTACTAAGCCAAGTCGCGACCTGCCTGGGAGTTTTGAGCTTTGAGGTGTTCTAGGTATTGTTAGGGCTCAGGGGTTCGAACCTAGGGGCTAGGGACAATTTCTACTACCCGGTTTAGTAGAAATTGAGGTCTCGGAGGTTAGTTTTGTTCCCTAGGTATTTTATTTCTGATTGGAAGTTGATAGATATCAATGACCCTTGTGACTGGGTTTGTCGCAGAGGCTCGAGGCTAGGGATCGTGCTCAGAACCAGTTTATCTTCTCTGCTCTGAATCAAAGGTAAGAAAACTGCACCCATTTGTGTGGCTATGTTGGGACTAAGGGCTCCCTATACTTGTATGCAATGTTGTATTATCGTATTATGCCATGTGAGCATGAAATAAACAACCTAAGAGTGCCAGAATTGATATTTGCGCACAAGACGTGGCTCGGGCACTGGTAGCTGAGGTTAACTATATAATCATTGAGCTCGGCCTATGTGAACCAGAGTCAGTGGGATAAACAGAGGGTGTGGCTTAAGGGCGCCGACCCTAGGTGTTGTATTATATATCTACTGTTGATAATCTGATGATTATGACATGTTGATTACTTGAATGATAGGTTGTGGGTTTGTTAATTGATATCACTGACTATGTGAACGTTGTGATCTGCTGAGTATTTGATTAATGATTTGTGAATTGTTTGATTACTATTATTGTTTATGCTCTGTTATATGATTTTCTTGCTGGGCCTTGGCTCACGGGTGCTACATGGTGCAGGTAAAGGCAGGGGTAAGCTAGACTAGCCCTGAATTAGAGAGCTCTAGGGGCGGAATTTACATAGTCAGCTGCTCGGCCGCCACGGCCAAGGGATGATACAGGGACAGGAGACCCTAAAATGCCTATTTTTCCATTAGAGTGGCTTGTGGTTGTACGAAACCTATGAAAATTTTGTAAACTGTTATTTAACCCTATTTTTTGGGATCCAATGTATCAAACGCTTATTTAAATGAAATTTATCTTTTATGACCAAAATCTTTTAACCCTAGTTCGATTATGGTCTTAGTGTCACAGTTTTAGCTAAATAACTAGATTAGCAAGTCTTGCACCTTTATAAACACACAGTGTAACGGTTTTGGTTATCCAGGGCGTTACACAAATTAACTAATTATAATTTAAACCTTGATTTAAACTTATTTATTAATTTAGACACCAATTTTTCTTGATTAATAAATCTGCCCTAAAATCTATTTTCTTCTCTGAATTGCATAACTCTGTGAAACATTCAAAATTGACCTGGTCAATTTTAATAATTCTAATTGATAATTAAATCAATTAATTGAGACTATCTAGATGATTTTATCCAAGGTACAGTGGGGACCATAGGCCTATGAAATCAAGCTCTAATAAATTATCATAAATTTAACAAATAAATTTACTAACTTATTAATTTCTCGTGACTCCACTAAAGACCTAGAATTTCACTCTTGAACTCATAGAATGTTCTATAACCAATATAGATACATTATTAGTTATCCATTGTTACAACCATCATTATCACTAAACCCTCTATAGACGGTCTAAAATGAGATGGGGCTAAAATACTGTTTTACCCCTCATTGTATTTTATCCTTAAAACACTTAGTTCATTGTAAATGATATTTTAGTAAACTAATATTAATTACTGAAATGAGATCTCTATCATTTAACACCTTGAACCAAACTAAAGGGAAACCATCGTTTTACTTCTTCATCAGAAGCTATAGATGTTCATATCTATGATTAGTATACTCACTCAATTATACTGCTGAGTTCCCAAGATGTAAGTATGGGTTAGTCGGCAGGGTAAGCTTGTAACGAACAAATCAAAGAACTCAAATAACATAATCAATTAGAATACTAACCACTCTGAATTGAGATGAAATTGACCTATGGTCAACTATATGATATGACTAGAATAGATAATAATGGTATGTTTACTTATCCTATCTACTGTCAATATCAGTCCAGCTCGATTTAACAAATACATCACATCTTATCTACTTTACTAATGTTCTGGAAAGAACATAACACTACAATGTGTAAGTAGATTATATTGTAGATTGGCAAGTCAATGTAAATCTTGCGTACTGACTAATCTTATGACTAACTTATTTTTTCACATATAATCGTATTTATATTCCACTGTGATTACGTCACTATAAATACGATAAGCTATATTCTCGGGATTTAATAAAAGTTTATCTTAAACAAATAATCATGAAAATAAAACATGTGAGCAAAGTGATTGATCAAGTCAAAAGTTGATGTCTATTCTTTTATTGATAATAAAATGAGATTACAAAGAAATTGGATTTTATTTAGGGCATAAAACCCCAACAAAATCCCACTTGCACTAATATAAACCAATGCCTTAATTCTACTAAGCCAATTTCCTTGATATGCTTATCAAATATAGCTTCTGGTAGTGTCTTTGTAAACAGATCTGCAAGATTGTCTTCAAATGAAATCTTCATAACCTTCACATCTCCTCTACCCACATATTCTCGAATTTTGTGATACTTCCTTTCTATATGCTTACTCCTCTTGTGACTTCGAGGTTCTTTCAAGTTGGCTATCGCTCCTGTGTTGTCACAAAACAACACAAGCAGTTTATCCATATTTGGAATAACACCAAGATCTAAGTAAAACTTCTTTAGCAAGACTATTTCCTTAGCTGCTTCAAAAGCAGCTATGTACTCAGCCTCCATGGTGGAATCTAAGATTGTAGACTGCTTTACGCTTCACCATATCACAGCTCCACCCCGAAGAGTAAACACCATTCCAAAAGTAGACTTCCTATCATCGACATTAGTCTGAAAATATGAATCGGTGAGCCTACAGGGTTTAGAACACCACCCTTGTAGACTAACATAAAATCCCTAGTCCGCTTAAAATACTTCAGAATATGCTTAACTGTTATCCAATTTTCTAGTCCTAGGTTTGACTGATACCTACTCACTACTCCCACTGCATAGTAGATATCAGGTCTAGTACACAACATAGCATACGTCAGACTTCCAACAGCAAAAGCGTAAGGAACTTTTCTCATTGTAAATTCATCTTCAGGAGTTTGGGGAGACTGCTTCTTTGAAAGATGAATTCCATGGCGAGACGGTAGACATCCATTCTTGGAAATAATCACTGAAAAATGTTTAAGCACTTTATCAATGTAAGCTGCTTGAGATAGAGCTAAGAGTTTGTTCTTACTATCCCTAATGATCTGAATACCCAGAACATAACTTGATTCACCTAAATCCTTCATGTGAAATTGAGTGCTCAGCCAATTCTTCACATCTGATAATTTCTTAACATTGTTTCCAATGAGGAAGATATCATCTACATAAAGAACCAAGAATACCACTATTTGATTTTCCTTCAGTTGGTAAACACAAGGCTCATCAATATTTTATTCAAAGCCATAGGCTTTGATTATTTCATCTAACCTAAGTTTCCAGGAACGAGAAGCTTGCTTAAATCCATAAATGGACCTATTCAACTTACAAACTTTTCCTTCTTGTCCAGCTTCTTTAAACCTTTCTGACTGATCCATATAAATGACTTCGTCATGCTTCCCATTGAGAAAAGTTGTCTTGACGTCCATTTGCCAGATCTCATAATTGAGAGCGGCTACTATGGATAAGAGGATGACAATGGACTTGAGCATGACTTCCAGACTAAAAGTTTCCTCATAGTCCACACCTTCTCTTTGGGTATAACCCTTTGCCATTAATCAAGCTTTATAAGTTTCGATACTTCCATCAACACATTGTTTCTTCTTGTAGATTCACTTGCACCCAATGCCCCCAAAGTTACTAGGTGCTTCAACAAGATCCTAGAAAAAATTTGAGTACATGGACTCCATTTCCTATTCCATGGCTTCGAGCCATAGTTCCTTTGCAGGGCTATCCATTGCCTGTTTGAAAGACAATGGATCATCATCACTAGTGTCACCAACAACCATATTGGTTTCACCATTTAAACGCGAACTGGGTTCCTCGAAACCCTCGCACTTTGATGAGGCTCCGTGAGTGTTTGATCAAGATCAGTGGTACTTTCTTCATTTAAATCGACTTGCGTCGGTTGGACATGAAGAGTGGGAATTTCATCATCAACTTGCATTGATGACGATGGAACAATGGTTGGAGTCAATTCTTCAACCATCTCCTTTAAAACTACTTTGCTACGCGGTTTGAAGTTTTGGACATATTTATTTTCTATAAAAGTAGCATTTGTAGAAGTAAACACTTTCTTTTTTGAATGACTATAGAAAAGTCCACCCCGAGTGCCGTTAGGATAGCCAAAAAACATGAAAACTTCGGTTCGTGATTCTAGCTTTCTTTCCTTCTACTCAGGACATGGGCAAGACACCCCCAGATTCTATAATGACATAAACTAGGTTCACGACCATTCCAGCGTTCTAAAGATGTTTTGGGGATTGATTTCAATGGTACGATATTTAGAATGTCGTTTGCAGTTTCAATTGCATGTCCCCATAATGAAGTTGGCAGAGTTGAGTAACTAAGTATGCATCTAACCATTTCAAATAAAGTTCTCTTTCGGCTTTCTACTACACCATTTTGTTGCGGAGTACCCTGTAACGCCCTGCCTCCTTAGAGTCGTTTCTAAGTGAATTTAAAACGTGCAATTAACTCGCTAGCCAAGGTTTTTGGTTAAAAGTGTAGCTAAACTGTAATAAAAGTCATATAATTTGAAATTGTAATCATTCGCTGAAAATTATAAAGCGTTAAACATTTGGGATCCCAAAATACTATTTGGAAATATTTACAACTCAAAAATATGATTAAAGTTGACTAGACAAAAAAATTAGGTTCCATACATATCATCTCCCAAAAATACCCCTGGCCGTGGCAGCCAGGCAGGCCAAATATGTACACGTCGCTTCACGCTCTCCATAGTCATGGTTGGTCGACTTTCCCCTTGCCCTTACCTGCACCATAGAGCAACCGTGAGCCGAAGCCCAGCAAGAAAACTCCACACAAGCAATCAACATATGCACAAATATCAATCAACATATAACAAAGCCACCAAAAGGCTAAACATATAACGGCCATGTCGTCCCAGGCGCTTTACCAGGCCCTAGGTTCGTGGTCTACACCATGAGGATATCCCAAGTATCCAATAAGGTCTCACCCTAGCAACTCGCACTCTACATGCTTAACGCTGCTCCCAGCCCCTTGCCGTTCTCGGCCTTTGCCGTTCCCGGCCCTCGCCGTTCTCGGCCTTCACAGTTCCCGACCCTTGTCGTTCATTCACAAATATGCATACATAGCATAGGGCCACGCCCTGCTCTACTCCCTGCATCACAATCACTTAGGGTCGTGCCCTGCAATACAAACTATAGGGCCACGCCCTGCTCTATGGGTACAACAGTTTTCTTGCATGTGTCCCAAGCTTTCCAAGCACCGATATCCTGAGCACAGTCCCCCAGTCCGAGCCTCGCTAAAATCCTAGTCACAACGCATCAACAACATCCATCCATCATGTTCTAATCCATTAAATAACTTTGGGTTATAATTCTAGTCTCCAGGACCTTGAATTATATCAATCTGCGTGATAAAATCCATCCTGAGCCTTAACTATTGGGTTCCCAAGCCAAAAATCCACAAATGACCAACACTTTGAACTAGGGCCGTGGCATGCCTCGAAACAGAGGCAACATTCCTCCCTGCTAGGAGGCGTGGGTTGCGGCATGCCCAGCCTTGGGCCGTGGCTCGACCTCCAAACCCAGAAAACCTCCATGCGATCCACGAGCTAACCTCCCTGAATTTTACCATTTCCGAGCCTAAATCCTAGAATTCTGCCTAGGACTCAATTCCAATCACATAACCAGTTTATTCTCCCAGAAACTCCAACAAAATATCTCCAAAAACACTTCAATTCCACCACTTATGTTCTAACTCCCAAACTCTAAAAAAAACAGAGAAAACCAAGCAAAAGCTATGCTTAGATCCTTACCTCTGAATTAATCTTGGCCTGAGCATGACTCTAGTTTCCCCAAATTCAGCCTTGAGTTCTGTTATCCCAAAAATCAGAAGTGAATGACATGGCAAGCATTAAATACACGTGGCTGACACTTGGCAGAATCTGTGCTTGACCATCGACCAGGAAGACATCCAGTGTCATGCGATCAGTTTCTTTATATGACCAGCCTGGTCGTACGCACATTATACGCGGAAAAGATCTTACGCAGTTATGATAGTATCCGAGATTATCTCCCATGATTTCCTGAGTATCCGACTATGTAGGAAATCATATCTGTAACAAATTAATGTAAATCCTCCTTGAGGCTATAAATAAAGGATGAGGGCTCAAGGGAAAGGGAGCTTCTTCTTCTTCTTTTTTCTTACTTTCGGATCACGAGAAATTAGAGTTATTGTACTATTCCTGAGAGGAGACTGAAACTCATTGAACCCTAGTTCTTTGATCACTCCTTTGAGTCTTACATCAATAATAATTCAAGTGGACGTAGGTTATTACCAGATTCTGGGGCCAAACCACTATAAACCTTTGTGTTCTTTATTATTTCGTCATCACATTCTTTCCAACGTGTTTGTCCACTTCAAGCGTATTTGACTCCGTGTCATTTGGCCAAATTCAGGGTCAACATTCTGGTGCTTTCATTGAGAGCTTGATACAGTATCGTTGAGGAGATCAATGGCGAAAACTACCAGGAAAACTGGACAGGCGGCCGGCGCTGCACCATCTAACCCGCCTCCTTCTCCTCCAAGTGTGGCTGAAGATGAGCCGCATTTGGAATTTAATGAGGAAGAAATGGACGACGCAACACTGAAGAGCACCCTAGGGGCATTGCATGAGGAGCTGGCCAATCTGAGGGCCAGCCAGGAAAGTGCTGCCGAAATCATGGCACGGCAGCAGCAAGAAATTGAGTGGCAGCACCTGGAGTTGAGTGAAAGGCAGGCGGAGATGGACCGTCGACAGAGGGAGGCCATGGCATCCCTCGAGGCAGCCTTACAATTGGATAGGAATCAGGTTGCACCTGTCTCGTAGCCTGATCAACCCGCGGATGGGCCACCCCAGAGGGGCCCCAATCCTAGCCTGCCTATCCAACCCTCGAGCCCACAAAGACCCGAGCAGCCACCGGCGCCTTAGTACGATGTCCCGCTAGGGGACCCTGAAGCACAGCCTCCATCCCAAACTGGTCGCGGCAATCCCCCGCAGCAGAGGCAGAATAGGACCAGGCAGCAGCCCCGCAGTCCTAGACGCCATAGGGGGGACGAGCCTAATCTTCCGAGCAGAGGACAGCATCCTCCTGACAACAGGAGGAACTCAGAGTTAGGTTCTGCGTTCCGAGGTCCCCCACGACATGAAAATGCATGGGTACCTAATGACCAACGCAGACCACCCTCTAACGCTCGGGAGGTTCCAGCCCAGGAAGGCAACCGAGGGAACAGTCGATCCCACCATAGCCAATCAAGATTCAAAGATGGCCATGGTTATAATGAGGCCGACTCAGGCAGAGGGAATGTCGGTCGGAGAAATGAAGAAAGAGGTGGAGGCAGGAGCCAGCTACCTCAGGATGACCAGCCCGACAGACGGGACGCTGGGGGGCAGCCCAGACAAAATAACATCTTCAACCGGCTCGGAGCTAGCGAGCAGCGTAGGAGAGATTAGGACTTGAGAGATGTACTCAACGATCGCTGTGAGTGGCATGGCGAGTACGTCCCCCCAGCACCAGAGGCCATAGCGATTCATGGCGCTGTGCAGGCCCAGATAGATGCCCTCAACTAGGCAGTGCAGTAGCTGGTCGGGGGAAGAACATCTTACATCGACCACGATAGGAGGAAAGGCACTCCTTTCGTTCAAAGGATAGCTATGGCAGAAACTCCTAGCAAGTTTAAGATGCCTACGCTTCCAAACTTTGACGGGTATGGTGACCCGGTATCTCACGTTAACAAATTTGAGATACAAATGGACATTCAGAAAGTGTCTGAAGACGCTCGGTGCAGGATCTTCCCTGCAACACTTTCTGATGCCGCACAGGAGTGGTTTTTCAAATTCTCTCCTGCAAGTATAGTTTCCTGGGAAATGTTTGTGAAAGAATTTTACGGATAGTTCTATGCGGGTCGTGTGCACCCGACTGAGGCAAATCAGCTGGTCGAAATACGCCAGCAGGATGGAGAGCCACTGAAGCATTACGTCCAGCGCTTTATGCGAGCAGCGGCTGGGGCAAAAATAGTGGGAGACGAAGGAAAAATGATGGCCATAACCCCAGGGGTTAAGTGCCACACGCCTCTTTGGGAAAGACTCAGCAAACATGGGGTTAGAACTACCCAGGAATTCTTAGATCGAGCTGATCGCTACATTAAGCTCGAAGAAGCCATCGCCAACGAAGGAAAGCCCCCACGCAAGGACAAGGGGACTGCCGAGCCCGCCAAAGCTGCCAATGGGTCCAAGCCCAACGGAAACGGCAATGGCAACGGCAAGAATGGGGGGAAACGACCACACAATGAGCCTTCCACCTCCGACAATAAATGAGCCAAGGGAAACCGTTATGAAGCCTGGTTCACTAACTATACTGCCCTAGTTGAATCTCATGGAGAAGTTTATCAGGCCACGAGTTCCAGCGTGCCTTATAAGAAGCCTGCCCCCATTCGAAAATATATTTTGAGAAGAGACACCACCAAGTTCTATCGTTATCATAATGACTACGGACATGATACCAACGAATGCGACCAGCTGAAGGATGAGATCGAGTTCTTTATTAGACAAGGACACTTGAGAAGATATATATGGGCCTCGGGAAATTCCCAATGAGAAGCTCCAGGTGGCAACGAGCAAGCGCCCACACGCCAACGCTCGCCACCTTTGCAGCCTGACCCCGTGACTGGCACATTGTTAACCATCTATGGAGGCCCGCACCTTGCGGGAAACAGCGAAAAGGCCAGAGAACGATATGCTCGGACTCTGCGCCACGACCAGGACATCGAGATGATGACTGTGGATGACTGCGCGCCGAAAAAGGCTCGATCAGAAGAAGGCGAAATAACTTTCTCTGATAGCGATGCCCAACATGTCCGGTTCCCACATTCCGATCTGCTGGTCGTGGATATTCAGATGGCCAACATGATGGTGAAGAGAGTGCTAGTTGATACAGGAAGTTCGGTGAACATCCTGTATAAGTCTTCGCTGGAACGCATGAAGTTGTCCGTTAAGGACCTGGAGCCCTGCAACCAAAAAATATACGGCTTCTCTGGTGAGGGACTCACCCCAGCAGGGTCAATCAAACTACCAGTGACAGCAGGAACAACGCTTGCTACCAGGACATTACTCGCTACTTTCATAGTGGTCAATTGTCCCTCGGCGTACAATGCAGTCATTGGAAGGCCTATACTGGTTGATCTACGGACCGTCACCTCTATGTGGCACTTAGCCATGAAATTCTCGACAGATGCAGGGGTAGGACACGTGTTGGGAAACCAGAGGGAGGCCAGGGAATGCTACAACGCCTCAGTCACGAAGGCCAAGAAAGGAACGTCAAAAAGCACTCCCTCTGATAGGTTGCAGATGGCAATTGATACACAAGCCCAATCCATTGATGAAGTCACCAAATAGGGTGTTTCCCAAAGTGAGGATAGAGATTTAGATCCTCGCTTTGGGGATTTTGAGGAAAATGTTGGACCCGTCGAGGACCTGGAAGAGGTCCAACTTGACGAGAAGGACCCGACCAGAGTCGTGAAGGTCGGGAAAAACTTAGAACCCACTACGAAACATGCACTGGTGGAGTTTTTGCGGAAGAACCAGGAAGTCTTTGCCTGGTCACACAAAGACATGGCTGGGATAGATCCTGCAGTCATAAGCCATGTCCTGAACATAGACAAGAGTTTTCCGCCCGTGCAACAGAAAAGAAGGCTGCTCGATAAGGATCGGTCGAGAGCCTTAAAAGAAGAAGTTGAGAGATTAAAGGAGAATGGGTTCATCAGCGTGGCGTTTTATCTCCAATCCAGTACTGGTTCCCAAGCCTAACGGCAAATGGCGAACCTGTGTGGATTTTACAAACCTCAATAAAGCCTGCCTGAAGGATTGCTTCTCACTCCCAAGGATCGACCAGTTGGTCGATGCTACTGCAGGACACGAAATCCTCTCTTTCATGGATGCATACTCGGGCTACAATCAGATCAGCATGTGTCCCCCTGATGAGGATCACACCAGCTTTCAGACCGATATGGGATTATACTGCTATAAAGTAATGCCCTTCGGACTGAAAAACGCAGGTGCGACTTACCAACGACTGGTTAACCACATGTTTAAAGAGTTGATCGGCGTAAACATGGAGGTATAAGTGGATGACATGCTGGTAAAGTCGAAAAAGGCGGAAGGACATGTGAAGGATTTGTAAGAGTGTTTCGATGTATTAAACAAGTACCAGATGAAACTAAATCCTCTCAAATGTTCCTTTAGGGTTGGATCAGGGAAGTTTTTGGGGTTCATTGTTAATTCAAGAGGAATTGAGGCCAACCCCGACAAGATAAAAGCCCTGATCGACATGAAATTGCCAGAGAATATTAAAGACGTACAAAGTTTAACTGGCAGGATTGTAGCCCTAAGTACATTTATTTCAAAATCAACGGATAAGTGTGTCCCTTTCTTCAATCTACTTAGGGGCAATAAGAAATTTGAATGGACAGGAGACTGTGAACAAGCTTTTCAGGCCTGGAAAGCCCATATGGCGCAGCCTCCTATTTTATCAAAACGTATCGAAGGAGAAACTTTGTTCATCTACCTGGCAATCACTGAAGTTGTTGCTAGTGCGGTACTAGTACGAGAGGAAGAAGGCGTACAAAAGGCAGTTTACTATGTAAGCAAGAGGCTAATCGGAGCAGAACTGAGGTATCCTCCCATCGAGAGGTTAGCATACTGTTTAATCTTGGCCTCATGGAAGCTACATCCTTACTTCCAAGCCCATCCTATCACAGTCTTAACTGACCAGCCCCTTCGGCAAGTCCTTCAGAAACCAGAGGCGGCTGGACGTTTATTAAAATGGGAAATCAAACTGGGGCAGTTCGATATTACATATTCACCGCGAGCAATAGTAAAAGGACAAGTCTTGGCTGATCTTATTGCGGAGTTCACCGAACTCCCAGACAACGAGCAGTGTGAAAAACCTAGTGCGCCTGAGCTTCAAGACGAGGCTCCTTCATGGAAGTTATTCACAGACGGGTCGTCAAACGAATCCCACGCAGGAGCAAGAGTGATCTTGATAACGCCAAAGGGGCATCGATTTCACTGCGCCATTAGGTTCGACTTCACAGCGTCAAATAATGAAGCCGAATACGAAGCACTCCTCGCTGGATTAAGAATGGCGAAAGACATGAGTATAAAGGTGCTGGATATTTACAGTGATTCACAGCTGGTGGTGAATCAAGTTCTAGGGGAATATCAAGCACGAGGCCTAAAAATGGTGGCCTACTTGAACAAAACTAAAGATCTATTGGCCCAGTTCAAGAATTTTACCCTCCAGCAAATCCCCCGGGATCAGAATTCGAACGCAAATGCCTTAGCCAAACTCGCGAGCGCGAAATATGCTGATACTCTGAACATTGTGCCAGTAGAAAGATTGAGTGAGCCATGCATACGAGCAATTGAAGCCAGCATGGAAATCCGGATGGAAGATACATGGATGGCATTTTACTTGGAGTATCTGACAAATGGTGTACTACCAACAGATAGAAACAAGGCCAGAACTCTTCAAAGGCAAGCTGCTAGGTATATACTGGTCGATAACGTTCTATACCAAAGGGGATATTCCATGCCACTGCTCAGATGTATTACACCAGAGAAAGCTAAGGAACTAATGAAAGAAGTACATGAGGGCTTCTGCGGGGATCACGCTGGGGGGAAAAGTTTGGCGAAAAAGATTCTAAGGCAAGGCTATTTCTGGCCGACTATGAATGAATATTCAATGGAGTTTGTGCGAAAGTGCGATAAGTGTCAAAGATTTTCAAAAATCCCACGAGCAGCTCCAAACGAATTGAAACAGATGCAGAGTCCTTGGTCTTTTGCAGTATGGGGAATAGACTTGATTGGATCCCTGCCAACGGGAAAAGGCAGAGTGAAGTACGCAGTCGTAGCAGTTGACTACTTCACCAAATGGGCCGAAGCTGAACCACTCGCAACCATAACGACCAAGAAAGTTCTTGACTTTGTCATCAAGAACATTGTTTGCCGATATGGTTTGCCTCAAAAAATCATCTCAGACAACGGCACCCAATTTGACAGTGCTCTATTCACCGACTTCTGCGAAAGACACGGGATTATCAAAAGCTTTTCTTCAGTTGCTCATCCACCAGCGAACGGGCAGGTCGAAGCAGTGAATAAAATGCTTAAGGACACCCTGAAGAAAAAACTTGAAGATGCTAAAGGAGCATGGCCAGAACAGCTGCCTGAAGTACTCTGGTCGTATAGAACTTCTCATCGAACAGCTACAGGTCACACTCTGTTTTCCTTAGCATACGGGTATGAAGCTATGCTGCCTGTCAAATTAGATCCCCCCTCACATCGACGCATTACATACGATCAGAGCTAGAATAGCCAACTAATGATGGAGTCCCTAGACTCGATTGAAGAGATACGAGAAAGAGCCCAACTCCGAGTTGCTGCGTACCAGCAAAAGGTCACCCGATATTTTAACTCAAAAGTTAAAGAAAGAAAATTCAACGTCGGAGATCTAGTGCTACGACGAGTTTTCTTGAACACCCGCGACCCCACTGCTAGAGTACTCGGGCCAAACTGGGAAGGACCTTACTAGATTGAAGAAGTCCTTCATCCGGGCACCTACAAACTTGCACACTTAAATGGAGATCTCGTTCCACGCTATTGGAACGGTGAACACCTGCATAAGTACTATCAATAAGCAGTCCTTTTTAAAGGACTGGCTTGTATTAATCTTTACTTTTTACAAGTTTTGAAAAAGGGTTAGCCATGTTGTATGGCTAATCGCTTATAAGTGTAAGATCTTTTCTAAGATCACTCGTAAAGACATGTTTAGTCCATTTTTAATATGAGATTATAAGGGACTGTGCGCAGCCAGTCATTCTTGCCAACCTTTGTAAATTTATTTTACAAATATTTGTTCATTACGTGTGTTGTTTTGCTGTATTATAAGTTTCACGTTTCCTATCGAGCAGTTATGTTCGCACAGGCCGTGGTCAAGGCAAGTGACCAAGGACCTAAAGCTCCTCGATCACTTGGGGGGCATATAAGATACATCGATAGCAAAGCATACCAAGGGGTATGTAAACACATGAAGAAAATGAGTGAAAGCATGCTACGGTACTTAGAGCATTTTTCAAAATTTATGTTTTGTTAAATCAAACAAGTACTATGCTAAGTTCGGTCATGCAAATAGGTATTATAATAAAAGAAATATTATGATATCAATAAGGCAATCATTTACACCGTGAGCATTAGTGCTCGGATGTAAATATGAAATTAAAAGGAAAAAGCCTTTACACCGCGAGCAGTTCTGCTCGGATGTAATTGTTCAAGTGTAAGTGAAAAAGCTGCCCTCGCAGCAATAAGAGTAAATTGTCTTTACAAATAGACCCGTGGGCCATAAAAGCTGAATAAAAATATAAAAAAAATGATTACTGGGGAGCAGGAGGGTCTTCTGGATTAGGAGCGCTCTGATCAGCCGGAGGACCAGCCGCAGCATCAGCAGCAGGGGTTTTGGCCTTGGCTCTCTCCTCTGCCTCCAACCGAGCAGCGCACTGCGCCATCCCTTTGCAACCGCTCAGAGAGATAGTTAATGTTGGCCTCCCGGTTATGCTTCCATAAGTCGTAGAAACAAAGGAAGGTGGCTTCCTTGTACTTCTTCAAAGTTTTGGCCCCATCCTCCTCTAGCTCCTACACTCCCCCCTTGAGCTCTCGCACCCGCTCTTCAAGCTTCTTCGCCTCATCCCTGCTGGCGATCAGATCGAGTTTGAGCTGTTTACACTCTTGGGTGTTAAGTACAGCACTTTCCCTCCATTTGTGCCGCTCCTCGGTGGCTTTCTTTAAAGCCCCTTGACTCTCATGAAGCTCCTGGGTGAGAGTGGCTTGGTCCTTGCAAAGTTGTTCATTCAGCTTAGACAACTCCTGGTTCTCCACGAGCAGCATGTTGTTATCAGCCTCGAACGCTTGCTTATCCTGGGCAAGTCTGGAGTCGAAATTCTTATCTCGAGAGACCATTGCCCCAGCACAGCGCCAGCTAGCAGTTAAAGACAGCAACCCCTGAAGAAAAAATGAGATAAAATTAGGAAAAGAAGTATAATGTAAACCAAGAAGTAGCAAAAGATGACTTACGCTGGTTATCTCATTCAACCCTCTGTTGATGATTTGGTCGACGTCCATAGTGGCAGTGTCATTGATGGCGGTCTGGCTGCGTCTATGCTTCAAGAGCCGATATATTCTCTCCCTGGCCATGCCAACTATGTGGCTGGACAGGAAGCCTTCGGACAAGTGGTCCAAAGTCTCCTTTTCTGTAGCCTTAGAGGAAGGCTGGGGATCGGCAGGCGTGGGGGTCGTCTGCTCGGGGGCAGGTGGATGTGGTAAGTCCTCCTTGGAAAGGGCGTCGATGGGAGCATCTTCTGTCTGGGCCTTCTTTCAAGGGGTCTTGCTGCTTTCCCCTCGAGCCCTTTTGCTGTCCTTCTTCGGGACAGAAGCGGCAGCAGCAGCTTGGTAATGCTCGAAGGAGTCCTCAAAGTCCATACCTGCACAAAGGAAAACAATCCGAACAGTGAGATTAAAGGGTCATGGGAAACAGAGATCAAAGTAAAAGGATTACAAGTAAAGTACCCGAGCTACACCTACTGGTCATAACATTATCTACTGAACTACCTAGTCCCTGGAAGAAATCTGAGTTTAAAGAAGGGGCGTTCCTAAAGTTGCCATCCCCATCAAATAGATGAGAAGGAATTGGTAGATTATTCAAAAACGAGAATGATGTACTATTTACATCCGACGAGTCATCAGACAGTTTGGTAGGCTCGGCAACCTTTTGTTTCCCTTTGCCCTTGGGGACCGAAGATTCCGCTGCTCGGTGGGGAACAACAGTTTCCCTGATCGTAACCCCAGTTGGCCTCCTCCGTAGAGGGGGTGCTTGAGGTTGCTGCTCGGGTTCCTGCTCAGGTTTCGCATCAGCGTGGACACCGCCCACCGCGGGTTCGTTAGTCGCAGGTTGGGAGCCCCAAAGGCCAACCAGCCTAAGGTTAGCCTCATTAATTAAGTTCTTTACACTCTTAGTAGCATTTGGCATGCTGGCTAAAAGTGTTGCCCTCGACTCCATTCCTGGAGTGGGGGCCGGGCATAACCATGGGCCTGGAACACAATGGAACAACAAAGTATTACGATGAGAAAGGATTAAAATACGAAAACCACTGGTGAAGGATTTTTTTTTTACCTCCTCGAGTGAAGGCCAGATTGTCTGCAGCGATGTCGGGCATAAGGAAGTACTCCTGATGGTACTTCCCCACGTTGGAGATGTGAGTGGTGTCGGACAGAAAGGTGCGCCCGGTCTCCTGGTGGCAAAAGTGGAAGAACCCCGTACCATCATGGTTGGGGTTGGATTTGAGGTCGAATAGAAAATTGACCTCATGTGGAGAAGGAGCTGGCCATTTTCTGAGCTTGTAGAGGATGTAGAGGGTGGCCAGCATCCTATACCCATTTGGGGTGATTTGAAAAGGGGCCACCCCAAAGTAGTTTGCCACCCCTTGAAAGAATGAATGAAGAGGCAGGGTGGCACCTGCCTCGATGTGGTACCTCGACCAGGCGCCGTAAGCCCCCCCTGGCAGGTTGGCTTGCGGGTCGGTTAAAGGTCTGACCAAGGTCACCCTGTCAGATTGTATTTGTTTAGGTAGTTGGCGATCATACGAAGCGTCACCGAACTAGGGGGGACGACGTACCACTCGACAGCCAGCCGATCAGCGTGGCAAGGACGGGCACGCCTCTGGACGTCGGTCTCAGGGGCGAATTCACCTCGACCATTGGTCGAGGGAGCATTAGCAGAAGGCTGACTTAGAGAGTTAGGGGTTTGTCTTTTTCGGGCTTTGGTTTTTGTTCTGGCCATTTTCTGATTGGGGACTAGTGGACAATTTGGGCTAGGACGAGAAAAGGGGATTTCTGGGATCAACATAGATGGATTCTCTTCGCCTTCGAGCAGTTGGGCCAAGAGATCGTCTTCAATAGGTCTTTCTCCTCCCCAAGGGTCTTGCATATGAACTGCAAACAGACAATGGAGAAGATAAGACACAATCCGCGGAGTAGTGTGGGAGATTGGGATAACGTTGCTCGTGTCTAAATAACCAGCAGCATCCTAATCCTATGCTAAGTTCAACGTGTGTAGTTTGAAAAAAGGAAGTAAACCGTTTTCTGAAAGAGAACTTTTTTGACTCCTAAGGGGCGGGAAATTTTTTTCGGTTTTTTCACCTGGTTTAAAGGTTGAATCTTTCGTCAACCTAACGCCCCAAACCAATGATCCTAACTATCAAACTAAAGTCCTGACCTATACAAAGCATAAAGATACACTCTTGTTGAGCAATGGGAAGTTTATACCAAAAAACCCTTAAAACCCTACTCAAGAACACAGAAGTCGCAGAGCATAAAAATGGCATGCATGGCGTAATGGAAAGCTTAAAGAACGAAGTTCTTACCTGAGCAAAGATGGAGGTTCGGAAGAAGGCGAAAAATTCGAGTCAGAAGACCTTCAGCTAGACGTCAGACTGGTTTTGAAGCTCTATACTCTAGGGAAAGTTCTTGAAAATATTGGCAAAGATGGTGAATAAAAAATTCTTAAAGGGAAAGAAAAGCCTACTTATACGGATCGAAGGGACGGCAAAAGGGCAGTAATCATCACTTCCCACTTTCGAAACGTGGGGAACTGTATAAGCCGTCAAATTGCCTTTTTGGAAACCGAAAAGACTTGATTAGACATAATTATGTCACTATTTTCGAAAATGCACGGGGATTCTGACAGACATCATGGGGATGTGAACGGTTGCTTCCGTAAAGTTTCTTTATTGCTGGTCGCACTAAACAAACTTGGGGGGCAAATGTTATCCCAAAAATCAGAAGTGAATGACATGGCAAGCATTAAATACACGTGGCTGACACCTAGAAGAATCTGTGCTTGACCATCAACCAGGAAGACATCCAGTGTCATGCGATCGATTTCTTCATACGACCAGCCTGGTCGTACGCGCATTATACGCGGAAAAGATCTTATGCAGTTATGATAGTATCCGAGATTATCTCCCATGATTTCCTGAGTATCCGACTATTTAGGAAATCATATCTGTAACAAATTAATGTAAATCCTCCTTGAGCCTATAAATAAAGGATGAGGGCTCAAGGGAAAGGGAACTTCTTCTTCTTCTTTTTTCTTACTTTCAGATCACGAGAAATTAGAGTTATTGTACTATTCCTGAGAGGGGATTGAAACTCATTGAACCCTAGTTCTTTGATCACTCCTCTGAGTCTTACATCAATAATAATTCAAGTGGACGTAGGTTATTACCAAATTATGGGGCCGAACCACTATAAACCTTTGTGTTCTTTATTATTTCGTCATCATATTCTTTCCAACGTGTGTGTCCACATCAAGCGTATTTGAATCCGTGTCAGTTGGCCAAATTCAGGGTCAACAAGTTCCTTCCTTGACCTCAAAGAAGTTTAGCTCTTCTTCTCCTTTCTTTCCTAGCTTCTGGTTTTCTCTAGACTTCCAACAAAAAATTCAGATATATGCTTAATTGTGAGTAACGTGAATGACTTCTCCTTAGCCAAGTCTATCTACTCTTAAGGCCAAATTACCATTTTGCCCATTCTCTTAATAAAATTCTTATACTATCCTTAAGGGCATTTTCGTCATTTTACCCAAATCTCGTTAAGTCTTCGAGTATTTCTACAAATCCCCATTTAATCCCAACATGTCTCAATCATTACTAAATTACTACCCGTTACTCAATAATTCCCGAACACATATAATATTCCCAAAATACCCCTAGATTCCTCCTGAGCCGAGTATTTGACCCCGTTGTGACTTTCTAGCTAAACCACACCCTAGGACTGTCTTGGATCGTGCATCACAAATATATCACCACTCACACGTGGTAAAGATCACAATATTCACAAGTATTACATTTATGCCCTCAATGGCTAAAATTACAAACATGCCCCTAATAACCAAATGGGGCCTACATGCATATTTAATTCACCTAAACATGCATTTCTAATCACATACTCATCAAATTCACATATTAAATTAATAAATCACTTATTGCCCTCCAGGCATGCTAATCAAGGCCCTAAGCCTTATTAGAAATTTGGGACGCTACATACCCGGGGCAGTAAGTTGTGAAAAAATCCCAAGTTCAGTTAAATGATCTTGGAACTGCATATCCAAATAATCTCCACCCTTATCAGATCACAAGATCTTTAACGTTTTACCTAATTGGTTATGAGCAGCTAGGAATTCTTGAAACTTTGAAAATGTTTATGATTTCTTATGCATTAGCTAAAGACATGATTATCTAGAGTAATCGTCAATGAAAGTGACGAAATACTCAAAACCACCCCTTGCTTGTACATTCAAAGGTCCAAAAACATCTGAATGAACAAGTCCAAGTGGTTCTTTGGCCCTATCACCCTTTGCAGAGTATGGATGCTTGGTCAGTTTTCCTTCTAGACAAGATTCACAGACATGTAATTCACCTAAGGTGAGTTCCCTCATAGGCCCATCCTTTGTAAGTCTTTGAATTCTTTCATAGCCAATGTGACCTAGTCTCAAGTGCCATTAATACGTCATGTTATCGTTATCAGTCTTTTGACGTTTATTGGTCCTAGGTTTAGCTACTTTGAATAAATCATTATTAAGTGCGAGAGGTTCGTTAGGTCGCAGAATATAAATCCTGTTTTCCAAACATGTAATACACAATTGTGATCCATTGAAAGAAATAGATATATTAGAAACTCTGAAAGTCATAACAAATTTTTCTAATTGCAACATGGAAACAAAAATTAAATTTTTACTAAAATCTGGAATAAAAAACACATCTTTCAAAATTAAATATTTATTTCTGAGCTTCAAGCGAGCTCTTCCTCTAGCTTGGACGGCAATGAATACTCTTTTCCCAACTCTAAGCTTCAAGCCGCCTTCATCCACTTTTTCCCACGATTCAAGAAGCTTTGTTTTTCGCTGCTAGAAACTTGGAGCAATCCTGTTTCCAATGCACCTTCTCATTGCAGTGAAAGCACTTACCTTTACCTTTCTTGTTTTTCTTTTTCTTCCTCTTAGGCATCTGTGCACTCGTCTTTGCAGCCTTTGCAGGCCTGAGGTTGGTGTTTTGTCCATCTTTCATCTTTTTTTCCATCTTTCAAAGATGAAGAAAGGTTAGCTTTAGCCTTAGTTGGATAAGCAACAGTAGCAGTAGTCATCTTTTCTCCTCCCTTACTTGGTCCACCCATGATTGACTCGAAATTCTGAAGCTCCTTCATGAGCTGCGTCAAACCATAGTTGAGTTTGTTCATCACATAGTTGGTGGTGAATGCCAAGAAAGCTGGAGAGAGACTATTGAGGATTAAGCCGACTTGAGTCTCCTCATCTATTGTTGCTGCTTGCAATTCAGCTTCCTAAAAGTAGTCGGTCATCTTGATCAAATGATCATGAACGTTCTGAGATGGTGTTATCTGACCATTGGCATACTTTGTGGTGGCCTCAAAAAGAGTCTACAGACTTTGCCCCGAACATGTCTTGGAGTTGATCCATGATTTCATAGACCGTATTGGCATTCTCCATCTTTGTATTGAGAGTGTCGACCATACTTTTCAACATGTAGTATCGTGCCTTGTTATTAGTCGTCTGCCAACGCTCGTATTTATCTCTAACAGTCTTGGTAGCTCCTTCAGCTGGAACTTCTGGGGATTCCTTAGTCATGACGAACTTGGCGTTGTCACCAATCAACACTATGTTGATATTCTACTTCCACTTAAGGAAGTTTTCTCCATAGAAAGTTGAGAAAGGATGGGAGTAGCACTACACCAAACACCCATTACCATAACACATGATTATAATAGTATTTAAAAAGAGTTATGGTTTATGTGAAAAATTTCGGGCGGCAAAGTAAAATAAAGTACCGCCAACCAAAATGACTAAGTTTTTTCTAGTTTCCCGTGTACCCATTTCCCATTTCCCCTTACCCATTTCTTCTTCTTCAATCTTTCTCTTCACCTCTCGGTCTCTCTCGGTCTATCTCTCTCGGTCATTCCCGTAGGCTAGTAGCTCTCTCGGTCTCTCCCTTGAGCCGCTGGATCACACCACGACTTGTACGAGGTGCGCTGCTCCTTCTCCCTCACGCGATTCATGCTGCTCTATGTCCTCCATGCCGACATCTCTCCTGCTGGAAGCAAGAACCCAGGAAAGAGTACTCTGACCTCCGTTTGTCTATGTGAGGTATTTTATTAATTCAGATTTCAATTTAATATCAGATAATCAATGTGTATATATATATGTATATTTGTTTTACATCGTATGAGAGTTATTCTGCTTGCTAGCTATACATATCATAGGGTCTCATTCAACACATTTTCAGTAGAGGGATTTTTTGAGAAATACCTTTCGGATACTGAGAAAGAGCAGAGGGTTTTCTGTTCTTTAGTTTCATTTTATTTATTTTACTTTTTTTTTACATATAGTACACGTGTGTGTTTATTCATTTTGTTATATTTATTCGTTGTCACAAGAAAGTAGCAATTATGAGAAATCAAAATGGTTGGATGCGTTTTCTTTATACTCTTTTCTCTATATAAATTAAATAATTCAAGGCTTGGTTGTATAAATAAATAAATCAGATTGAGCATGATAATAATTATCTGGCATACCACATGTTCGATAAAAGTCCAAAGTAAAACACATATGTTAATCCCTGAAACTCATGAATTCTTCTTCTTCAGAATCTGAATTGCAATCACGGAGTAGTGTTCCTTCTTCCTGGTTTGCTTCTCATCTTTCATTTTCACATATCTTAAATAATTTTAGTAATTTTTAATTTTTCTTCTGAGATTTTAATATATTTCCAAACACTAGATCATGTTTATGTATTCTCATGTTGATATTTAGATGATATAAATCTATACTAAAATTTCTTTGGTTGTGTTTCCACTTGATTATGATTTGGGTTTTGAATTTTTTTAATATATGTATAGACCGAATATATGCCCTTTCAGCTTGTTGACTTTGCATTTGATATAAACTGTGATATGGTGTTTTGTTCTTCCTTTGGATGCCGTGTTTGCTTTGGTTTGTTTTTTTTTTTTGTGATATTTCAGACTTTTGCTTTGTATGTTAGATTTTACTATCAGCGACCGAATATGGCTATTGTCTTTTTAAACTTTAATTTTTATCTTTCTTTTGTTTTGTAGTTTCCAAAGACTCTGTAGATTGTAGTGACTTTGTTATCTGATTCAGTTTCTTTAATAGAGTATGAGTTCCCCTGTGTTTTATCTTTTTTTTTTTTTTTTTCTCGAAGAGTTCCTCTGTATTTTCCTGGGCTCATTTCAGCGTTAAATGGATATTGATTCAGTGTTAGCAAGTTCTTATTATATATATTTATATATAAAGTATGGATCCACCTGCTTTCACTTTAGTTCCAGATGTCTCATTACAATCATAACAACACACTCTCCTCTCAATCAGGTAACTTTAACACCTTTTTGTTGCTTCATTTTCACTATCTATGGGAGATATATAGAAATATATATATATATAACTTCAACACATTTGTCCATTTGTGTTGTATCTACACATTTGTCTTTTGTAGCAATCAACTACTTATATTAAAATTAAATAACGTGGGTGTTAGCTAGTTGTTATTATATTTAGTTATATATATATATTAAATAATGTGATATCCGTATATGCTATAAAGAAATCAATAATGTGGGTGCTAGCTAGTTTTTATTGTTTTTATGATTTTTTATATTTAATTATATGTGTATTAAATAATGGGGGTGCCCTTATCCATTATAAAGGAATCAATAATGTAAGTGCCTGCTCTCTTTTTTTCCTCCAAACGTTCTAAGATGGGTGCATGCTGATGAATGATGATCTCAGTCCAATTATTCCCATGGATACAACTTCATTTCCTGTGTCTTGCAAGTAGTTTAATCTATTGTAGATCGCAACTATCCAATATTTTTACATACAATTTAATAGATATTTTTTAATTGCTCATTTCGAGACCCTTGTTTCACCTTTCAAATGAGAGTTCAAGATTACAAAGGGGGAGGACAAGATCTTATTTATGAATTTATTTATATTTATATTAGTAAAAGACAATATAAAGGAAGAAATTATTATGCATGAAGACAAACTATATAGATATTGTGCCTGGATTATAATCCAAAGTCATTCTTATATCATTTTGTTTATAGCAAATGCTACATTATTATTCTATTTGTTGTATAGAGTGGAGACTCAATTAGCTATTTGTATAGAGTGGAGACAACATTTGTTGGAATATATATGTAGTATTTATTAGTCATGTTGTGTCTCAAGTTATGTTTCTCTGTCTTTTTCTTGGTTGATGGTGTTTCGTGCTATTATTGGAGAACTTGTTTATATGTTTCTAATCTTTCATTTGTGTATTTTTTTTATTGGTGTTTTGTTTGTTGCATGTATTTTTTTTTATGCTTTAGTACTGCATAACTTTTTATGTGGCTGTGTTTTTGTTAAACTGCTCTGCTAAAGCCATATAGCATTTTTTACTGATGCTTGGTGATTATACTAGAGTGACCTTTGGTATTTGTTTTTCAATTGATGTTGGTTGTTAGTCATTGTTGGACTCTGTAGCTTGGTGGTTATTTCAGAGCTTAAAAGGGAAGGCTTCTTCAAATATTAATCCTCTTATAGAAAAATTTATATATGTTTAAATGGGATTTAAATCAATCAATATGTTTTTTGTGTGAATGTGTAAATGTGTAAATGACAACTATTTTTTTCAGTTAGTTATTCCATCACCATTGTCAAAGTGGTGTTTCAGTTGAACCGACCACCATGTAGAGATTTAGAATCAAAGATGTATCACAAGTTGCTAGGTACTTGTGAGGGCATATTAGTTTAAATGTTCATTAACTTTGTGTACTTGACAATTAAAGTTCTAATAAATGAAATTTTCAGCAGCATATTTTGATGTATTTGTACATTTGAATCACTTGAATGGTATTGCATCTTGCAAGATTTAATTGTTATTCACATATTTGTAAATAGTTAAAAGTTTGGGTGAAAAAATGTATATGTTGACTTAAAATATTACTTCCACTAACTAGTGAATTATTGGAAATTTTTATGTAGTTTGTTAGAATATACTTTGGACAACAGTAGCATAAAGGCCTATTCAATATAAGGTACTGTTATATAACCACCAACCTACATTCCACATTTCAACTGAATACTATTCAAGGTGCCTATGTTTGTTATTTCAGTTTTGTTCTATTTTACCCTGAGTTTAGTTTCTCTTAATTTCTTGTACTAGAGTTGTGAGCTCTCATTGTAGTGTGGATAGTTAACCACTCTTTCTGTGTGTATAAATAGCTCATCCCTCCATTGGAATCAATACGATTTCAAAGCATTCATGCTAAAATTCTTCTCTTGTTCTCAAATTCTTGTTTTCTCTGTTTTCTTCCTGGTTTAGCCTTATTATGTTTTCCTAACACAATAAATCAGCTGCAAATCAACTGGGATGGAGCCTGACACCTGCCTGCTGCTGGAAGGTCCAAAGGGGAGATATTTAGCAGCCATTGTAGTGTTTTGATGTTTTGTATTTTCTGCTTTCTAGGCTCGCTTGGAGTCAATTGAAGCTGTGAATAAAGTTTTGGAAGAGGCTAACAAGCGTGTCCAACCCAATGGAACTGGTACATTCTATCATGTGTTTAAATTCTCTCTCCCTCTATTGTTATTATTTATTATTGTACATGCTATTCAGCCTCCTTTATATCCTCCCATTTGTTAATTATTGTTTAATGTTTATTTTCAGCTGAATTGTTTGGTGCTCTAAGGGGTCGTCTAGGTGACAACAACAAAAATTTAGTCATGGCAACATTGACATGCATTGGCAATGTTGCATGTGCAATGGGTCCAGCTGTTGAGAAAGCAAGCAAGGTTGATTTCTAATTCATAATCGCTAATTTTATGTAGTGTACTCTTTAGATATTATTGGTTCTTGTTGCCATTCTGGTCGTTTCCTCTTATACTTTGTTATGGAACTATCATTATGTTCATTAAACTTTTAAATGAAAATTAGAAACCCTTGTGAGATGCAACCCTTACAAGAAGGAAATTATATGCATTGGTTCTGATGAATTTAGAAGCAACTGTTCGTTCTCCTGTTTCAGCAAAGCCAAGCAGCACCTAATTCTTTTACATGCTGAACTGATGATTTAACAAAACATACACTCTTTATTATATTTGTTTATTTACTCGTTTTACACTCTTTATTATTGAATTTGTTATGACAGGGAATTTAATGTACATATTTTATGGGTGTCTTTGTAACTTCTTATGTATAACATAATGCTTCCATGGAAATGCCAAATTAATATTGGTGGAAGAGATTTTTCTTTCTAGAGTTTTTTGTTTTAATAAATTAATATTCTTTAGCAATGCCAGTATTGTGATTCTAGTGTCCATGTTCTGTTAGTGTCTACTGGAAATTTGATATGTTATTACTCATAAGTTTACCATGGATAAAACTTCACCATTCCATATCAACATCATAGTGTGGTTCTAGTTTTCGTATTAAGCAATTGCTGAAACATTTGTGTAATTATTATTTTCAGGTTTCACTTTTAAATATTGTGGTTGAGTTGAAGAAGTGCTTCATTCGACATTCAATGGAGGAATCCAAAGTAGATGGTTTTTTGTAGGCATCAAAGCAGTATAAGAATTTTTTTTCTATGCTCTTTTGTCAAAATTAACAAAACTTAACTTGTAGTTAACTTGTTATGTTAAAACAGTATCTGGAATTATGTTTCTTGATGCTATGACTTTGTCATGTATATGATTTATAAGTAAAATTGAGCATGAAGAAATGTTGTAAGTTTATTTATGGTACTAGCATTTGTGGAGTATGCTATTATTTTAGACCTTAGAAGTTGATGGAATCCTTGGGTTACTTTGTGAGAGTTGTGATTTATTTCTTTACTTATTTTGAAAAGGTGAGACTTGTTATTCTACGCTCTTTTAATTGTTATCTTCATTTTGATGACCATGTTAGTTTTCTTTCATACTGAAGAAAATTATAATGCCAATATATCCAGATAAATAAAAGGCATGTTGCTGATTTTCAGTGCTCCTGTATCTTTACTATTGTAGTATGGGAGTTATCTATCTAAGACTGTGATTATGCCTTCGCAGTATATTGTATTACTCAATGCCCAGATAAGTATTTGCTGATGGTTAAATTAATAATACTGATTTATTGCAGATGGTAAGAATGTTGGATATACTAGCAGAATATATGTCACATAGAGGGTTTCAATTTCAAAGGCTAGATGGCAGCACTAAGGCTGAACTGCGTCAGCAAGCAATGGGTCATTTTAATGCACCTGGTAGTGATGATTTCTGCTTCATTCTTTCAACTCGGGCAGGTGGCCTAGGTATCATATTTGATTCGGACTGGAACCCTCAAAATGACCTACAGGTTTAATTTCTTTTGGGTAATTTATGTTATTTTTTATGGGTTTTTTCATTGTAGAATATAATCAGAGAAAATGGTTTTACTTAATTAATGCGTTCATTTTTAGGCAATGAGTAGAGCTCATAGAATCGGCCAACAAGAAGTTGTGAACATCTACAGATTTGTCACAAGCAAAAGTGTTGAGGAAGATATCTTGGAGCGAGCTAAGAAAAGATGGTTGATGATATTCTCTTCAAATTCTTGAGAAATTTGTTTGCTTTATAGAGTCTAATAATGCCTTTTGTTTTCTCTCACAAGTTTTACTTACATCTCTACATGTATCATTTAGGTTCTTGACCACCTGGTGATCCAGAAATTGAATGCAGAAGGCAGATTGGAGAAGAAAGAAGCAAAGAAGGGGAGTTATTTTGACAAGGTACGGGTCCTGTGGGGGTGTTTTGAAATAGTTTCCTGAATTAGTTGGATTATGTACAAAAAAAATTTCTGTTAAAAAATGATAAAGTAGATTATCAGTGGGTGATTAGTTGTGGTTATCTTTCCCCTGGCCCTTCAAATCCTTTCCCAGGCCCCTAATTCTCTTTCTCTGTACATCAATATTTAATGCAATGTAGAGTTTCTATACTATTCAATTGCCTTCTTTGACATGTGTGTTCTATAGAGCAGTCAGCTGAGAGTTAAAAGATCGCTGCGAGAAATTATTTAAAGGCTGTAAGAAGTTTATGTAAGTGTTTCAAAATTACTCGCACACAAATTCCAATGAGAAAAGTTGATTTATTTATTTTTTTGGAATTCTTTAGAATGTTGAAAATGGTCTTGTTTTGGTGAAACAGAAAGTAGTGAGAGTGAAGTTTAGATTCTTTCCAGGAGTGCAAATAAGAATTGTGGAGAAAATGTACAGGCTTAAGTTTCAATAAACTTTAATGAGAATTGATTTCAACAACTCATATCGACTCCTAAAAAAGGTAGTTAAAACTGACTAGACTTCTAACAATATGGTCTTTTACTAACTAACATTACTCTTGATCTGACAACAGAATAGCAAAAGTACCCCAGGTAGTTAAAACAAACTAGAATTCTAACAATGTGTTCTTTTACTAACATTACTCTTGATCTTACTTAAACACATTAAACTTTTGATGATTAAAGTCTTAAGAGTTTCTTTTCTTTATGATTTATTTAGATCAGAGGAACAATGTATACTAATTTTTTTTTATTCAGCAGTACCTCAACAAGCCCTGTGATGGAAAAACTCAATGTTGGAAACAATGCCTTGGCCTGATGATTACTTTCCTTTTTTTTCCACGGTTCTTTAGTTTGTTTCTAGATTACTTTGTGCCTGATGATGAAAACTTTTATTTTTGTATTGATATGTGCATTGATTTCATTTTGAGCCTCCATCTTTTCTGCTCTCACCATCTTTGGTACTCACCATGATCCATTATTTTATTTTATTTATTTATTTATTACTATTTTCTCATGTTGGCTGTGGTGATGATGATCTGTGTTTGCTGTTGGTGGTGGCGAATGCCAAAGGTGATGGTTGAAGTGGTGGTGTTTAAACCTTGAAGATGTGATTGGTTCTTAATGAATTTTCAATGTTCATGAAATTTCTAGCATTAATCTCTGAAGGCATTTATATATTAAAATGGTCTCTTTTTATAGCTACAAAATATATATTTTATTGCCTTATGTAATAATATGAAGATATTGTCATTTTTTTTTGTTAGTTTTCACTTTCTTTGCATGCTTATTTGCCCTGTGATGGGAAATCTAATTTTCAGAAGCAGTTTCATGGTTTTGCATTATAAGCCTTGTCTCTCTCTCTCTCTCTCTCTCTCTCTCTCTCTCTCTATACATACATACATATATATTGCTCTCTCTCTCTACTTTTTCACCAGAAAAAGTCTATTTTACAGAATCTATTGTGAGTGCTCTTAAGGCTTATAATGAAAATTCTCATGTACACTGTTAATGACCATATTAGCTTATGAGATCTGAGGGCTTTTGAATATCTAAGTTTGTTATTCTCTGTTTTATAATGCTTTATTTGCGTTATCACCTGTTAATAGATTAGAGGAAGAATTATTTAAAGATTACCTTTATTATTAATCTGTTTTATAATGCATGTTTTTGAACACTACATGACAATGCCTTTGATGCTTTTGTATCAAGTAACTTGAACCTGTTTGCAGTGCATTCTTGTTTACATTGGATTTGATTTTGTCTATATCTATTTTGGCCCATCTTTGCTTCTTAGATTATGAACTTTTTTTTTTGGCCTGATGATGATATTTGTCCTCTGTTTTTGCTAGTCTACTTAGTTTTGTTTCCTCAACTGAAATATATGAGTACTGCCCTGTTTTTGTTTCTCAGTCAAGTGAAAAGCTTTGGAGCTTATTTGTTTAATGGTCATTAACTACATGAGGTGTTCCTCTTATTTAGTATTTTAATTTATATTAGACTGAGCATAAACTTCTTAGTTGCATGAGTGATCTTTTTGAAAGTTTTTTTAAGTTATGATAGGTTTCTTACATTTTGTGGTGTATCTCTCTGTTTAGAGATAGAGTTCATCTCTTAAATTAACAAAATTTTCCTTTAGATTAGATTGTATTAGTGTTGATAATCCAAAAGTCTGTTAGAAAAAGCTTTGTCTTAATTTGTTATTGCTTTGTTTGTCTTTATTTTGTTATTTTATTTTATCTTGTCTATAATTTTCTGGTTGTGTAGTTCCCTCAAGCCTTGTTCACTTATATGACCCATCCTTTAGTGCCATAGTTGCATCTCATTTTCTTGAACTTTAATAGCATCAGCTTCAGCAATAGATACAGTTTACCCATCTAACACATACAATCCATTTACTTTATTCCATTTCATAACTAGCAGTGAGCCTTTAGTAATCTTTATGATGCCAGGTTGTACTGTTATGGTTCATCTCCATGGCTGCCAGATTATTGTTTAGCCGTATCCATACATAGATATATATATATATACATAACTTTAGACCTTATGTTATAAGCTACTGCATTCATACATATATATTTGGATATAATTGTAGATTTTCTATCTGTTATAAGCTACTGAATTCATACTTAAAGTCTCCAATTTTTTGAGCTCTCTTAATTCTCATTAAAAAATCTCTCTCCTCAAAAGCTAATTTATTTTCGAACCATATATAGTACATAACCAACTTACAACATAGTGACACATAAGAATTTTCTTTTTCTTTTTTATTAGGGTGTGACTATCAACACAAATGCCTGTTATGCTTATTCTATGTATATATAAACTTTTATTTTCACTGATATGTTATGCTTATTCTATGTACGATAAAAGAGATGTTTGCTTGAGTTGAATTGAGTTGCTTATTTAAACTTTATATGCTTACAGGTGGAAACTAGCTTAAGTCTTATGTTCTTAATAATAAAAAGACTTTTTTTTTACAATCTGCAAGTATATTGAGATGATTTCTTTGGAGCAATTCTTGACAACATTTGTTGTTGAGGCCTTTAGAATGGAAGAATGTATTTCACTAATTTTTGTATACATTTCTTGTTTTGTATTTAGTGATAAATGAATCTGAATTGGGTATAAATTATGTTGTAATATGATTTCTTAAGCCTAGACTAGTAGACTAAATATTGTAATTACATTTGAGTAATTAATAAAAATATATTTATGTTACCTTATTTGGCTTCAACTTTCATATTTATTTTCCTAGTTTTGTAAGTAAAAAAAGATTATGTTTCTCTAAGCTAATATAACACGTGTTATACTAAAGTGTAGTATAACACAAAAAATGTGTTATATTAAAGTGTAGTATAACACAAAAAAAGTGTTATACTAAAGTGTAGGATAACACAAAAAAAGTGTTATACTAAAGTGTAGTATAACACAAAAAAAGTGTTATAGTATCGACTATAAATAACATAATTCAACACTTATTTATATATTAAAATAACACAGAAATTGTGTTATCGTTGACAGTACAATAACACATCTGTATAACACTGATAAAGTGTTATGTAAAGTACCCTGACCTACGATAACATAGTCTGTCTTAACACATCAGAAAGTGTTATCGTAGGTTTTGATAACACATTTTTGGTGTTATTAAAAGCATTTTTTCTTGTAGTGTAGACACAACCATAATAATACTACATATTATCAGTAAAATAGAAATCAATCACATTTGCTCAATAAAACTTCTATTCACTCTAATTTTAAGAAATAGGATAACATATACCATAAATATGTAAGATATGAAAAAAATATCAAAATAATCATATCTCTATTTCTTTAGGTTTTTAACTAATCTGTGATATTCATGTCCCGGTTGGTGAGAGTCAAAAAATATCATTAGTTAAATAGATTTGTAAACTCATTTAATAATGGACACAATTACTAACAACCTACTATTCGATCAAAATAAGAAAATAAAATTTCTTATTTTATGAGCTAGACCCACAATTTCGACAATCATAGATTTAATCCTAGTTGTCAACGTAGGGGTGAGCCTAGTAGAATTCGACTTATAATTATTTATCTTTCGAAATCTAACATTGTAAAAATAACTAATGAACACCTTCCGTAGGGGGATGAATCGAAGCGTCTCGATGTCCCATTAAGCTATTGGCCTTATTAAACTAACGGTGGAGATCGAATATAATTCTTACAATAAGCTCATTATTTGATTAAAAATAGTATTTTTTTTATTATTAATTTTTGAAAAATTAATGACTATGGTTCTCCAAAAAAATTTTAAAAAAATTAATTTGTAAAATCAAATTCCTATAATTTTCTATTAATCCTAAAGTGTCACATTGAAACAAATTCAATTAAATTATAATTAATTTGTTGCTAATCAATATTTATGTTTAACTATTATAATGAACTTACACAATTAAGTCTAACTCAGGCAAATGGGTCTTAACAATTAGGTTTGTATGGAGGAGGGTTGGGTCCATTATGTTGTTCCCACTTCTAAGCCCCCCAAACTTCCATATAAGGTCCAAAAGATAGGAATTTAAACCTTTGTTTTATTAATTCTTATTAATTGATTAGGCCCACTATAGTCATGCAAAACAAATGGGCATTCACAAGTGGAACCACCCACAAAAGAGGAATTTAAACTATACATTTTCTAATGGGCCCAATAAAACCTATCATGTTATGAATGATTTGTTTAGGAAAATACCATAAATTAAGCAAACATATGGGCCTAATCATGTAGTGAAAACAGACATGTTATAATTGGATAGGCATAATAATGTAACTATATGAGCAAGTCTATGAATTTATGTAAAAATACCACAATTTATTTCATTTATGAAAATACCACAATTAATTTTCTAGAATTTATCCAAAATTCGAATTAATTAAATTTTGGAAAAATAAATAAGTCAATTTAAAGGAAATTTATCAACAATAAACATAGTTTATGTCATTTTGAAAAATATTAATTTAATTTAAATAAGATTTATCAACAATTAACAAAAGTTAATTTAAATCTCATTCATAAAAAAAATATTTCATTAATTGGTTTGCAAAATTTGATCTTTTTTAAAAATTTGACCGGTTATAAATTTTTAAAACAAATATCATTAGCTATTTTTGAAAAAATATCTTAAATAGTTAAACAAATTCAAATATTCATAAAAAAAATCTAGTCAACACATTTTCAAATTTAAAATATTTAAAATATTAAAATCCATAGAATAATTAGATATTAATATTTTCAAATAGAACATTTCAAGAATATCAGGCATTAAAAAAATATATATCTTTAATATCTCATAACTTAATTCTAATATTTTAATATATTAAAAGATTTAAAATTAATTAGTTAACCTATTTTTAAACTTGAATTTGAATCTTTGTAGAAAATATCTAATTTTTAAATATCAAACAACAAAAATAACATATTTCAAAAAATATATTTTTAAATTATAGAAAAATATATGATATTATTGTATTAACTCATTTAAAAATATATTCAAAATTCAAAATTTAAGAAAAATACATTCAAAATTCAAAATTTAAGAAAAAAATTATCGCAGGCGAGGGCTAGTGAATCTTGGTGGTTGCGGCCACGCGACGATTCTGAGCATTTTCCGCATTATAGCCGCAGCCACGGGTTTATGGTGGTCGCGGCCACAGGTCGCTGACTCCGAGGTCGCGACCAGTTAAACTTGGTGGCCGCAGCCACAACCCAAAAATATTTTTCAAAAAAAAAATTGTGCAACTTTTCAATCCAAAAATGTTTTGTAGATAATTTTTACCATGTTTTACACCAAATAAAGCATTTATAAAAATTAATTGCATAGAAAACACAACAAAATAACCCAAATTTGCTAATAATCACATAAAAAACAATATGCTTCATAAAAAACATGAAATCCATCCAATTACTCAACACACCAAATAATTCAATTTTTACCATGTTCATGCATGAAAATAAAGATTACCAAAGACTCTAAGGCCAGTTGTTGGGAATACATTTACAAGATCTTATTTATTTTCATGTAATCATATTTTAAACAAAATAATATAAGAAAACCTAGAACATATTTCTATAATTGAATTTAAACAGAGATAATAATAAGAACACTTACATTATACGTAGCGAAATGAATAAGTCCTTCCTTAATTTCTCTAACCCTTGAATCCTTTAAGGTAGGAAAGCCTATTGTTTGTCCAATTAAGAAGAGGAAGGGTTGTGGAAAGGGTGTTGGCAAGGATAAGATTGAAGTTAGTATGACAAGTCTAGATGAGTCTACAAGTCCTTTGAAGAAAAAATCAATTTTCTTTGAGCTTGAATATTGGGAACACTTACTTTTGCAACATAATTTAGATGTTATGCACATCGAGAAAAATATATGTGATAGTCTAATAGGAACTTTGTTAAATATTCCTAGGATGGTATAAAAGCTCGGAAAGACTTGGCTACAATGGGCTTGCAAAAAAAGCTACATACAAAAGCTGACCCTAAGAGAACATTTTTACAGGCAGCTTGTTACACACTCACTAAGGATGAGAAAATAGAAATTTGTGGTTGTCTATACAATATTAAAGTTCCAGAAGGGTATTCTTCAAATATAAGTACGCTGGTGGATATGAATAATTTTAATTTGGTCAGCATGAAATCTCATGATAATCATGTACTAATCCAATGCATTCTACCAGTGGCTATTCGTTGTGTGCTACCTAAAAAGGTTTGAGAGATAATCACACGGATGTGTTTTTTTTTTGAGTTTTTGTGTTGTAAGATGATTAATGTGCAATGTTGGAAAACATACAAGTGGAAATTTATAATCATGTGTTACTTGGAGTGATTCTTCACAACTTTTTTTTTTTAGATAATGGTGCATCTTACTGTCAATTTGGTTAGAGAGATTAAACTGTGCAGACCTGTTTACCTAAGATGGATGTATCCCTTTGAGCAATACATGAAGATTCTTAAGAGTTATTGTAACGACCCTCAAAACATACAAGACCAAAACATGCGGAAATCTAAACTTTTACTTTAAATCATTATCAAAAATCCATATAAAAAATACTTTTAAAAAGGTCGTGTGCGAACACTTTTAGTTTAGCAAACAGAAATACAACTTCTCTTTCACAGAGTTATAATAGAACAATTATCCCAAAAGAAATAACAACTTCCATCTTTTTCTTTTCAAAATGGTGATCCATCAAAAAACTCTCTAGGTCAGGCCACATGTACATATCCACAGGCAGACTCCGCCGCTCACTGTTCCACTTTGCTTTTGCACTTACCTACAACATGAAACAACTAGGTATGCAAAAATGCTTAGTAAGAATAACCTTGCACACAAATATACTAAACCCAGTAACAGGTTGACCTAAGGTAGATATTGTTAGGAATGAGTTTCCTAATGCGCAGCGGAAAGGTGGTGGGTTTGGCCTAGTGTACAACAAAAATTTTGTAACATATTTAAACTACCTTAAAATATGCGGATCCATTAAGATACATACATTAATCATAAGCAAGAAAAGAATAGAAAATATACCTCTTGATGCCTATCAAATGTCCTTGCTATCTTTTCATAATTTGAACAAACTTCCTATCCAAGCTGCTCCCATGTACTCACACCAAGATCTTCCATAATGTTCTCTACACCTCAAGAAGTGTGTGGGCACTTAGAGAATAAATGATAGTTAATTTGTGATTCTACTTGATGTACTCAACACATGAGATTAAGATAACAAGGCCTGAAATTGGTTCTGTATCTTTTTCAATGAGAGATAGAAAAATATTGTTCTTTTTCACAGAGCGAATTCTTGAGTATGTAGAGTATCTATTTATTTTCTAATAAGTCTTACTTAAAAAGACAATATTCAAATTAAAAAAAGAAATATGTAACCAACTTACAATTTATCTTTT
The DNA here is from genome assembly GCF_963169125.1 of Humulus lupulus. Taxonomy (NCBI): domain Eukaryota; kingdom Viridiplantae; phylum Streptophyta; class Magnoliopsida; order Rosales; family Cannabaceae; genus Humulus; species Humulus lupulus. The sequence goes on from NC_084796.1 coordinate 154,462,674, forward strand.
AATAAATTAATTATCTTATTAATGAAAATATCCAAAAACTAATTTTTGAATTTTCCATTAATTAATTAATTAAATTAATAAAATTGAAAAGTCTATCCCTGAAAATTGTGTAATACACGCCACACACAGTCCATAGACTGTGTGTGGTCGTGTACCACCCTATATTTTAGAGATATTTGATTTTTCTATTTTTATTTAATTATTTATTCAAACTACCTTATAAGATAAAAATCTAACAACATGATAATTAATTCAAATTTGAATTAAATATCTTTTTAACTAATTATCAAATATAATTAATTATTTGAATAAATATCAATCTTTTAAATTAAAATCTAATTTGAACTTATCAGATTATTATCTCCCACTCAAATAAAGATATTTAATTAATTCTACAAATTAATTAAAACAAATAATAATTTCAAAATTAAATATTTAATTTATTATAATTTTGAAAATTACAATTAATTAATTATTTAATATAATTTCAAAAATTAATTTAATTATTTAATATAATTTTGAAATTATAAAATAATTAAATATTAATTAAAATTTTTAATTACAATTAATTTGTAATTAATTAATTAATCACTATAATCACATAATTGCATATTTGGCCCGAAGAACAAATTTCTTCTTAAATATGTCTTTCAACAATTTTTCCCTTTATATCAACTCTTGCCTTGAATAGTGTTGATAGAGCCGCTGTGGGGACCTATGGACCAATAATTCCAAGCTCCAATGAATTTGAGATTATTTTTTAAACTCTTTAATTAAATAATCTTAATTTATTAATCTCATGATTACTCCACTATAAATATGAGATTGCACTCTTCTAATTATAGACATTTCATTTACTGAGTACTTTATAAAATAAAGTGTTCATTGATATAATCATTACATACAAATTAACCCTCTAATAATGGTCCATAATTAACCGGGAATAAAATTATTCTTTTATCCTTTTAATTATATCTTGCTTCCTTAAGTACTATTGACTTTACTAGTGAAGGTTAATTCATAACTAAATTATGAATTTGAGCTCAATAACCTTTCAGTCCCAAAAGTCAACCCTTAAGAGAACCATTATTCAATCTCTTACGAGAAGGTATAGATGCCATATCTGTATACTATGTCCCCAACCATTTACATTAATGAGTTCTCAAAACAAAAGTTTATAGCTTGATCATTCTAATAGATCCTAACGAGTGAATCAAAGAAGTCATATAACAAAAACAGGAGTTCATAGTAACTTCAACATTAAGATCTATTTGTATATGATCATCAGTTGATATATTTAATTAATACTTCGAAACGGTATTTAACGAAGTATTAATAAACATATCTGGTCCAGTTCTATATATTCTCTAATATATAAAGTACCTCCACTAAAGTGTCCTACTACACTAGTGATCTGGATCTAGATCACATGTATTCATAATACTAGTGGATCATACTTGCAGTAATTAATCTAAAAATTCCATAACTTTATTTTACTGTGAACTATTCAAGTTCATTTATCTCAAACACAATCCTCCCGTACCAATACGTGTTTGAGATCACATATATGAACTTAGGAATTTTTCTGATATTTACTTAATATTATCACAGAATTATATAGTCCATAAAATATATGCATAACAAATTCAATTTATTTAATTTTTCTTAAAACAATGTCTACTACATATGCTTTCAGGGCACAATTCCCAACATATATCACTACCGATCACTAGGGTATTGGATAAATTCCAACCCTATCATACAATTCTTAATAATAGCCATACAGAAAATCAACCACATTGGTTGCGCCCAACAACCCATTTTCATACATATCATATAACCATGCATTTAGAAAAATCCTAAGAACATACAATCTGGATAACCATATTCGAACAATAAGTTTGGTTGTTTCTAACAACAAAGTTCACACATAACACAATAACCTGCACTCAGAAAATTCTCAAAACATGCAATATGGATAACCATATCAAAACAATAACTTCGGTTGTTTCTAACAACCATGTTCACACATAACACAATATCCTGCACTTAGAAAATTCCCAGAACATACAATATGGATAACCATATCTGAACAATAACTTTTGTTGTTTCTAGCAACCAAGTTCACACATAGCATGATAACATGCACTCAAAAAATTCCCATAACATACAATATATCACTCATACTGTAATATCCTACACTCAGATGATTGTTAGAATATTCAAGTATATTTAACACACATCATGACTATGCAATTAAATCATCAACAAGGGATACGGGCCTCAACCCGCTTTCCACCGTTAATGTCCTGGCTCCAACCCGGACTTTATTACCACTGTCCTAGCTCCAACCTGGACTATATATTCACCATATCCTGGCTTCTACCCAGACAATATATTCTTATTGTGTCTTGGCTCCAACTTGGAGTATATATTCTTAACGTGTCCTTGCTCCAACCCGGACTATATTATGCTAAGGTTCTGGCTTCAACCCGAACCTACTTACCATTTAGCCACAGAATGCAAAAGCATTGTAAGAGTAGGTATTAAGCATACCCTAGTCTTAATGACCCAAACAAAACTAGTGTAATCTACTACTACAAGCACACACTAGTATATTCATGTTGTAGCCAAGAAAGAAAAAGGCTAACTTACATGCAGTCCTTAGCTCCTTGCTGGATCTTTAACACCGCTTTTCGTTTTCCCTTTCGCGGTTACTGTAATTAATACAGTGTACTCGGATTAAATTATGGCATACTCTTATAGCTAATATTCTATGATAGCTACATGCAATAAAGTTCTCTTAGAGACTCTATACTATAGCCTCTTATACACCTTACATTGTATAAGGTCTGATTTTGTTTCAGTCTTTATAGTAACATGAGAAAATTAGCCTCACCACTACACGCTCTCCGTGCCGTGAATCTTAATATTCTTTAACAAAAGAACTCTCTTATCAGATAACTCGTATTTTGGTTTTAGGAAAAGAAGTTTTACTCAACTCCTACTTTTAGAAAAATATTAACTTGTCGTCCTCTTACGAAAGTTTACTCTTTTCTATCATTTACCAACATACTACTTTTTGACCATTTACAAATAATATATGACAATGTTATCCCATTCTCTTAAAGATTCTACAAAACCCAAATCCCTATTCTTACCATTTTTATCCATAACCTAGGATCTATTTTTACGTTATTTTTAAAAAGAAGGGCAATTATACCCTTAACTTAAAAATGGTAAAAATCAACTTTTAAATTAACTCAAGCTGATTTGGTATTGATTAAGTCTCCAAATCCTTAGTTATCTTTGCAAAGAACTATTTCATTTCATTTTCGAAACATTACTTCCACTATTTAACCTAAGGTGGTAAAGTCTCAATTTTTAAACTTTTGTCCTAAGTTGAGTCTTGGGCAAAACCTCTTAAACTATATGTAATGACCCGACTAACTTAAAGACCTCAAACTATTAAAACTACTAAACTTAACTACTATTTTGGAATACATGCATAAAATAATAGAACTTTATTATAAAAATCCAAAATACGGGATCCCATTATTATTACATAAAAACAAAAAGAAAACTTAAACCTTTATTATTAATCATTCAAATACTAAATGCGAAAAATCATAATACATAATTAAAATGACTCAAAATATAAACGTCATCCTCGATCTCTCCCATCAGTCCATTCATTCAATTCTCGCCCAATACACATGCAAAAGCTGCCATGAATCCATCTCGCCTTCCAAGCTTATTTTCCTACACCATCTAAAATAAAAAGGAATGAGCCTAATGCCCGACAAGGAAAATCTACTAAAACATATCATAAATCATAAGACTAAAAACATAAATCATAAAACATATGACGTGAAAAGGTAATCAATAAAACATAGGACTACAATATTATTGGTCATTAACTCATTACTGTAGTATGTGATAGAAATCGTCTAGGTCCTCTTGCTACTATTCGAGGTAGGTTTAAACACAATATAGTATATTATAAACCATCTAGGTCCCCTTGCTACTATTCGAGGTAGGTTAAATCATAACTATAATCTACGATAATGATAAAAATCTTGGGATTTTCTTATTTGATATCTAAGCAACTACATTTCCCAAGCGACTACAACATAAAACATATACATACATACTTATATACACATATAGCACATAAACATGATCATAACACATAATATCTAAGCAATTTTCCTTACCAAAAACCAAGATATTGGAGACAAGAACAGGATTGAAAACTCCTAAAACCAAACAGTAAAAATCATAAGTTTTCTAAAAAAAAGAAGATCTAAACCATCAAGATAAGAACTTACCAAAAAATCTTAAGTTTTAAGAAACTCAAACACCTAACTAAAAGCCATTACAACAAGTTAGGATTTGGAAGAAAATGAAAAGAATAAGAAGAACTATACTGAACTAAAACTGAAGATAAATAATACCTTAGCTAGATTAGAACTTCGATCTACACCTCAATACCGAAATATCACTCTATCTTACTTCCCAGGTGTTTAGAAAAGCTTAGATTAGAAAGATTTTAACCCTAAAACCCTGGTGTTTCTCTCTAGAATGAACTTAGCAGCTTGGAGGCTTTGAAGAATGCTTGAATGATAAAGCAAATGGCTGAGTAAAAGGTTTTATTTATAGAGTTCAAGGAGTGAAACTAACTCCTTTTAAAATGAATAAAAATTGAATTTTCTACTCAACAGATGCCCAGAACTCGGTGAGCAAGTCCAAGTTGTTGAGGGCTGTTTCTAGCTCGGATTCCACGAACTTCGAAAATATGTGTGTGCAGTCGATATATCATCCCCTATAGGCTATATATCGCCTCCCCCATATTCCCGAGCCTTCGTGGTTTTGTTCATACGAAGTCAACGTGTTTTCCGTATCAATCATAGGCGATATATCGGTCCCTATAGCTACGATATATCGACATACGTTGATATATTAAACACGTTTTTGCACACTTTCAGCACACTTGAATTTGTTTAAAACCACTTTGACTGAGTAAAACGTGATCCTAATAGCCGAGGGAAGGTTCTAGACTTCCTAGCTTTATCCTTTATTAAATTATTCATCTAAAATCCTTAAATCCTTAATAATCATACATGTGACAAGTGTCACGTTCTTTATTATTCTATCTAAACTTAGGTTATAATTAATAATATTTCTAGGACCAGCTATATTAATCAAACCTTATGTTAAAATTAATATTTCTAAACTATTGGCTAAACTTATAAAATCCATAACTGTCTCTATGAGTTTCCAACTAAATCCCGGCTTGAACCAATAACCACGAAAACTAAAATACTACAGCACAAGCTACTGCTATTTAGCTAAGTAAAATTCTAAGAAGCTACAATTCTCCCCTACTTAAAAGAATTTCGTCCCTGAAATTTACTTACCAAACAATTCCGGATACCGTGCTGGGATGTATCCCTCCAACTCCTTGACTATCGAAATACTCTTAGACCACAATTCCTTCATCCCCTTCTCTAGGATGCTAACCGATCGTTCTTCATAACTCAGGTCTTTTCTGAAGTGCTAACGTATCATACTTGAGAACGTGGGATGGGTCTAACACATATCTATGCAGCATCGAGATGTGAAACACATTGTGGCTATGTGCTAGAGCTAGCGGTAGGGCTAATCTATATGTTATTGGTCCCACCTTGTCCAATATCTCAAAAGGACATATAAACCGGGGACTAAGTTTGCATTTCTTCCCAAACCGCTTCACTCCTTTCATAGGAGATATTCTTAGGAAGACATAATCTCTGAATTTGAATTCCACATCTCGTCTCTTGGCATTCGCATAACTCTTTTGTTGACTCTGACCAGCGAGCATACACTTTCTAATCAGCTCCACTGGATCTTGAGCCTCTCTAACAGCTTCGGGTCCAAGAAGTTGTCTTTCTCCTACCTCGTCCCAATGTAACGGCGATCAACATTTCCTTCCTCTGATCGTTGACTGGAAGTTATTATTGTAGGAGAACTCTATAAGTGGAAATACTTACTCCATGATCCTCCGATGTCTAGTACACAAGCACGCAACATATCTTCAAAAAAATTTATGGTACGCTCAGACTGTCCATCGGTCTGAGGATGAAGTTCCATATTGAGTGTAACGCCCTAGATAGCCAAGACCGTTACACTGTGTGTTTATAAAGTGCTAGACTTGCTAACCAAGTCATTAAAGTAAAAACGTGTTACTGAAACAGTAAAGGAACTAGGGTTAAAAGTGTTTTGGTCTCAAAATTTACATTTTCATTACTAAACACTGTTTCGTTACATGGGATCCCAAAAATGACAGTTTCAAAGGTCATTTACAAAATTTACAAGGTTTAACTACATTAGCGGCCGTACTAAGGCAAAATGAGCAGTTAGGTAATCTCTGTCCTGACACACTCCTCGATCATGGTGATCGAACGGCTGGCTATGCACATTACACCTCGGAGCTCTCCACCTCAGGCCTGGTCCAGCTTGCCCTTGCCCTTACCTGCACCACGAAGCACCCGTGAGTCAAGGCCCAGCAAGAAAACACAGCAATAACAGAGCATGAACAACTAGCAATCAAGTCATTTACTCATATAGCATCTCATAAATTTCAAGTATAACATCATTCAAGCATACCACATACTAAGGATTTCATCTCATAAAACATAATGCACAGACGATAACCAGGGCTAGCGCCCACAGGCTGCTCCCTCTGTTATCCTAATGTTTCTGGCTCCCAGTGGCCAATTCGCGCCCCGTGCGCTAAAATCATGAACGGTACTCTTAGACCGCTTATACGTGTCCCTTGGCATAATACCAACGATGACACAATACAACTCTCGGGAGCACTTAGTCCCACTCACAACCATATATTCGGGTGCGGTTTTCTTACCTTTCAATTCACTGGTTTTCGATGCCACGTAGCCGCAAGCACGGTCCTCTACCCCGAGCCTCTCCAAAGTCCTAATCACAACACAAATAATATTCTTTTTCATTAACCAATCCAAGACTACCTTCCCGGTACCTAACCCACACTCTCGGAACCCCCAAAACCTTAGAACAACACCCCGGAGACATCCCCCGAAACCCCGGGGCAAAGGCCTAAAATTGTCAAAAAATAACACCCTGAAATTAGCCTTGTGCCGCGGCACCCACCAGTTAGAGCCTCCAAGCCGCGGCACACAAAACCCGTGCCGCGGCACGCCTTCGCAGCCCAGAATTCTGGGTTTTTCCTTCGCATTTTCCCGAGCTCCAACCTCTCCAATTCACCCCAAACTCCATCCTAAGTCCCAAAATCAACTCTAAACCTCTACCAAACCTCACAACAAACCAAAGACATCATGCCCAAGCTCACTCACACCTTCAATCCTAAAATTCACTCTTGAATTTCACACTTAACAACTCAAACCAGAAAAATTATGAACGGCTTGAACTCAAACACAACCCACACTTCAAACTCCCCATACTTTAACAAAAACAAGCCTAATAAACATACAGAGACCTTACCTTAAGTGATGGGTTCAACCTCCAACTCTTGACCTCCTTCCCCCTTGATTCCCAATTCTGAAATTACATAAAACCAGCCACCAACTTGCCTCAATTCACCTTCCTTAACTAAAATTCAGACTTAAAACTTGGATATAGCGTAATCAAAATCTTACCTCTGAGTATTCTTGGTCTAAGCCTGCTTGACAACTTCAATCACTCTTGATTCTCCTTCCAAAAGTTAAATTCAGTCTCTCCCTTCTTCCTCTTAAGTTTGCTCCTCCTCTAGGTTTCTAATTTCAGCATAAACCCATCTCCCCAAATATTATACGTATATGATATTCCCCCTTCAGCTGATAATTATCCATCCTACCAAATGTCTACTCTACCCTTCCACTAATACCCCTTCCTAACTTAACCTCAAGGCCATACTTGTCTTTTCACCAGCTTTGCAATTCTACCACTTTCCCATAAAACCTGTTACTCTCTATGGTTACTAACAGTTACGCAGGTTACCAAATCACCAGTTACCACTATCTAGTTTCCTAGGACCGTCTCGGCACGTGCATCACGCTGGTATCACATAACCCACGCGGTACAATTCACACATCATAATTATCACATAATATAATTCACATAATCGTATAACATGCCTAAATCATTATCATGCATCTTAATCATAAAAATCACACATAATTCCCATCATGCCCTTCCGGCATTCTAATCAAGGCCCTTAAGCCTTAATAGTGAATTTGGGTCGTTACAACTATCCCCTCCTAATGAGAATTTCGTCCTTGAAATTTACCTGAACAACTCCGGATACTGATCCCGCATAGCTGTCTCAAGCTCCCAGGTCGCCTCCTCGACCTTGCTATTTCTCCACAGCACTTTTGCCAAAGGAATTGTCTTGTTTCGCAACACCTTGTCTTTCCGATCTAAGATCTGAACTGGTCGCTCATCATAAGCCAAATCTTCCTGTAACTCCAGATCTTCATGCCTCAATACATGAGTCACATCTGAAACATACTTCCGAAGCATGGAGACATGGAACACGTTATGAACTCCAGACAACGATGGCGGCAAGGCTAACCTGTAAGCCACCTGACCAATTCTTTCCAGGATCTCAAATGGTCCAATGAATCTAGGGCTCAACTTGCCCTTTTTACCAAACCTCCTCACCCCTCGCAGAGGTGAAACTCGAAGAAAAACGTGATCACCAACCTGAAACTCCACATCCCTACGCTTAGGATCAGCGTAGCTTTTCTGCCTACTCTGAGATGCGAGCATCCTAGCCCGGATCTTCTCTATAGCCTCACCTGTCCTCTGAACCATATCTGGCCCCAAGTATCTTCTCTCACCCATCTCATCCCAATGGATAGGCGATCTACACCTCCTCCCATACTACATCTCATAGGGAGCTACTCCAATCGTTGACTGATAACTATTGTTGTACGAGAACTCAATCAATGGAAGGTACTTATTCCACGAACCCTCGAAGTCAATCACACAAGCTCTGAGCATATCCTCCAGCACTTGGATCGTTCTCTCAGACTGTCCATCAGTCTGAGGATGAAAGGCGGTACTGAACTTCAATTGAGTTCCTAAAGCTTTCTGCAAACCTCCCCAAAACTTGGAAGTGAAAATAGGATCTCGGTCTGACACAATCGACTTAGGAACCCCATGGAGACGTACGATCTCTTTCACATACAACTCAGCGTACTGATCCACAGTAAAAGTTGACCTCACTGGAAGAAAATGGGCTGACTTGGTGTATCTATCCACTATCACCCATATTGAGTCATGAAACCCTACTGTCCTGGGTAGACTTCCTACGAAATCCATAGTAATATCCTCCCATTTCCACTCAGGAATACCCAAAGGTTGAAGCAACCCTGCTGGTCGCTGATGCTCAGCTTTCACCTGTTGACAGGTTAAGCATCTAGCAACGTACTCTACCACATCCTTCTTCATCCCAGGCCACCAATACAAAGTCCATAAATCCTGATACATCTTTGTGGTACCCGGATGAAGTGAGTACGGCGTCGTATGAGACTCATCTAGTATCTCCCGTCTAATCCCCTCGTCAGCTGGAACACAAATCCGCCCCTGATACTGAAGTAAACCAACCTCTGAAACAGAATAGTCCTTAGCTATTCCTGCTAAAACATCCTCTCTAACCCTCTGTAACTGAGCGTCTGTCAACTGCCCCTCTCTGATCCGCTCTAGCAGGGTCAACTGTAGAGTAATATTAGCCAATCAGCCTACAACTAATTCTATTCCCGCTCTAACCATCTCATCTGCTAACTCCCTTGAGATCTGAACAGAACTATACAACTGACCTGGACCTCTGCGGCTCAATGCATCAGCCACCACATTGGCTTTTCCTGGATGGTAAAGAATATCACAATCATAATCTTTCACCAGCTCCAGCCAACGCCTCTGTCTTATATTCAGGTCCTTCTGCGTAAAGAAATATTTCAGGCTCTTATGGTCGGTGTACACCTCGCACTTCTCCCCATAAAGATAATGCCGCCAAATCTTCAGGGCAAAAACCACTGCTGCCAGCTCCAAATCATGAGTAGGATACCGCTGCTCATACTCCTTCAGCTGTCGTGATGCATAAGCTATCACCTTCTCATTCTGCATCAGCACACAGCCTAAACCCAACCTTGACGCATCACAGTATACCACAAACTTCCCTTCCCCCGAAGGCAAACTCAACACTGGCGCTGTAATAAGTCGTCGCTTCAACTCCTGGAAACTGCCCTCACACTTGTCTGACCAAATGAACTTTAGATTCTTTCTTGTCAATTCTGTCATCGGTGCCGCTATCTTCGAGAAGCCTTCTACAAACCGCCTATAATAGCCTGCCAAACCAAGGAAACTTCGCACTTCTGAGGCGTTCCTTGGCCTCGGCCAATCTCTAACTGCTTCTATCTTAGACGGATCTACTTTAATCCCATCTGCACCTACAATGTGTCCAAGGAATGTCACTTCAGGTAACCAGAACTCGCACTTCTTAAACTTAGCATACAACTGATGCTCCCTCAACCTCTGAAGAACCAATCGAAGATGAAACTCGTGCTCTGCCTCTGAAGTGGAATACACCAGGATGTCATCGATGAAGACTATAACAAACTGATCTAGAAAATCTTTGAACACCCTGTTCATTAAATCCATAAAGGCTGCAGGGGCATTGGTCAAACCAAAAGACATGACCAAGAACTCATAGTGCCCATAACGCGTCCGAAAAGCTGTCTTAGGTATGTCCTCATCCTTGATCCTCAGCTGGTGATAACCAGATCGAAGATCAATCTTTGAGAACACCATCTTACCCTGCAACTGATCAAACAAGTCATCAATCCTCGGTAGGGGATACTTATTCTTAATAGTTAACTTATTCAATTCCCGATAGTCAATACACATTCTCAGGGTCCCGTCCTTCTTTTTAACAAATAAAACTGGAGCACCCCATGGTGAATAGCTAGGTCTGATGAACCCTATATCCAGAAGTTCCTGCAATTGTATCTTTAACTCTTTCAGTTCCGCTGGTGCCATCCTGTACGGTGCCCTCGACACTAGCTCTGTCCCTGGTGCTAACTCAATAACAAACTCAATCTCCCTACGCGGCGGCAACCCAGGTAAATCCTCAGGAAACACATCCAAGAACTCACAAACCAGTCTGGTCTCCTCCGGTCCAACTGGTGAAACCTTGGTGGTATCTACCACACTAGCCAAGAAGCCTATACATCCACCCTGTAGCAAATCTCTGGCTCTCAACGCAGAAATCCTGGGTACACGGGGTCCACGCACCGCTCCCACAAAAACGAAGGGATCCTCACCCTCTGGCTCAAAAGTCACCATTTTCTTTCTACAGTCAATGGTAGCTCCGTATCTAACCAGCCAATCTATACCTAAGATCATGTCAAAGTCCTCCATACTCAACTCAATCAAGTCCACTGACAACTCTCTACCATCAACTAACACTGGCAGTGCCCTAACCCATCTCCTAGACACCACCAGCTCTCCCGTAGGCAATATAGTCCCAAACCCTGAAGCTCTAACCTCACTAGGTCTACACAATCTATCAATTACCCTATCAGAAACAAATGAATGCGTAGCACCAGAATCAATCAAAACAGTAAAAGAAGTGCCAGCACTAGAAAGCTGACCTGTCACTACCGAGGGACTAGCCTCGGCCTCTGCCTGCGTCAAAGTGAACACTCGAGCTGGAGTCAAGCTGTCCACCTTCCCTGCCTCGCCCTTCTTTACCGTTGGGCAATCTTTTCTGAGGTGTCCCACCACCCCGCATACATAACAGGCCTTAGCCTGACACTCGCCCAAATGGCGTCTCCTGCACCTTGTGCATTCCGGGTAAGTCCTCCACGAATCGCCGCCTCCCCGACGGCCCCCCTGCATACCCCGACCTCCTCTATCAAACCTAGGAGCAATTGGGGCTTCAGGAGTCTTTCTCTTCAAATCACTGATACCTCCACCTCTACTAGAACCAGAATATGGAGGCACCGGCCTACGGCCCTCCCTTCTTGCTGCACTATCCCTCCAAATCCTATTCTCTGCTTCCTCAGCAGTCAGAGCCCTTTCCACAGCCTGGGCATAGGTGGTCACCCCAGGAACTATAGTAATCCTTACATCCCGGGCTATCATGACATTTAGCCCTCTAACAAATCTGTCTAACCTGGTCGCATCGGTAGGAACAAGATCCGGTGCAAACTTTGCAAGTCTATCAAATTTCAAGGCATACTCCGTAACAGTCAAACTGCCCTGAACAAGGCCCACAAACTCATTCACCTTTGCTGCCCTGACGGCAACATTATAGTACTTCTGATTGAACAAATCTCTAAACTCCTCCCATGTCATTGCAGCAACATTTCTAGTCTGTGACGCCACCTCCCACCAGATTAGGGCATCCTCTCTCAACATATAAGTGGCACAGGCCACCCTATCATGTCCCTCTACTTTCATATAATCAAGTATAGTGGTAATCAAGGTCATCCACTACTCAGCTTTTAGGGGATCTGGCCCACCCTCAAAGATCGGGGGCTGCTGCTTCCTGAACCGCTCATACAACGGTTCCACTTTATTGCCAACCTCAACAGGCTGTACCACAGGTACCAGTGCCGGTGGCCCAGCAGGGGCAACACTCCCAGATGGAGCTTGCTGCAACATTCTAATCAACTCATCTTGGCTCTGAAGCCTAGCTTGCATTTCTGCCATTAACTGCTGCCAGTTCTTAGGGACTGGTGGAGGGGTTGGGCCCTGATCATCCTCTCTAGCCCCAGACCTGCCGGCTTGTTGTGTAGATTTCCTTGAACGCATATCTATTGAAGTCAATCTGCAAACAACAACTCGGCAATTAGGCTAAGATGACAGGGTGATAATCTCTCCACAATCCACCACCGAAACTCCAATCATTCACAAGCAAGCAAGTATAACAATTTATCCAGATATTCATCCACATACACAGCAATGCTAATAAGCACGCCTCAATAACATCATGCAACAGTCAAGGGCCAGGCCCTATCAGAATCTCATGCTCCCTATTCATCAGACAGATATCAACATTCATATCTCACTCAAATCACTTAAACACATAATCATGCATATACAGTTACCAAACCCTGAGTTGAGCTTGTCTCCCGCAGCGAATGTACATACCCAACCAGTCTTCAGGACCCATAAACCTAGGACGCTCTGATACCAAGTTGTAACGCCCTGGATAGCCAAGACCGTTACACTGTGTGTTTATAAAGTGCCAGACTTGCTAACCAAGTCATTAAAGTAAAAACGTGTTACTGAAACAGTAAAGGAACTAGGGTTAAAAGTGTTTTGGTCTCAAAATTTACATTTTCATTACTAAACAGTGTTTCGTTACATGGGATCCCAAAAATGACAGTTTCAAAGGTCATTTACAAAATTTACAAGGTTTAACTACATTAGCGGCCGTACTAAGGCAAAATGAGCAGTTAGGTAATCTCTGTCCTGACACACTCCTCGATCATGGTGATCGAACGGCTGGCTATGCACATTACACCTCGGAGCTCTCCACCTCAGGCCTGGTCCAGCTTGCCCTTGCCCTTACCTGCACCACGAAGCACCCATGAGCCAAGGCCCAGCAAGAAAACACAGCAATAACAGAGCATGAACAACTAGCAATCAAGTCATTTACTCATATAGCATCTCATAAATTTCAAGTATAACATCATTCAAGCATACCACATACTAAGGATTTCATCTCATAAAACATAATGCACAGACGATAACCAGGGCTAGCGCCCACAGGCTGCTCCCTCTGTTATCCTAATGTTTCTGGCTCCCAGTGGCCAATTCGCGCCCCGTGCGCTAAAATCATGAACGGTACTCTTAGACCGCTTATACGTGTCCCTTGGCATAATACCAAAGATGACACAATACAACTCTCGGGAGCACTTAGTCCCATTCACAACCATATATTCGGGTGCGGTTTTCTTACCTTTCAATTCACTGGTTTTCGATGCCACGTAGCCGCAAGCACGGTCCTCTACCCCGAGCCTCTCCAAAGTCCTAATCACAACACAAATAATATTCTTTTTCATTAACCAATCCAAGACTACCTTCCCGGTACCTAACCCACACTCTCGGAACCCCCAAAACCTTAGAACAACACCCAGGAGACATCCCCCGAACCCCCGGGGCAAAGGCCTAAAATTGTCAAAAAATAACACCCTGAAATTAGCCTTGTGCCGCGGCACCACATCCTTGTGCCGCGGCACCCACCAGTCAGAGCCTCCAAGCCGCGGCACACAAAACCCGTGCCGCGGCACGCCTTCGCAGCCCAGAATTCTGGGTTTTTCCTTCGCATTTTCCCGAGCTCCAACCTCTCCAATTCACCCCAAACTCCATCCTAAGTCCCAAAATCAACTCTAAACCTCTAACAAACCTCACAACAAACCAAAGACATCATGCCCAAGCTCACTCACACCTTCAATCCTAAAATTCACTCTTGAATTTCACACTTAACAACTCAAACCAGAAAAATTATGAACGGCTTCAACTCAAACACAACCCACACTTCAAACTCCCCATACCTTAACAAAAACAAGCGTAATAAACATACACTGACCTTACCTTAAGTGATGGGTTCAACCTCCAGCTCTTGACCTCCTTCCCCCTTGATTCCCAATTCTGAAATTACATAAAACCAGCCACCAACTTGCCTCAATTCACCTTCCTTAACTAAAATTCAGACTTAAAACTTGGATATAGCATAATCAAAATCTTACCTTTGAGTATTCTTGGTCTAAGCCTGCTTGACAACTTCAATCACTCTTGATTCTCCTTCCAAAAGTTAAATTCAGTCTCTCCCTTCTTCCTCTTAAGTTTGCTCCTCCTCTAGGTTTCTAATTTCAGCATAAACCCGTCTCCCCAAATATTATACGTATATGATATTCCCCCTTCAGCTGATAATTATCCATCCTACCAAATGTCTACTCTACCCTTCCACTAATACCCCTTCCTAACTTAACCTCAAGGCCATACTTGTCTTTTCACCAGCTTTGCAATTCTACCACTTTCCCATAAAACCTGTTACTCTCTATGGTTACTAATAGTTACGCAGGTTACCAAATTACCAGTTACCACTATCTAGTTTCCTAGGACCGTCTCGGCACGTGCATCACGCTGGTATCACAGAACCCACGCGGTACAATTCACACATCATAATTATCACATAATATAATTCACATAATCGTATAACATGCCTAAATCATTATCATGCATCTTAATCATAAAAATCACACATAATTCCCATCATGCCCTTCCGGCATTCTAATCAAGGCCCTTAAGCCTTAATAGTGAATTTGGGTCGTTACATTGAGACTTAGCTTGGCACCCATGGTTTGTTGCATGCTTCCCTAAAATCATATGTAAACACCGATCCTCTATTGGATAGTATGGCCTTTGGGATTCCATGTAGTCGTACAATTTCTTGAACATAAATGTCTGCATACTGGTCTGCGGTGTACGTAGTCTTGACAGGCAAGAAGTGAGTTGACTTGGTGAGTCAATCTACCATAACCCAAGCTTAGTCATGTTGCTTGTTTGTTCGTGGTAATCCTGTCACGAAGTCCATGGCTGTGTCTTCCCACTTCCATCCCGGAATACTAAGCGGTTGCAATAAACCTGTGGGTCGCTAATGTTCCACCTTCACTTGCTGGCATATAAGGCATTTAGACACATATTCTGCTACATCTTTCTTCATTCCCAACCAACAATATAGTGTTTTAAGGTCGTGACTCATCTTGGTCGACCCCGGGTGAACTAAGTTTTGGGTAGTGTGTGCCTCTTCTAATATCTTCATCTTAATCCCATGGTCATTCGGCACACACACCCGGCCCTTATATCTCAAGAATCCCTGTCTTGATATAGGGAAATTTGTAGTCTTTCCTTCTTTAACTGCAGCCATATGCGATACTAACGTGTCATCATGCCCTTGCCCAATCCGTATACCATCTAGTAAACTTGACTGGATGGACAAGTTAGCCAGTTGACCCATGACTATTTCTATTCTGGCGTTAATCGACTCTTGCTATAGCGGCTTTTCTATTCCAGATAACGCTGTCATATTTCCATTACTCTTCTGGCGTAACACATCTACAACGACATTTACCTTTCTTGGGTGATATAGGATTTCGCAGTCATAGTCCTTTATTAATTCCAACCACCTGCGCTACCTCATGTTGAGCTCCTTCTGTGTGAAGAAATATTTTAAGCTCTTGTGGTCCGTATAAATCTGACACCATTATCCATAAAGATAGTGACGCCAGATTTCCAATGCGAAGACCACCGCTACCAACTCCATATCGTGTGTTGGATAGCATTGCTCGTATTCCTTCAGCTGCCTTGAGGTGAAGGCTATCACCTTGTCATTTTGCATCAGCACACATCTCAAACCTTGCTTGGACGCATAACAATATACTACAAACTTGTTGTTGGGAGTCGTTAAGAAAAGTACTGGTGTTGAGCATAATTTATCTTTGAGCTACTGGAAGCCCTCTTGACATCTATCTGTCCAGTTGAACTTTCGTTATTTTCGGGTCAGGTTGGTAAGCAGAGTAGCTATCTTAGAAAAGCCTTCTACAAATCTTCGATAATAGCCTGCTAGCCCGAGAAAACTTCTAACCTCTGACGCATTTTTAGGTCTTGGCCAATCCTTCACAGCCTCTACTTTAGTTGGGTCTACTACGACTCCATCCTTGGATACTATATGGCCGAGGAACGCCACTTGCGATAGCCAAAATTTGCATTTCTTGAACTTGGCATAAAGTTGATGCTCCTTTAGTCGTAGCATGGTCAGTCTTAAATCATCCTCATGCTCGACTTCATCCTTGGAGTACACCAAAATATCGTCAATGAAAACTACGATGAATTTGTCCAAGTAATCCTTGAAGACTCGATTCATTAAGTTAATAAATGCGGCTGGGGCATTGGTAAGACCAAAAGACATAACTAGGAACTTATAATGTCCGTATCGAGTCCTAAAAGTTGTCTTTGGTATATCCTCTTCCCTTACCTTGAGCTGGAGATAACCGGACTGTAGATCAATCTTTGGAAATACAATCGCTCCTTGGAGTTGATCAAATAAGTCGTCGATCAATGGTAGCGGGTACTTATTCTTAATTGTCACTTTGTTCAGCTCACAGTAATCGATACACATCTGCATGCTTCCATCATTCTTTTTCACAAATAGAACTGGTGCTCCCCATGGCGAATGGCTCAGTCTAATGAAACCCATATCTAAGAGCTTGTGTAACTGTATTTTCAACTCCTTGAGTTCGGTAGGTACCATTGTTGGGAATTGTGCCCTAAAAGCATATGTAGTAGACATTGTTTTAAGAAATAAATAAATAAATTGAATTTGTTATGCATATATTTTATGGACTATATTATTATGTGATAATATTAAGTAAATATCAGAAAAATTCCTAAGTTCATATATGTGATCTCAACCACGTATTGGTATAGGAGGATTGTGTTTGAGATAAATGAACTTGAATAGTTCACAGTAAAATAAAGTTATTGAATCTTTAGATTAATTACTACAAGTACGGTCCACTAGTATTATGAATACATGTGATCTAGATCCGGATTACTAATGTAGTATGACACTTTAGTGGAGGTGCTTTGTATATTAGAGAATATATAGAATTGGACCAGATATGTTTATTGATACTTAGTTAAATATTGTTTTGAAGTATTAATTAAATATATCAACTGATGATCATATACAAATAGATCTTAATCCTGAAGTTACTATGAACTCTTGTTTATGTTATATGAGTTCTTTAATTCACTCGTTAGGGTTTGTCAAAATGATCAGGCTAGAAACTTTTGTTTTGGGAACTCATTAATGTAAATTGATGGGGACATAATATACAAATAAGAAATCTATATCTTCTCGCAAGAGATTGAATAATGGTTCTCTTAAGGGTTGACTTTTGGGACTGAAAGGTTATTGATCTCAAACTCATAATTTGGTTATGAATTAACATTCACTAGTAAAGTTGATGGTACTTAAGGAAACAAGATATAATTAAATGGGTAAAACGGTAATTTTATTCCCGGTTACTTATGAACCATTACTAGAGCGTTAATTTGTATGTAATGATTATATTAATAGACATTTTATTGTTATAAGGTACTTAGTAAATGAACTGTCTATAATTACAAGAGTGTAGTCACATATTTATAGTGGAGTAATCATGAGATTAATAAATGAAGATTATTTAATTAAGGAGTTTAATTAGTATTCACAAATTTATTAGAGCGTGGAATTATAGGTCCATAGGTACCCACAACAGCTCTATCAACATTATTCAAGGGAAGAGTTGATATAAATGGTGAAAAAGACATATTTAAGAAGAAATTTGTTCTTCGGGACAAATATGCAATTATGTGATAATAGTGATTACTTAATTAATTACAAATTAGTTGTAATTATCAAAATTAATTATTGTGTAATTTTCGAAATTATATATATAATTAATTTATTATAATTTTCAAAATTATAATAAAATAAATATTTAATTAAAATTGGTTTTAATTAATTAGTAGAATTACTTAAATATATTTATTTGAGTGGGAGATAATAATCTGTCAAGTGCAAATTGGATTTGAATTTAAAAGATTAATATTTATTCAAATAATTAATTATATGTGATAATTAATTAAAAAGATGATAGATTCAAATTTGAATTAATTACCAAGTTGTGGGATTTTATCTGATAAGATAGTTTGAATAAATAATTAAATAATTTTGGAAAAAATCTTAGACCCTATTTTGTAGGGAGCTACACGCACCAAGGAGTCCCAGGGACTCACTTGGGCATGTGGCACAGTAAAGAAATAAGATTGGATTTTTCACTTCTATTTTTTTAATTAATTAATTAATGGATAAGTCAAAAGTTAGTTTTGATGTTTACATTATTAAAATAATTAAATTATAGTTGAGAAAATAAATTATCCTACTTTATGGGGTATTGCATGACATACTATGTGTGGCATGCAGCTATAGTAATCAAGGAGTGAATTTTTTACTTTTATTTATTTAATTAATTAATTAATAAAAAATTCAAAAAAATAGTTTTGATATTTTCATTAATCAGATAATTAATTAAAAGATAAATTGTAATTGGTTACACGTTTATTTTTTAAATTTAAATATTTTCTATATAAGTTAGGCTTATTAGAAAATAACAATGTACTAAATTATTCACTCTAAGAAAAGAATAATACTTTCCATCTCTCCCTGAAAAGATACAGAACCAATCTCAGACCTATTCTCTTGATATCATGTGTTGAGTACCTCAAGTTGAATAAGAAATATACCATCCTTTATTCTCTAAGTGCCCACACACTTCTTGAGGTGTAGAGAACGTTGTGAAAGATCTTGGTGTGAGTACTTGGGAGCAGCTTGGATAGGAAGATAGTTTATTTTACGAAAAGCTAGCAAGGACACTTGATAGGCATCAAGAGGTATGTTCTTTATTCTTTTCTTGTTCGTGATTAATGTATGTATATTAATGGATCTGCCTATTTAAAAGTAGTTTAAATATGTTACAAAAATTTTGTTGTACACTGGGCCAACCCATCACACAATTCCGCAGCATATTAGGAAACTCGTTCCTAACAGCCATCCAATATGGTTCCTTTGAGATAGGCTCGGTTCCCAGTACTAGTTCGATTGTGAAGTCAATTTCTCGAGTAGGGGGTACCCCTGGTAAGTCGTCAGGAAATATCTCTAGAAATTCCTTTATAATGCGGACGTCTCCAACCTTTAATGGTATTTCTTGTGCCACATCCGTGACGCTTGCTAAGAATGTGTGACATCATTTCTCTATCATCCTTTGAGCTTTGAGAGATGAAATAAGCGGTGTCCGTAGTCCTGAAATCTTTCCCATAAAACATAGTTTCTGACCATCAAGAGTTTGAATGTCACTTGCTTGCGTCTACAGTCGATGGTTGCGCCATGCCTTGCTAGCCAATCCATACCCAGTATTACGTCGAAGTCCTTGATCTCTAGCTCTATCAGGTCTCCTTCTAGTTCCATGCCCTCAATTTTGATCGGTACTCCTCGTACTATTCGTGATGATAGAACAACTTCGCCCGAAGGCAATTCCGTAACAAACCTAGTTCTAAATCTTTCACAAGGTTTGTCTAATTTTTCTATCATTCATAACAAAATATACAAGTGTGTTGCTCCCAAATTAAACAATACTGAACATATATTATCGAGGATAGGAAGCTGACCTGTGACCACTTTGTTACTAGCTTCGGCTTCTCCTTGGGTCAAGGCAAAGACTCTCGCTGGAACCATCTTGTTGTCCTTCTTTTCTTCTTGTTTGAGTTGTGGACAATCCTTTTTCTGATGACCTTCCTGGCCACAATTGAAACAACCCTTGGTGTTTGCACGACTCTCCCCAGGATGTCTTTTCTGGCACTTGGAGCACTGAGGGTATTCCGTATGACCCGACCTATTATTATCGTTATTAGTCTGTGCTCTTTTGTTAGCGGCGGCTTGCTTATTATCAGGATGCTTTCTTTTCTACCCATTATTTCTATGCTGGTTGTTTTTGTGGTTTCGACCATTTTGAGTCTGATTCTGCTGCCTGGGTTCACACTTGCTTGCCTCCTCCTTACTAACATTTGCTTGGAGCCTTTCCACCGTTATAGCCATTTCCAGAACATCGCCGTAAGAAGTGGTTCCATGATTTTCTAGTTTGACACCTAACTGAATCTTTGGTCTGAGTCCCCTGGTGAACTTGGTAACCCTAAAAAAATAGTTGGGACCAACTCTGGTGCAAACTTGGCTAGACGATCAAATTGTCGAGCGTACTAGACTACCGTTAAATTTCCCTACTTCAGACTGGAAAATGGTTCCACCCTCGTAGCGATGATAGCCGAGTTGTAATACTTTGTGTGAAACAAATCCACAAATCTGACCTAAGTCATGGTGGTGATATCAAGAGTCTGCTGTACCAAATCCCACCAGATTCTGACATCCTTTTTCATTAGAGAGGTAACGC
Source organism: Humulus lupulus (assembly GCF_963169125.1). Lineage (NCBI taxonomy): Eukaryota > Viridiplantae > Streptophyta > Magnoliopsida > Rosales > Cannabaceae > Humulus > Humulus lupulus. Next base: position 154,483,751 of record NC_084796.1, read on the forward strand.
AGGATATGCGATCCGCATTGCCAAGGTTCATGTGTGCTAGAATCGATTCTACCTTTCTGAGCCATTCTTCAGCCTTAAAGGGGCCGGTTGTCCCTTCAAAGTTTTGAGCGTGCTGCTTAGGAAAACACTCGTAGATTGGCTCTATGTACTGAGATGGATAAGGCACACATTTCACCATCGCCCATCCCCCATACGGATATCCTACATTCTGCCCTTGCTGGGGTGCTTGAGCTACTAGCTGAGGTTGTGGCTGAAATGGCGGCTGAAGTTGCGGTTGAGGTTGTGGCTGAGGCTGTCATCAATGTTTTTGCAGCAATTCTTCTACTTGTTGTAGTCACCGGATAATCTCAGCAGTGTTGTCAACTGGTGGTGGTGCATTCCATTTAGTAGTAGCAGCAATAGCACTCGTTCCCCTTCTTCGGACTGGAGGGGCTTCATGAGTCTCGTTGGCGGTGCTGGGAGCGTTGTCGTTTGTGCGTGCAGACCTTCGTAGTGACATCTTCAGCAAAGTTCTAACAATTGAGAAAACATGTTAGAACTTACCATAATAGTTTCTAAGGCAAATCTTAATCTATGCAAACATAACTCGGACCTATCAATTATGATTTCTTATGAAAAATTATGTAAGCCTTCTTTTAAAAATTAGGGTGTGTTTCTATACTTAGAATACTAAACCGCCTTTATTATTTTCTAAGTCTGTTTCTAACAACCCTATATGACTTAATTATCAAGCTCGAAACTTGTCGTTGTTCCAAAGTTAACCATATTGATGTGTGTCGTATACCACAAAAAATTTAACAAATATTTTTCTTTCAATACTTCCAATTATTTTAGTATAATAGCAAGCACAGGTCGAACCCACAAGGACTATTGTTCACTTTATTATTCAATATTTAGCACTAAGACTTAAAAGGGGATTTAGATTTTGAACTCAAAATTTAATAACATAAACTAGAAAGCAAATAAAGATTGATATTACGATATTAAGAAACAGTTAAAAATTAATCTCCACCCTCAACAATCATTCCGAATCACTAATAATAAATATTATTCCAATTTGTCAATTAAACTATTAATCATGTGGATAATGCTGAAGCAGACAATTATCACAATCTCCCTATTACAAGTAATCAAGGTGAAGCGGTCAATAATTAACTCTTTCAGCTAAGTAATAAATCTATAAAGCATACAATCTATTTAACTTAGATGAAGCATTAAGTCCTATGGAGACAAGTCAATCTAAGCAATAAATTAATGAAGCATATAGTTCATTTAAACTAGATTCTATTTTTCATCACAATCTACAATTCTTTTGACATCACTATCAATTGCAATTTATCACTTACACTTAGAATCCTAAACTATTAGGTGAGTATTAATTCTAAGATGACAATTGAATAATGTAAAACCTTAATTAGTTGGCTACCTAACAAGAAATCACAAAATTCATAACATTCAATTGGAAAAATAGAAACATTTAATATTGAGAGAAATTAAAGAATAATACTCATTATCAACAATCAAGAATTCATGTCTTGGGTTTTAAATTAACCCTTGACCTAAAAAGAACCTACTCCATAATAGTAATCATAACCACAAACATAATTATAATTAAGATTAAAGAGATTAAGGGAAGAAAAGAAACTAGATTGATGAACAATAGTGTTGTAGTGTTGTAGCCTTCTCTCCAGCCCTTTCTGAGTCTTTTTCTCTCAAAAACCGCATTAAAACTTAATCTAAAAAAAAACCCTAATAATATTTTATAGTCTTCTTTAAGTTCTATTTAAAATGTAATTAAAAATCTGAAAACAATGTCACAGGCCGCGGCCTGGAAAATGTTTGTCGCGGCCTAAAACAAAATATGCACAAAATCTGTCACGCAGTGCGCGGCCTGAAAAAATTGGGCAGCGACCCAACTCAACTTTTCTACACAACAGGCAGCGACCTGAAAAATCTGGGCAGCGGCCCATCTGGAACATAAAATATGCAATGTCAATTCCAATTAAAGTGTCGCAACCATCTTCAATTTCTTCAATTCTCGACCTTAGATAGCTTGTATGCTGTCGCCACTTCAACATTTCAATCCCGAAAGCCTGGAATGCTCCTAAACCTTCATTTTAACCTCATCTCAACGAGTCTTTTTTTTTAAACCTATGATTTATAAACTACACTTGCCATCAAAATGTCAAATTTATCATCATAAAATGCAATGTAGAAAATATGTTGTAGAGTCACAAAACTAAGTTAAAACTACTAAAAAATGCTATCATAACGTCATCTAAGCATGGAAAAACTTATCAAATATTAATATAAAAATAACCTTATCAAATTCCCCCTCACTTGAATTTTTCTAGTCCCTTAGCAAAGCACTAAAATAACAAAAATGAAAATGAAAATAATACAAACTAATCTAGACTCACTAAACAAAGGTCTTGTCAAAAGCTTGAATGTCTCTGAGAATCACACTAATAATTAATGTCAAAACAAATTAGATTTTCATACTCTTTAGAATTTCAACTCCATATGTAATTCACCTTTTTCTTTTCAAAAATAATTTACTAAGAACTTAATCACAACACCAACTCAAATGCATCAAATTTAATCCATACTTGCCAAATAATTTTCTTTTAAATCAGTCCATGTATACCAAAAATTTTTTCAATGAAAAGCATCCACTCCATAGACATTAACCAATCATTCTCTACTAATATAAACACACAATGATCAAAGATCAAAAGGTCTTTATAGGCTTGTAATGTAAGGCTAAGGTTAAGAGTAGTTGAGAAAGGTACATTTAAGCTCAAATCACACCATAGCATACATCAATTCTTTTCTTTGAACTTGCCCCAAATTTTCCCATACAATTCAAGAAATACCTATTTTTTTCTTACTCTTCTTTCCATAATGATCTCACTATTTCCCCCTTACTTATACTTTTGCAAAATTTGCTTATATGCATTTTTTTCATTGCAAATCATCATTTTTTGTCTTTTTTCTCTCTCTCTTTTTTTAATAATATTTCAAGGAGAGAAATAAAGATAATACACAAATTACAACCAAACAAATAACCCATAAGTATTTCCTTTTTTTTTTCTTTCAAATCCTCCCACAAAATCAAAAATCATATATATAACCATGGTGTAATGGGTTACAAAAAGAAATATTTTTTCAATGAGGTATAGGGTAAAAAATTTTGGTTCATAGAAGAAAAGTAACAGTCGTCATGACTCAAACATGGGAAACTAAGGATTATCATATCATAGGTTGGCTTGAACAGCTCAAATGATCCAAAGAATTTCCTTAATCATGTGTACTTATGATTTTGCCTCAAACAATTGATCAATGATTTCTATAGTGGTTGGGACTTCAAATATCTTTTTTTCAACAAGCATAATTTTTTTCCAATACATTTAAGTGGTGAATTCAATGGTGCATAGAGTGCAAAACAACATAAATCAAAATAGCAATTCACATAGGAGTCAAGCACACAAATCATACAAAATTCCTCATTGTCTAACATCACTTTAAGCACAATTCAAAGTTTCATCATCTACCAATGCTTTCAACAAGACCAACACAACTAAACAAAAATTAAAGACAGACACAAACAGACACTAAATAAAACGAAAATAACAGAAAGTTAACAAAGACATAACAAACTGAAAGTAAACAAAGTAAAACATTTGTTTTGTTTTTTTTTTGTCCTTCCCCCACACTTAAACAATATATTGTCCTCAATGAACTCAGGAAAATAGAAAATAAATTGGAATGAGAAGAAAGAAAAACTCCCTCAAAACAAGTTACTCCTCAGGAATATCCATATCTGTAGTGCCAACAACATCCTCATCAATATGTGCCTGATATGACACAATGGACTTGGGAAACGGTGGTGGGTATGCCTGCAACCAAGTAGGAGCAGGTGGATATCCAGACATATCCACATTCAAACAACCCTGATCCATCCTATAACAGATATCCTGATAGCTCGCATATTCCACAAACCTCTGGTTGTGAGCTAGGATATGTTGAGTATTGGCCCGAATATCAAGTCAGTCATGATAAACCTCTTGCTCCAAAGCTTGCAAACATTGTTGAGTGGTTCTTCAACTATCATTCAGAGGGGGAACGGGTGCCAGAATAGAAGATTAGGCTTGATCATTAGCCTTAGCAACATTTTTTTCCTTCAATCTATCAAGGGTATTGTGATCAATAATGTGCAACAGATGCACTTTGTCTTCAGATTCATCCCAAGGAACACCCGACTTCTTGCATAACGCAGTGATCAATGAGGGAACATAAATGGTTTTGTCAGTGAGAATAACATAAAGGAGAACTACCTCATGAATATCAACACGACCAAGTTGGGTTGTCGGCATTAATTTTGCCCTCGTGAACCGCTGCCAAGCTTTTGTATTGCTATCCAGATAAGTGGCTTTGATGTAGCGAGGAGCCTCATTACTATACAAGGTCCATACGGCACCCGGTATTGCAATCTCATCAATGATAGCTTGATGATTAAAATTATCTTTAACATAGCCATAGTCATCACGTTGAAAGTAGGGTAGCTCATAGTAGCTATTAATATCAGATGCTTTGAATGACACTTTGACATCTCTCACTTTCACTTTGTAGTTCTTATGAGCCATAACATTGGTATAAAATGCATGAACAATAGGGCCAATGCCAGGTTCGGGATGTGCACACAATTTTTCCCAACCCTAAGATTCAATTTGATGCATGAGGAAAGGTTGATCATGTTGCATGTGGAGATCAAATCCTCGTTCAGGGACCCACGCCTTGTCATGAGCAATGGCATTCATGTAACTCTCATAGGCTTCAGTGGACACAAACCTATGGGGATCATAAGGAATTTGTGTCGATGAAGAAGATTGATTTTTGTTTGTCTTCGGAGCCATGGCTGTCAAAAAATAGAAAAATGAAGAACAAGAACCCAAAAACACCAATGTGAGTCACCAAAATATTAAGAGAAAATCACCACAATGACCAACATTGATCCACACCAAAAAGAAAGTTTAAATGTCACCAATTCTGGGGTCAAAACGACACAATGCATCCACTCAAATCATACATAACCACTTCCAATGTACACCAAGAACGCTCATACACCAACCTTATACTCCATTCCTCTCAAGCTTTTTATCAAACACATGGAGTGTAGAAAAATACCAACTCAAAAATAATGTATGCCATAAAGTAAAACTTTCCAAAAAACACAATGTGCATGGATGAATAAGAAAATTAATGCAAGACACATTGGACAACAACATAAACAACCTCACAAATGCTTCTAAAATACACCACATTACACTTGTCCAATTTACAAAACAAATACTTTTCACAAATTGAAAAATTGATCAAAGAAAAACTTACTTGATAAAAGTATTAAATGAGAATGCATCCTTTGAATGTATGTGTGAAATGTATAAAAATTCAGAAAACAAAGTGGGATGGGTGAATTTTCGGATTAGTATGGTGTGACTAGGGATGGAGATGTGGGGAGAGTTTAGGGAGTAATGGAAGAAGAAAGAAGTGGGTAGAATGATTTAGGGTGATTATGATGGAAGAAGAATGAAGAGAACAAGGGCAAATGGAGAAATTGATGTGGGTTTCGGTGATGAGAATAATGGGAAAGAGAAGAAAGGGGAATGGTTGTTTTTGTTTTGTAAAAATAAGTGATGAAATTGAATTTTTATGTTTAAATTCTTTGCTGAAAAAAAAAGCATTTGTGGGCCGCTGCTTGCAAAATTCGTTCCACTACATACCTGAAACTTCTCCCCTTTATTTTTGAAAAAGCGTTCGTGGGTCGCGGCCTAGGAAATGTGTGTCATGGTCCGTACTATACCTGATGCTTTTTTCTTAAAAAGGGACACGACCTAGGAAAAGTGTGACATGGCCTGATAAGCCTCCTTCGTCTGAAATCAAGCTCATAGGCTGTGGCCTAAGAAATGCGTGCCGCGGTCTGCTAACTCTCCTGAAGCTTTTCTTCGCGACCTAGGAAAAGTGTGTTGCGACTTGAGTCCCCTTTTTTTTCAAACTTTTTCAAAAAAAAAAATTCACGATTCTAATTACAGAAATTAAACTAAAATTACCTCAACAAAAACAAAAATTAAAATTAAAAAAATGTTCAATTTAAATAAAAAAATAATAATTAAAATAAACTAATTTACAAAGTAGCTAAGTTTACCATCGCTAGCTCGACTTAATGCTTCATTCATCAACATATATTGGGTCAATGAGGTGAATCACAGTCGCTTGTTCGTTCTCCATTGATTCGTAATATGGCTTTCATCTCTGACCATTAACCTTGAATGACTTTCTGGTACTTGAACTTACAACTTCGACCGCTCCATGAGGAAAAATATTGGTGACAATGAACAGACCTAACCAGCGAGACTTCAACTTCCCAGGAAAAAGTTTAAGGGGAGAGTGATTTATGAGAGCTTTCTAACCTTCCACAATACTCTTTCGAAGAATATGTTTGTCATGAAAAGCTTTGGTTTTCTCCTTGTGAATTCTTGAGCTCTCATATGCTTCATTACGTATTTCTTCTAGCTCATTCAATAGAAGCATTCGTTGTTGTCCTACAACAACCATGTCCATGTTGCACTTCTTTACAGCTCATCAAGCCTTTGTTCCAGTTCTACCGGTAGATGGCAAGGCTTTGCATACACCAACCGATACGGTGATGATAAGTACCAAATTTGTCTATTTTTAATTCATTATCCTTTTATTATTATGCACTTGATTATTTATTTATATATGTTAAATTAGTTTATTTTGTGTTTTTAGGATTTTCAAGACATTTGGGTGAAAATGAATGAATTTGGGATGTTTTACAAGCAATGGTTAAGCTCGAAATTACAAGTCTGAAACTTCACGCTTGATTTTGATAATTTTCCAATACTCTTTTGGAAATATATCTATAAATACATTTTTCTTAGCTTTCTATAGCTTTTTGAATCATCCAATTCCGAGTTATATCGACGAAGTTATGCTTAAAATACTTTCGGTCGCTACAGCAGAAGAAAATCGAAAAACGGGAAAACTTGCTACGCCCGCAGCCTGGGGGATAGAACATAGTGGTTGCGGCCAGCAATGTCCCAGGCCGCGGCCGAAGCCCGATTTTTGGAAAATACATTTTTCTAGTGGCTGCAGCCACCAAGAATCACTGGCCACGGCCGTGCGACGATTTTTTCTTTAAAATTCAAATTTTAAATGTAATTTTTGAGGGGCTATAAAAGGGATTAGGGTTTACTTTTATTATAACTTTGGATTGCGAATTTTAGACGCTAGAGTAGTAGAGGAGGAGAAAAAACATCATCATCTATGTTCTTCAATCTAGTTTTCTTTCTTCTCAAAACTCTTTTATTTTCATTGAATATTTATGTTTATGAATATGAATATGATTATGGAGTAGTTTTCTTTATAGTTGAGGGTTATTTCAAAACCCTAGACATGAGATCTTGAATGCATTGATGAATTTTATTCCTTATATTCCCTTATATTAAATTTCTTCTATTTTTCTATTTGAATGTCATGGATCTTGTAAAATCTTGTTTGGACGGCCCCTAATTAAGGTTTTGCATTATTCTACTATCATCTTAGGATTTCTATTAACCTAATAGTTTAGGATTCAAAGTAGAGTGATAAATTGCAATTAGAGTATTGTGACATGTATTTTGATTGTGATGAAAAATAGAACCTAGGTTAAATGAATTGCATGCTTAATGAATTTTTTGCCTAGATTAACTTGTTTCAACAAAGTGTAATGCTTTTACTAGGTTAAATAGATCGCATGCTTAATTGGTTTATTGCTGGGTAAAAAGGGTTAATTAAGAGCGCTTAGCTTTAATTAAATATAATAGGGAAACTGGGATAATTGACTGCTTAAGTGTTATCTGCGGGGTTAATAGTTTAATTGGGAATAGGGAATATTATTCGTCATTGATGATAAATTGATTGTTGAAGGTGGAGAGTAATTCTTGACTATTTATTTAATATCATTATATGCTTAGTTATTCAATCTTTGATATTTATTTTATTTTATGTTTTCAGCTGTTAAAACTAAAACCCCTTTCTAATTTTAGTTTAGTTATTATTTTGAATAATAATTTGATCATAGTCCTCGTGGGTTCGACCCTTATTTACCGCTATACTGAAGTAGTTGGTGCAAGTGAAAAAATATATATTTAAATTTGATACGGCATATGACACGCATCGGGTGACTTACCAAGAGGTGTTTTATATGTTGTACGATAAGTGCACAAGGCATCATCGAGCCTTGTACTCCAATATTTTCGATTTGGATTTACGGTCCTCTCAAGAATCAATTTGATTTCACAATTAGAAACCTTCGCTTGCCCGTTGGCTTGTGGATGATAAGAAACTATCACCTTGTGAGTTAAACTATAGCGTCGAAACAATGCTTCTATACTCTTGTTAATTGTTTAGTAGTATTATAGTATGTTTAGTGTTATCATTGTTACTTTGGATTTTTGGTTCAGACCGGGAGTTATTTGGACACTCATAGTAGTACTTATAGATTTTCTAAGTTTAACCTATAGTTTAAGAATATTAAGTATAACCTAAGGTTTGATTAATGTGTCTGATATTAAGGATTATATTATTATATTATAAGGTTTAGACATCAACCAATAGGATTTTAAGCACATGTTTTGAATGGTAATTAAGGATTAAGTATTTTTGAGGATTAAATTAAATAAGGGTAAAAGTTTGAATGTATAGGGTCAGTCAGCAGCTTTGAGCACGTTGAGGGCTTAGTCAAGGCTGTTTACTCCATTCAAACTCAGCTAAAAATGTGTAAATTCGTGTTTAAATATTCAGCGTATGCCGATATATCGCAGCTATAGGGGGCGATATATCGCAGCACGTAGATACGGAAAACACGAATCGATGCACGGTCGCCTCGGGAACAAAGGTCCAGGCGATATATCGCCTATAGGGGGCGATATATCGCCTCCACCAGCATGAATTCAAATACATTTGAATTCTTTTCCCTTCAGCCATTCAAACTCCTTCAACAGTCCAGCATCTTCTGAACGAATCTTCAGCCTCTGCTGAACGATTATTCAAATGATTTTCACCTAAAAAGCCATTATTTTTATTCAAGTAAAATCAAGATATTTTCATTCCCAAACTCTATAAATAGGACCTAGTACCCAGCCATTATTCACCATTTGCTCTAAGTTCAGAGGCTGCTAGTGTTAAGTGAGTGTGAGAGTGTAAACACTTGGTTTGGGGAAAAACTATAAGCTTAAACATCATAAGCTTATCAAACACTTTGGGAAGTGAGTTTTATAGTATTTCGGTGAAGGTTAGATTGATCTTGCAATCTTTGAGGTAAACCCAAAACTCTAGTTCTTTTCTGTATTTTTATGTTATTTCCTTTCTCAAAACCTTCTACTCAGTCCCCTAACCTTATTCTTATTTTGGTTAGGGAATCCAAGCTTTTAAGCATATAAGTCGGTAAGTATGTTTTCTATGGTTTAGTCTTTCCATCTCTTTCATTTCATCTCCTTTCTTTAGACTTACTCTTTCTTATGGTTTTAGGAGTGTTCCAACAATCCCAACTCATTCCATAATCTCGGTAACTTTGGTAAGGAAAATAGGCTAGAATTAATATGTGCTTGTGTTATATGTTTTATGTTATTAATGTGTTATGTTTTGTTATGAATATGTTATTGATTTGTATGTTGTAGGCTTGGGCTTATGCCCTATTTGACTAACAAGACCCCAAAAAGATTGTGGGCATAAGCCTATTTAGCTGGTAGGACCCCACTAATCTCATGGGCATAAGCTTGTTTAGTCTATGGGACCCCAAGTAATAATGGCCATTATAATAAGTGTATGTTATATGTATTATGTTAAGTCTTTATGTTTTCTTATGAAATTATGTATGTGACTTTGTGTTAGATTTTCCTTACTGGGCATTAGGCTCACTCCTTTCTGTTTATGTGCAGGAAAATAAGTTTAGAGGCGGAAAGATTCGTGACGCTTGGAGAATGTGTATCGATGATGAATGGAGTCAAGGGGCCGAGCGTTATTCGATTCGAGGATATAGTCTCCTTTTATGTTTTTATGGTTTTTATGTGTATTTTCCGCATTATTATGTAATGTCTTTTATTTTAAATCTTGTTTTGTTTTAAAAACAATGGGATCCCATAATCCTTCTTAGTATTCTGTTTGTTTGTAAATAACTCTCATTTTGCAAGTTACTCAATAAATTATGGTATTTTCGTAAAAATGTAAGTTTTATGTATAGTTTCGTTAATGGTCCAAATAGTCTAGATTAGTGGGTCATTACATTCAGTTTTCTTGGGAAAGGAGGTGGGGTGACAAAATTAGGCTTAGGGTTTGGTCATGTAGGGTTGGTTGGCTTTGGAGGCACATCTTCATCAACAGAGCAATCAACTTGTGACTTGGATGACAATTTACTAGGCATTGGAGGACTAGGAGGATCATATTGCTTCCCACTTCACAAAGTTACTGCACTAGCATTCTCCTTGGGATTCATCTCAGGTTGTGAAGGAAATTTATTAGAAAGATGAGCTTCCAACCTATTATATGATGCTACTAATTGTCCCACCTGATTCTCCAAACTTTTGATGGAAGCTTGGGTAGTTTGCTGAAACTGAAGAGTATTTGTAGCAATTGCATTGATTAAATCCTCAGTAGAGGGTTTGGCACTTGGTGGTAGAGCATCTTGTAGTGCTTGTGATTGTCTAGGTGTAAACTTCTGTTGAGACTGCTGTTGAAAAGTGAAACTAGGTGGTCTCGCAGGTGTAGACTATGGAGCAACTTGTTGTTGATTCCCATAACAAAGATTTGGATGATCACGCCAGCTAGGATTATAAGTTTGTGAAATGGGTTCATAGTACATCTGGCGTAATTGACCAGGGAAATTTCCTACAACATTAACACCCTCATTCTTTCCCTCAAATAGAGTAGTGCAAGTATCAGTAGCATGCCCCACAACCTGACAGATCTCACATGGCCGCACTTGTTGGGCTAAAGCAAGTTGTTGTACCACTGAAAGTTAATTGAGCCAATTGTTGACCAAGCTGATTAGCATTAGAGGTGCTCACTTCATCAGCTAATTTGGGTGGTGGAGTAGGGTCTTGGCGAATGCCAAACTATTGTGAGTTAGCTGCCATATTAGAATCAAGCTCCTAGCTGCAGCAGGAGTCTTATCAACTAGTGCCCCCCCCCCCCCCCCACTGGCCGCATCCATCATACTCCTATCCAATGAATGTATTCCTTCATAAAAGTATTGGATTAGGAGTTGTTCACTTATCTGATGATGAGGGAAACTGCAACACAACCACTTGAATCTCTCCCAATACTCATATAATGACTCCCCGGTCTGTTGGCGAATGCCACAGATTTCCTTCCTTATACTACCAACCTTAGATGCTGGGAAGTAACGCTCCAAGAACATTGTCTTCATTTCATTCCAGGTATTAACAGTTCCAGGAGGAAGGTAATATAGCCACTCCCTTGTACCATCCTTCAAACAAAATGGAAATGCTCTTAGTTTAATCTGCTCTTCAGTTACTAACACTGGTTTCATATTATAGCAGACTATGTGAAACTCTATCAAATACTTGTTTGGGTCCTCTCCTGGTAGCCCATGGAAAGATGGTAATAAATGTATGAGGCCTGACTTGAGTTCAAAGTTAACATCCAATGCCAAATATTGAATACACAGAGGTTGATGGTCTAGATTTGGCAGTGCCAACTCTTTCAACATCCTTTCCTGAGCCATCTGAGACATAACTAATGTTTTAGAGTCAGAATCGTTGTCAGATGGTAATGGTATTTGTACTGGATTGACTTTCTTGGAAGGTTGAAAGATTGGATTGTCAATGATAGTCCTTGAAGAGCGGGACGACGATGTCTCAAGATATTGCTTTATGGCTTGTAGTCTTTCTTGAGTATCGTCATCAGACATAAACACCTGCAATCAAAAAAATGTAAACTAGTGAGTGTGTAATTAATTAAATTGAATAAAAAAAAAACTTACAATAGTCCCCGGCAAAGGCGCCAAAACAATATGATGCGTGTCGTATACCACAACAAATTTAATAAATATTTTTCTTTCAATACTTATAATTATTTTAGTATGATAGTAAGCACAGGTTGAACCCACAAAGGACTATTGTTCACTTTATTATTCAATAATTAGCACTAAGACTTAAAGGGGGATTTAGATTTTGAACTCAAAATTAAATAACATAAACTAGAAAGCAAATAAAGATTGATATTACGATATTAATAAACAATTAAAGGTTAATCTCCACCCTCAACAATCATTCCCAATCACTAATAATAAATATTATTCCAATTTCTCAATTAAACTATTAACCCCACAGATAACACTGAAGCAGAAAAATATCTCAGTCTCCCTATTACAAGTAATCAAGGCGAAGCGCTCAATAATTAACTCTTTCAGCCAAGCAATAAATCTATGAAGCATACAATCTATTTAACTTAGATAAAGCATTAATTCCTATGAAGACAAGTTAATCTAGGAAATAAATTAATGAAGCATATAATTCATTTAACCTAGGTTCTATTTTTCATCACAATCAACAATTCTTTTGACATCACTATCAATTGCAATTTATCACTTACACTTAGAATCCTAAACTATTAGGTGAGTAGTAATTCTAAGATGACAATTAAATAATGAAAACCTTAATTAGTTGGCCACCTAACAAGAAATCACAAAATTCATAACATTCAATTGGAAAAATAGAAACAATTTAATATTGAGAGAAACTAAAGAATAATACTCATTATCAACAATCAAGAATTCATGTATTGGGTTTTGAATTAACCCTTAACCTAAAAAGAACCTACTCCATAATAGTAATCATAATCACAAACATAATTATAATTAAGATTAAAGAGATTAAGGGATGAAAAGAAACTAGATTGATGAACAATAGTGTTGTAGTGTTGCAGTCTTCTCTCCAGCCCTTTCGGAGTCTTTTTCTCTCAAAAACCGTAATAAAACTTAATCTCAAAATTAACCCTAATAATCTTTTATAGTCTTCTTTAAATTCTATTTAAAATGTAATTAAAAATCTGAAAACAACATCGCAGGTCGTAGCCTGGAAAATGTGTGCCGCGGCCTAAAACAAAATATGCACAAAATCTGTCACGCATGCCGCTGCCTGGAAAAACTGGGCAGCGACCCATTTGAAACATAAAATCTGCAACGTCAATTCCAATTAAAGTGTCGTGGCCTGAATTTTATCGGCCATGGCCTATCTTCAACTTCTTCAATTCTCGACCTTAGATAGCTTGTACGCTGCTGCCACTTCAACATTTCAATCCCGAAAGCCTGGAATGCTCCTAATACTTCATTTTAACCTCATCTCAACGAGTCTTTTTTTTTCAACCTATGATTTATTGTAAAAACGCCATAATCTAATACTTTGTAAAATATTTGCATGCTCATAAGTTTATAGAAGAAAAGCCACTTATTATTAAAATCTCAGTGGGGCCTTGTTAAAACATGCAAGTTGGTTCTAATAGTTTAAAAATATAATAATATTTTTTATGCAACATTTTAAAATAATTAAAGCTCAAGTCACACTAATAAGTTCTGAAAGTTTAAAATAAACATAACATTATTCTTTAGAAATTGGCGTTAAACTGATCATTTTCTCGTCCATAGGATGCCCCCACGCCATACACACCCTTACGTTGGAACTCCCCACATCACCACGTGTGGCACTAAGAAATCCTATTTGCTACCTGGAAGGGAAAGTAAGGGGGTGAGCTAAAAGCCCAGTAAGGAAGTACAAATAACACACAAGTATACACACAAAAATATGTTCATATTCATACATCGTTACACATCCTAAACATTGTTATCATAACCATCATCATCATAAACATAATCATTATAAACATTATCATCATAAGCATCATCATCATATATTTGTGAACATGCCCCGCTAACTTGTCCATGTCACATCTTGAGGTAAACAGGCTCTCTGGTCCTTGATTAACCTCGGCGCGTCTACTCTATGAGTTACATCTTTACATCCTTATTAACTCGAGTTACGTCTTCATATCCTTAGCAACCCCTTTGTTGTGTCGCGTTCATTACGCTAACAACCATTACATATCATATAGCATTCAATTCACATACAATCCAGTCACATCAACACAAATAAAATTTCATGATTTATCAACATCATCACAAAATATCATTTCATACTTCATATCGCAAAACGTATCATTGTACATAGCATTCTATCATACAAACAATCTTACCATTCACAGCGTAAATAAACAAAATTCTATCTAACTTCCTTACCTTAGGTCCAAACAAAGCAAAAACTAATAAACTTCATAACGAGCTTATAACCATTATCAAATAGCATTATTTAGCATCATATAATACTTTCTTGTGCCCAACTCATATACCCCATGTGTGCATGAGTCATGCACGCATGGTGAAAACTACTCATAATTTCCAAATAGGCATAATTACACATAAAATCACCAAAAGAATAATGCAAATTATATTTATGTTACATGCATGGTTTTTAAATAAAAATTATATGGTTGAATATTAGACACATTTTTTAAGGTAAAAGTGCATTTGTATGCGACATGTATATGTGGGAAAGTTGTTAAAAAGTGACATTAAAAACAATAATTTCTACGCGCTTATTTCTATCATTTTCAAATTAAGGATTAGCACATACTTTCTTACCATTATATATTTCTTTTAAAATCACTAAGTTGATTAAATCTCTTTAAAATATTATTTTATTTCGTAAAAGTAATTTATTTAGCAATTTAAAAATATAATAACTCCATTTATTATTTTTAAATTACATAGAAATAATAAATGCTAGAAATGATTTAAAATACTTATAATTAGCATGTTTCCTTAAAAAATAACAATTTTATCTAAATTAATAAAATTACAAACTTGATGTGAGAAAAATATATAATTTTTAGGTGTGGGAAAAATATATTTTACTTGTATTAATTTAAAACTTAATTTTAAGTAGAATAAATTCATAAGTAATAATCAAATAATTATTTTGGAATTATTAAACTAAACTTTCAGCCACCATTTAATTTATTTAAAAATCACAAGTGAATTAATCTCAACATTTTTCTTAATTAAAATGAAGAAAATCATATCTATTAAAATGAACACTCATGGTTATATTTAAAAATACCATTTTTTTAATATTGACATAACTTAGGGTTCTATTATTTTACAAACACACAAATTTTCCTTTCATTAAAAAAAAAAAAGCTTTCCAATATTTTACCTGTTGACTGCGTTTTTAGCCAACGACGTGAGAACGTCAAATACGACGAACCTTCAAGAGAATGTAAACGACAACAGACGGTATAAACAAGAAAAGTAAATAACACAGAATTTTTATAGTGGTTCAGCCCCGATTGTCGGTAATAGCCTAATCCACTTAGAGTTGTGATTTATAAATCTATACTCAAGATCAGATGGACTATGCCAACTGAGTTTCTTCAGTATAAATTGTGAAAATACAAGAATTCTCTCTAATTTCAGCACTTTCTCTCTCTAGAATAGACAGACCCAATTTTATCTCTCTAGAAAGAATCAGCAGAAGGGACCCTCTTCTCATCCCATCAGCTCTCTATTTATAGAGATGGGATCCTCAACTGATATCCCCTTATAATAGGGATATTTTACTATATTTATTATATTTATATTACAAATAAACATTCAACATTCAAAATGTAACAAACTCCCCATTTGTGGGAAGAATGAGAGATTCCCGCGCATGTTGTTGAAGTTGTATCTGACTTAGTCTCCTCTAGCTAGTTGGTCCACCTCCTACTCACTACCCATGCAAGTGCTGGTTAAACATGCATGGTGGTAGGATATGCATGGTGGTAGGACATGCTTTGGGTGGGCTGAACGTGCATGGTTCTCCTCGAACATGTACTCTCCTCCAGCATGCCATGTCCCTCCTTGAACCAATCTCCTTGGCTTCTCCTCGGACCAAGGTGGTCCGAGGCAACTTCCTTGGCACCTCACCTTGAACAACATTGAGGGAACCTCACCTTGGACAATATTGAGGGAACCTCACCTTGGACAATATTGAGGGAACCTCACCTTGGACAACATTGAGGCAACCTTCTTTAGCATCTCCCAAACATGTCCGATCGAACATTGTATAGACTTTCCTTATGAAAGTCTAAGTCTCCATTCTCTTGCATGAGACTCCTCCTCCTTAGCTATTTACCTTGGACACGTTCGAGCCAACACTTAGAAAACCTTGGGAGGCTTGCCTCCTACACACCCTTGGGGTCTCCTAGGACCACACCCTCCTTGGGGTCTCCTAGGACCACATCCTCCTTGGAGTCTCCTAGGACCACTCCCCTTAGCTCTCCTAGGAGGCACTCTCCTAGATGCATTCTCCTTAGCCTCCTAGGATGCATTCTCCAATTTTTGGGTATAACATTTGCCCCCCAAGTTTATTATACGATTTCCCTCGTATGATAAACTTTTCTTCTAGCAAAATGTTCTCGAGGTCATCCAAAGCTCCTATCCGGTTGACAACTTTCACGTAAACTCCCATGACAGAACTTGTCTTGAACTTTCCTTGTGATTTCTTCAAACTATATTTTCTTGATGTAATGAAAATATAAGCTCCCTTTGTATATGTTGCAAAAACATCATAGTATAGAGGCAGGTTGTTGAATATCCTTGATTTTTTTTTTTTTTTTTTTTTAAACATCGTGATCCGATCGGATGCTAGGACTAGGGCCCTTGAACAAGATTGTTCGATCGGACACATGCATTAGGCTCCTTGGACATGCTCGGCTTGCACCATGCAAAACATGGTCTCCTTGGATGTGATCCGATCGGACCTGGACACTCTTCTTGGCATCTTCAATCATGTCCGATCGGACAATGCACTTTTGGCCCAAAACTAACTCCATCTTTTGGCTTGTATGGGACTTCTCCTCTCACTTGCTCCGAGCCAACCATTTTGGAACACATGCATGGCCTCCTCGGACATGGTCCGATCGGAGCTTTCATGACATGGTTCGATCGGGCAAAGCATGACCAAGGAAACGTCCAGCCTTCCTTCACGCGAGCCCAGCGTGAATTCCCCCAGGATGTCCGATCGGGCATGGGAGTTTAAGGGGGTTCAAAGTCTGCTGCCAAGTCGGGCATTTCAATGCAAAGATAGGTAAGTGTGGTCCGATTGGACTACACAATTGCCTAAAGTTTTCAATGCCCGATCGGAAGTGATCACTCGCCTCGTTCAAAGAAATGCATGCCTCAAGCCTTAACAACAGCCCACCATCTCCGATCGGATGCAGCCTAGTTGTTCGGACACCAACACTTAGACGCACACGGGCCTACCTGAACACTTATGGCATCTGCTTTGGCTCTCCTCGGTCATGTCCCAGCTACAAATTTTTGGAAGCCCAAACTAAGGTCCGATCGGACTCTTTGTGGCTTCTCCTTGGACCATGTGATCTGAACTAATCTCCTTGAAGCTCACCTCGAATAGGTCCGAGCCAAGCACTAGGATCCTCCATCCATGTCCGATCGGACATTGCGTGACCTCGGCCAAAATCTAGGTCCTTTGGCGTGGTCCGAGCCATCTTTTTCTTGCCATCTCCTCGGACCAAAATGGTCCAAGGCACCTCTCCCATGGCATGTCCGATCGGACATGACACCCTTCTCCTCGGACCAAAGTGGTCCGAGCCTATCTCTTTCAAGCAAGGTCCGATCGGACCCTTGGCACACATGGGTGAGCTTCTCTCGAACTTGTCCGATCGGAGCTTTCCATTTAGGGACTCCTCAAGTTAAGGTCCGAGCCAAGCATTTTGGAGCTCACCAAGCTTAAGTCCGAGCCAATTCCTTGGCACACATGCATGACTCTCCTCGGACATAGTCCGAGCGGAGATATTCAACATGGTTCGATCGGAGATATGCGACATGGTTCTCACGGCCTTTCCTTGAACCAAGGTCCAAGCCAATGTCTTGGCTTCTCCTCGGACATGGCCCGAGCCAAGCATTTGGCTCTTCCATCAAGGTTCGATCGGGTACTTTGTGGCCTCTCCTTGGCCAAGATCCATCTACTTGGACGCAGCTGGGTTCCTCGGACTAGATGCATCTCCATTCCGATCGGATATAATGTAGCTTCCAACCACTCAAGTGTGTTTCTCCTCCTCAGATGCAGCACCTTAGGCACCAATATTTCTGGGCCTAGATCCTTGGACGTAGGCGAGATGCTCCTTGGATCAACATGCATCCGATCGACCGTCTCAAGGTATGCTTTGACATCACATTTTTCAAACACTTTAAGCATCTGTATTGATCGTGAGCATGGTCAAACAGGCATAAGTCGTGTTGACATGAATGCAATGCAATGCATGGAACAGTAACCAACCTTTTAAGCATACACATCCGATCGGACATAGGCAGCATCCCCATTTGGACGCTTCTCCTTGGAACTAGACACACCTTTCGGACCAAACATGGTATACTCCATGCTATAATTTTTCCAAACATTTCACCTTTAGGCACTCTTAGGACCTTTTAAGAAAGACCATCGAAGCACCTTTGTTCGAGCCTCCCAAAATTATTTTGAGAGATTGATTTTTCTCAATAAATCTTGGTGGAAACTTGACTTCTCCTCCCAAGGAGAAATTTTCATCATGTAGCATTTATTTTGCACGTATTTGTTTGATTTACTCCAGGGAAGTCGATTGGTGATACATGCTTAGCCTACCAGGGAAGTTGTATCTGCTCTCCTGAGCAAGAAAACTTTGCACCTGGTGAGCTAAACTTGTAGCTGTTGGCATTTAGACTTTACTTCTCCTTGTTAACTTAAAACATTCTAAGTCTCCTCTAGACTTAAAAAGTTATAAGTTTTTTGTGAAGAGTAAAGTCACTCTGGTGTATGCCTTAGATTTTCACATGAGTACTTAGTTTTCTAACTTAGAAATTCTAGACATTTCATAAGTCCATGCTAAGTATACTTTCTCACACTCTTATTGCTCTAACATTTTATGAGCATGATGTTTACGGTCACACGAATATCTGCTCCTAACTTGAAATTTTAAAAATTCCAAGTTACTTAAGCTTTGCCAAGCAAGTTAGCTTAATGGCCTTTTTGGACTTCGAAAATTTACAAGTCAGCCTAAAAACAGATATATTACCTCGTGCTCTTATTGCCTGTGTTAAGTTATATACCAGCATACCCCATGTGCCCCCCAGGTGGTTGGAGGTTGAAAGACCCTTAGTCACTTGCTACATGACTGAATCTGTTCGAGCAGTTAACTACTCGTGAAACACATAGAATATATGGAAAATACTCAAGCAGTTGAACACTGCTTGAACACATCGACCAGTTGAACACTACTCGGATAACTAACACACATGCATATTTGTAGCAAGAATCGACCACGCTGCGCGTAGTCTCTTTTATTACTCGTAAATTAAAAATGACAAAACATGTCTAGCAACGAGTCTTAAACAACCAAAATTGTTCAAAATAAAATGATTGGTTAGCAAATAACCAGTTCATACACCAAACTTAAATAACAAGTCTAAAAAACTCGAAACCAAGCTACCACTCTGAAAGCGGTATTTAAAAATAATATCTCCTTCGACGCTCTATGTGCACGCCACTCCAACGATTCCTGCTCCTAGCACTCCTCCTCAGCATACCCCTCCTCTTGCTTCGTTGCTCTCCTCAGCTAAGGGTGGACCTCCACATATAGTGTCTACGGTGAAGTCCACGGGTCCAGGCTGCAAGGGTGGAGATTTTTGTCGCTTGAATCCGGAGTTGCTTCTACCTCCTTCTCCTTGGGGTGTCTCTGCTCGGTACTTCTTCAACTTGCCCGACCGGAGAAGAAATTCTATCTCGTCCTTGAGGTGGTTGCATTCATTTGTGTCGTGACCATAATCTTCATGGAAGCGACAATACTTGTTCATGTCTCTCTTCCTCATCTCTCTCCTGATGGGTGGAGGCTTCTTGTAAGGAACCTCCTCTTGACTAGCAAGATATATCTCTGCTCTACTGGTTGAGAGAGTGGTGTAGTTGGTGAATTGAGGCTCATACTTGGTTGGCTTCTCACTTGAATCCACCTTTGCCTTCTTTTCTTCATGGTGGTCAGACCCATTACTTCTACGTTTCTTTCCACCATCACTAGGAGAGTCAGTTGGTCTGCTTGGGTTGTTTATGCTATTCTCCCCTTTCTCTATCGCATCATCCAAATTCATATATTTTTCCGCCCGGTCAAGAAATTGTTGAAGTGTTGAGATTGGATGGCGATGGATGCTATCCCATAGAGGACTTCGATAAATTATCCCAGCAGATATGGCAACCATCTTCCCTTCATCTCCTACAGCAGTTGCTCTATTGGCTTCTCTCATGAACCTCTGTATATAGCTCTTTAGAGACTCATCTTTTCTTTGTTTGATATCTGCCAAGTCGTTGGCATAAACTGGTGGAGTCCGGGCAGTGCTAAATTGTCTACAAAACTCCTTCCTGAATGACTCCCAAGAGGTAATGGAGTTTGGTTTAAACCTCCAATACCACTCTTGGGCAGTGTCCGTCAAGGTGGTGGGGAAGACTCTACACCGATAGTCATCACTCACCCCGAGTAGTTCCATCTGGTCCTCAAACTTCCCAACATGTCTTATTGGGTCCGCCTTTTCGGTATAAATTGGCAGTATCGGTGCTTTGTACTTTGCTGGTGGTTGGGCTGCTCTTATTCGAGCAGAGAACGGGCTGCCACTCCGGTAGTCTATCGGATCTATCTCGGAAGGTCGCTTTGACAAACCTTGCACTGCAGCTGCTAGCATGTCAAGCTGGGCTTGGATAGCTGGTGCGACTGATGAGGTTCCAAGGTTTTGACCGCCTGGTCGGGCATTACCATCTGGCACGCCACCGTCAAGTATTTCTACTTGACTGGTAGGACGGTCCAGATTTTTCCCTTCGACCGGGACGGTCCTCCTCTTGTTGGTGATAACGTCCCTCAGATCCTTCTGAGAAGCATGCTCTCCTACCCGATCAAACACCGTACTCTTCGATTTCCCAGTGGGCTTACTACGTGGGACTTCATCTCTCCTGCTACGCCGCTGGTCGGGGTGCAATGGAGGCTTCTTGGCACGCTCTGGGCAGTGTTCTCCTCCTTGTGGGTTGTGGCCCTCCTTTTCCTTGGATTGGCTGGTTGGATGACTATCAGCCTCATCCCCACCATGCCCATCTTTGAACTGAGAGGTCCTCTTCTCTCTAGGAGATTTATTTTGCTCCTGCCCAGGTGGAGTCTTTTTACTGCCCGATCGGTGACTTCTGGAGGGGGTTCTAGAGTGCTCCCCTTGGGTTGAGGTAGTGTGCGATCGAACTCCATCTCCCTCACTAGGTGGGTTATTACCACCCCTCCTTGGTCTATCATTACTCCTACCACCAGCTTCTGTGGTCCTTGCTCCTGGAGTGGTTGCCCCTCGTGCTGTAGCTTGGGCATTGGCCTGGGCCAACTTGGTAGCAGCCTCCAAAGCAAGCGCTGCTTCACGATGTTTCTGGTTGACCTCCTCCTGTTGTTGTCTGAGCTCCTCACTTCTGGCCTCCATATCGCGTTTTTGCTGCTCTAAGGCAGCTCTCTGCCTGGCCATCTCTTCAGCAAACGCCTCTTGCCTAGCGTGGAATCGTGCCATCTCCTCCTGGAAGGCCCCCATGGTCTCTTGGAGCTCTTCAACTCCTGGAGTCACATCCTCAAGCATGACCCTAGGTTCATTC
Source organism: Humulus lupulus (assembly GCF_963169125.1). Classification (NCBI taxonomy): domain Eukaryota; kingdom Viridiplantae; phylum Streptophyta; class Magnoliopsida; order Rosales; family Cannabaceae; genus Humulus; species Humulus lupulus. The sequence continues at coordinate 154,505,584 of NC_084796.1, forward strand.
TCATGATATTGTGGGCAAGGACCTTCAGATCTAGCAGGTTCTTTAGAGGAGTTCGTCCTCTTGGAAGCAGCAGTGGTGTTCTTAGGCGCCATCTTGCTTCAGGGACCGTCTGTTCTTCTCTTCAGGCTCTCAATGAAAGCACCAAAATGTTGACTGCGTTTTTAGCCAACGACGTGAGAACGTCAAATACGACGAACCTTCAAGAGAATGTAAACGACAACAGACGGTATAAACAAGAAAAGTAAATAACACAGAATTTTTATAGTGGTTCAGCCCCGATTGTCGGTAATAGCCTAATCCACTTAGAGTTGTGATTTATAAATCTATACTCAAGATCAGATGGACTATGCCAACTGAGTTTCTTCAGTATAAATTGTGAAAATACAAGAATTCTCTCTAATTTCAGCACTTTCTCTCTCTAGAATAGACAGACCCAATTTTATCTCTCTAGAAAGAATCAGCAGAAGGGACCCTCTTCTCATCCCATCAGCTCTCTATTTATAGAGATGGGATCCTCAACTGATATCCCCTTATAATAGGGATATTTTACTATATTTATTATATTTATATTACAAATAAACATTCAACATTCAAAATGTAACAAACTCCCCATTTGTGGGAAGAATGAGAGATTCCCGCGCATGTTGTTGAAGTTGTATCTGACTTAGTCTCCTCTAGCTAGTTGGTCCACCTCCTACTCACTACCCATGCAAGTGCTGGTTAAACATGCATGGTGGTAGGATATGCATGGTGGTAGGACATGCTTTGGGTGGGCTGAACGTGCATGGTTCTCCTCGAACATGTACTCTCCTCCAGCATGCCATGTCCCTCCTTGAACCAATCTCCTTGGCTTCTCCTCGGACCAAGGTGGTCCGAGGCAACTTCCTTGGCACCTCACCTTGAACAACATTGAGGGAACCTCACCTTGGACAATATTGAGGGAACCTCACCTTGGACAATATTGAGGGAACCTCACCTTGGACAACATTGAGGCAACCTTCTTTAGCATCTCCCAAACATGTCCGATCGAACATTGTATAGACTTTCCTTATGAAAGTCTAAGTCTCCATTCTCTTGCATGAGACTCCTCCTCCTTAGCTATTTACCTTGGACACGTTCGAGCCAACACTTAGAAAACCTTGGGAGGCTTGCCTCCTACACACCCTTGGGGTCTCCTAGGACCACACCCTCCTTGGGGTCTCCTAGGACCACATCCTCCTTGGAGTCTCCTAGGACCACTCCCCTTAGCTCTCCTAGGAGGCACTCTCCTAGATGCATTCTCCTTAGCCTCCTAGGATGCATTCTCCAATTTTTGGGTATAACATTACCAAAAATTCCAACAATAATATACACTCTAAAAAAATCACCATATTGAATTTAAAACCTCATATTTTCTCTAAAAATATAGATAAAAAAATCTGTAGGTATTTGTTTGAGTAAAATATCATTTTAATGTATATTAAAGTTCCATTTAATTTCTTAAAAACATCATAGCACTTGAAAAAAAAGTTAAGCATGCACAACATTATTTCCATCATATTCTAAACCATTTAACACCAAAATCAGCAAGCATAAATAACATAAAATCCACTTTTAATCATGTTTAACAATTGCTTCGACCAAAACTTCATATACCAATTAGATCATCATTTGTAAGGGACTTGCAACGAATTCCCAAATTTAACAAAATAACCTACCATGTTTCTAATGAGTATATGTGACATCAAATAAAATAAGAATGGCAAACATGCATCAATAACATAAAATACCAATATCCGTATATACATTCACATGAAACCTAGCATGTTCCTATTCCCCAAATAACATGACCAAGTTCATAGAAACATAAAAAGAAACATAAGCAAAACTTCACATGTATTATCTACATATGCCATGGTCGAAACCTACATGGAATTTATACTCTTCAATCCAAAATATATATATATAACCACCTAGCATGTTTCTCATCAAGCCATCATAATAATAGTGCAAAACATACACCAAGGCCATCAATATCAAAGCTAAGCAACACAAAACATAATATTCTTGCCCAAAACACCAATCCACATTCAAACCATAATTTCTCCAAAATAAATAATAAAATAAAATAAAAACAACCATAGATTGAGGGAGGAATCCAATACCTCTCTTGATAGTATTCAAGAACCCAAACTAGGGTCACCACCTTGCTCAAATCCTAATGATTTTCGAACATCAAGAAAAGAAAAACCACCATTATTCTCTTAGATTCTTTCAAGAGGAAGGGAATTCAAGACCTAAAAAAATAAAACAATAAACATGAGCACATACCTAGGGGTCTTTTGGGAAACCCTACCCGTCTCCTCTCTTCCTCCTTCACATTTTTTTTCTTTTCTTTCTCCTCCTTTTCTCTAGAAAATGGCAGCCTCTCTCTCCCTTTCTCTCTCTAGCCGTCGGTCCCAAATGAGCATAATGCTCTCTTCCTCTTTCCTTCCATCTTTATTCTAATCTATCCACAATAGCCTAAGGAAAAGAATTGGTAAGTTTCCTCATTGTGCCTATTTTCTTTTAATTCTAATTTATTTGATTGACAGAATAAATGGAAAAACAAATCCCCCATGTTCCCACCTATGCCGTCCACTCCTTTGTTGCCCTTTCTTTTATTTTTTTACAATTAAATAAATATAATATAAGGAAACTATAATGTGTGTAGAAAATTCCACACAAGTGCACCATGCAACTATGCACAAGCACACACTCAATAACCAGGGTGCATCACTACCTACCATGCACCTTAGTGCATTCAACCAAAACTCAATTATTCTTATTTTTAATAAATAAATAAATACATAAACAATTAACAATTTAAATTCACAAAATTCTACCAAACAATTCTAACAATTAATTTAAACATATAATAAAATAATTCACAACACTTAACAATTCAATAAAATAAAGCACAAAGTTTGAATAAATGAAAAAAAATTTGGTGCGCTACATTTATAAACTACACTTGCCATCAAAATGTAAAATTTATCATCATAAAATGCAATGTAGAAAATATGTTGTAGAGTCACGAAACTAAGTTAAAACTACTAAAAATACTATCATAACGCCATCTAAGCATGGAAAAACTTATCAAATATTAATATAAAAATGACCTTATCACATATTGAGGGAGGGCTACGATCAGTAAAATCGTTCCCACTACTATGACCCCCTAAACTCTCAATACAGAACCCGATCCATTGATTTGTATCCACCCTCACTAAACTCAATCATTATTTATTGAATTTATTCTAAATTTATTATGATTGTAAAAAAAAATCAAACTCATACATGCCATTCAAAAATAACAACTTTATTCATTTGGAAAAAGATTTTCACTTATTACAATCATAAATTCAAAAATAAATAAAGAAACTATACTACTAATAACTAGGGTAAATCTCTAAAAATCAGGATCTTCTACATCTGGCCCTTCATTTAACATATTATCATTTATTTCTTCATAATCATCATAATCATTAGCCTCAAAACTAACTCGGGGAATATTCATTAGGATATTATGCTTTTTTTCATTAGTGAATTGAAACTCAAACCTATAGGTAAACCTAAGTATAAGAAAATAATATCTCATGGCTACCGGTAATTCATCTTCATCATCCATAGTCTCCCATAATTCTTCAAATTTTGAAACTATAGTAGGACAATCCTTAAAAAGCCTAATTACTAGGACATATTGTTCCATGGCTCTCATCATAATTTGCCTAGTGATTTGAAGGTGAACTATCTCCTTGTGAAATATGACCAATCTTTAAGTGATTCTTTCTAGCACTCCTATTGTGTCCCTTGGTTCTCTAATCATTTTCAATGCCTTAATGGCTCGGATATCATGATAAGTCAAAAGCTCCATTCATTTTGACTGAAAACATAATGAATAAAATGTTAGCTATTAACATAAACATAATATTCATAACATAAACACTTACATTTGCAGTTAGATTTGGAGAGATTGCGTGTGTATCAAGGAGAACTTCATGCATGTGAACAGTGGCTCTGATACCAACTGTAATAACTTGACTAACTTAAAGACCTCGGACCATTAAAACTACTAAGCATAACTACTATTTTGGAATACATGCATAAAATAATAGAACTTTTTATAAAAATCCAAAATACGGGATCGCATTGTTATGACATAAAAACATAAAGAAGACTTAAACCTTTATTATTAATCGTTCAAATACTAAATTTGGAAAGTCATAATACATAATTAAAAAGACTCAAAATATAAACGTCATCCTCGATCTTTTCCATCAGTCCATTCATTCATTTCTCGCCCAATACACATGCCAAAGCTGCCATGAATCCATCCCGTCTTCCAAGCTTATTTTCCTGCACCATCTAAAATAAAAAGGAATGAGCCTAATGCCCAGCAAGGAAAATCTACTAAAACATATCATAAATCATAAAACATATTACGTAAAAACGTAAATCATAAAACATAGGACTACAATATTAATGGCCATTAACTCATTACTGTAGTATGTGGTAGAACCCATCTGGGTCCTTTTACTACTATTCGAGGTAGGTTTAAACACAATATACTATATGATAAACCATATAGGTCCTCTTGCTACTATTAGAGGTAGGTTAAATCATAACTACAATCTACGGTAATTATAAAAATCTTAGGATTTGCTTATTTGCTATCTAAGCAACTACATGTCCCAAGCGACTACAACATAAAATATATAAATACATACTTGCATACACATATAGTACATATACATGAGCATAACACATAAAATCTAACCTATTTTCCATACCAAAAACTGAGATATTGGAGACATGAATGGGATTTAAAACTCCTAAAACCAAACAGTAAAAATCATAAGTTTTCTAAAGAGAAGAAGATGAAAAGAAGATATAAACCATCAAGATAAGAACTTACCAAAAAACATTAAGTTTCAAGAACCTCAAACACCTAACCAAAAGCCATTACAACAAGTTAGGATTTGGAAGAAAATGAAAAGAATAAGATGAACTATCATGAACTAAACCTGAAGATAAATAATACCTTAGATAGATTAGAACTTCGATCTACACCTCAATACTGAAATATCACTCTATCTTACTTCCCAAGTGTTTAGAAAAGCTTAGATTGGAAAGCTTTTAACCCCAAAACCCTAGTGCTTCTCTCTAGAATGAACTTAGTAGCTTGGAGGCTCTAAAGAATGCTTGAATGATGAAGCAAATGGCTGAGTGAAAGGTCCTATTTATAGAGTTCAAGGAGTGAAACTAACTCCTTTTAAAATGAATAAATAATTGAATAAAAATTGAATTTTTTGCTCAACAAATGCCCAGAACTCGGTCAAAAACGTTCAAGAGCAAGTCCAAGTTGTTGAGGGCTGTTTCTAGCTCGAATCCCACGGACTTTCAAAATATGTGTATGGAGCCGATATATCGCCTCCTCCATATTCCCGAGCCTCCGTTGTTTCGTTCAAGCGAAGTCGACGTATTTTCTGTATCAATCATAGGCGATATATCGGCCCCTATAGCTGCAATATATCGACATATGCCAATTTATTAAACACATTTTTGCACACTTTCAGCACACTTGAATTTGTTTAAAACAACTTTGACTGAGTAAAACGTGATCCTAGCAACTAAGGGAAGGTTCTAGACTTCATAGGTTTATCATTTATTAAATTATTCATCTAAGATCCTTAAATCCTTAATAATCATACATATGACAAGTGTCACATTCTTAATTATTCTATCTTAACCTTAGGTTATAATTAATAATATTTCTATGACCAGCTATATTAATCAAACCTTATGTTAAAATTAATACTTCTAAACTATAGGCTAAACTTATAAAATCCATAACTATCTCTATGAGTTTCCAACTAAATCCAGGCTTGAACCAATAACCACAAAAACTAAAATACTATAGCAAAGGCTACTACTATCTAGCTAAGTAAAATTCTGAGACGCTACACTATCCTTCACGTATTATGTGTCATAAGGATGGAAATTAGGTGAAATCCTCACAGTAAAAATTTGTTTTAGGTTAAAATAACTAACCTCCCAAAAATCATTTTTTTTTGTCAAGGTTCGAAATTACTACTTCTTAGATTTTAGGGAAAAATTAGAAAACTTATTTCTCTAAAACCGTGATACATTTTTCTCTAAAAAATTACTGTAGTCCTTATACACATCTTAGCTAATTCCCCTCAAAATTTCATAATTTTGGGGTAGCAAAACCCATTAAAATGTTTTAAGAAATCTGGGCAGTGCCTGCCGCCCACAAGTTTTTCCAAGATTTTAAGGTAACTTTGAAAATTTACTTCTCTTGTACCGTAGCCTAGTTCTTTCTAAAATTTTATAGGGATCTTTAAACTTGTCTAAATTAGCTTCCTTCAAAATTTCATACTTTTTGGAATAATAAAACTCATCGAAATGTTTAAATCCATCTGGGCAGTGCTTGCTGCCTAGATGTTTTGTTTCCAGATTCTAGGGAAAATTTTGAAAAATCATATCTCTTATACCTTAATATATTTTCCTCTCAAATTTTACAGTGACCCTTATACATGTTCAAAATAATATCCTACCAAATTTCATAGCTTTTTTATTAGTAAAACTCGTTCAAAAGTCAAAACAATCTGGGCAGTGCATGCTGCCCGGAAATTTTCCAAATTTACATAAAAATGCCAAAACATTCATAACTTGGGTTTAAAAATACCTTCTTACGATTTTCCAAAGCCTATCATCAAGTAATCACAAAGACATATGCAACTACACAAATGTTTTTCATAGACAGAGGTAGTAGAGTGCGATCTCACCCGTTGGAATCCAGACCACAAAATTTTTGCAGCATATATTTTCTTTTTACACAACCTAACATCAATAAGCATTTCTAGCATAACCCTAGCCACATGCATGCATGAAAATCATCATACCACACATAAATCTCAACCTTAAGCATAAAGTAAGGTCAAAAACTATCGAAACTCCCTATACAACCAGATCTACAAGAATCACAACAAAACATAAAGAACTCAAGAATAGATTCTACCTTTCGAAGCCCTAGCTTGGAGATGTGTTCCTTAGCTCTTCAACACCTTCCCTTAGTGCTCTAAACTCTCAAAACAGATCCCCATGTTTCACATGAAGATTTTTAAGAAAAGGAATAGGGTAGAAAACTTAGATGAGGAAGAAAACATGCAACCAAGATTTCTTACCTTGCTTCCACTAGTTCACAAAAGTACGAACTCCTTGAGGTACTACCTGTACAAGCCTCTCTTGAACCCTAGAACACAAGATCAAAGCCATGCATGGATATTAGATTACATGAATGAACCATAAACCCTTAGGGTTCCGGGTTTGAAGAGGAAGAGAGGAGAAAAAATAGATTAGGGTTTGAAACTTACTCTTCCCTAGTGTGCTCTTGAGCTTCTCCCTCCTTCAATGAGGGAATGAGTGCTCTTGGCTCTTGGAGATAAAGAAAATTGCAGCAATGGAAAGTAGAGAGAGACTAAGTTTTGGTTTTGGGGAGAGAGAATGGAAGATGTTGTTTTTGTTTTCTTGATGGAAAAGGAAATTAAAAAAAATGATTAGATGTGTAAGAGGGAAATGATTGGGGTTTAGCGAATGAGGGGGGTAGGCTCTTACTCTTCCTAGGGTAGATGTCCTAAGCTCTTGAGAGCCCTAGGCATAGCCTTGCTGCCCACCCCTCTCTCTCCTCCCTTGGAAAAGACTTTTATGCCCTTGCTCATCTTTACCTCTCTCCTTAGACACTCAAGGGCCCTTTGGTAATTTTACTTATCTAAAATTCCCTAAATTTTGCCCTATAGTTTTTAAATATCTCCAAGCTTAATTAATTAAATGAAATGTGACCCAAAAATAAGATTTGTCACATATCACATCATTTTGGTAATTTGATCAAATTGAGCAAAATGCCCTTAGAAGCCCCAGCAAGAAATTCTCATTCTTAAGCCCGGTTGATTGGAATTCAAACCTCAATCAATTTTTCTTATACTTATTGGCTCGACTATAAACTCCCAATTTCCAAACAAAAATTAATATTTTTATGGCATAGTATTTCCTATTTTATTTATTCCGAGATTTTTCTCCCATTAAGGTTTATTCCGTGGTCCGAGAACAATCTTTCTTTCCATAAAGCTAGATCCTTTACTGGATCATTACAGTGGCTATAAAATTCACTAATCAACAAAAATTCATATAATATCATTTATCAAAATAATATTTCACATAATTCTTCACTGGCTCCAACCGGCTACCAACGAGTGTTCAAAACATGGAATGTTACAGTTATGTTAGAAATAGAAGTAGACCCGAAGGATGTATTGTTGAATCTTATATTGCAGAAAAAAGCCATTGAATTTTGTTCAAAGTACTTGTATGGTGTGAAAAGCGTAGGTGTAACGCCTTGCTAATTAGGGTCTGTTACCAAGTGTGTTTAAAACAGTGCTGGACTTGCTAAACAAGTCATTTGGACTAAACATGTGATTAAGCTACAAAATGTTTAGGTATTTAAAATGTTGAACAAGTCATAATCATTTCATTATGACCCAAAAACATATTCTTTACACGGGATCCCAAAAACATTAGTTTAAAAACTGGTGACAACATCCAAATTACATAGTAGACCGACCTAGGCGGGAAAAGGTGGGTACAACCCTAGCCTCCTTAAGAATCTCGGCCGTGGTGGTCGAGCAGGCTACATATGTACATGTCACTGCTATCGCCCTCTGACTCATGGCTGGTTGGCTTCTCTTTACCTTTACCTGCACCACAAAGCACCCATGAGCCAAAAGACTTAGCAAGAAAACAAATTAAACAATTCACAGAGTAATATATATGTCAAACAGTAATAACTAAATCTGGTGTATTCATTATGCAAATCAGCAACCATAGGGTCACACAAGTGTGTGTCGTACTTCCTTTCAATTTATTGGCATCCAAGCCAGTCAAGTGCATGTTGCACTCCCAGGGTGGCCTAGCCACGGTGGCTCGCACACCATGTGCATAATGCCAATCTCAGCTTATAAGCTGAGTCTTACTAATCCTTGACTCATAAGTAGAGCCTCACAAGTCCCTGACTTATAAGTCCAAGCTTTAAGACCCTCGGCTTATAAGACGAGTCTCTCAGAATTCAATGAACCTTCGACTAATAAGTCGATCTCCAACTGGCATCCTAATAATCCCCTGGTTTATAAATAGAGCTATCTAGTCACAACAGACAATCACATATTTCATTTAACATACATACCTACAAATACGATGCAGTATAATACACTCAAACAACAATCATAGGCATAATCATAATTGTGCACATTCCAGTTGTAGAGTCCTAGAACTTTACTTAGCTAGCTAGATAGTAGTAGTAACTAGTAACAGCTTGTAGTATGATAGTTACCGTGGATTTTGGTTCAAACCGGGACTTTGTTGAACACTCAAAGCAACACTTATAGATTTTATAAGTTTAACCTATATTTTATGAATATTAATTATAACATAAGGTTTGATTTATATATCTGAATATAAAGATATCATTTATTATACCATAGGGTTTAGATAGAACTTATAAGATCCTGACACTTGTCGGGTGCATGTTTATTAAGGATTTAAGTATTTTGATGAATAGTTTAATTAAAAAGAAAGATCTAGAAGCTCTAGAACCTTCCAATAGCTGTTGGGGTCGTATTATAACTCAGTCAAAGCTATTTAATCAATTCAAAATAAGCTAAAATAGTTAAAATGCGTGTATAATATATCAACGTATGCCGATATATCGTAGCTATAGGGGCTGATATATCACCTACGGGAGATACAAAAAACACGTCGACTTTGCACGAACGATCGAACCAGCCTCGGGAATACTGGGAGAGGTGATATATTGCCTATAGGGGGCGATATATCGGCCCCACCTATGTATTTTTGAATGTTAAGTTTTTCAATTTTAAAAATAGCCTTAACCTCTTGACTTGCCTCTGAACAATTTTGACTGAGTCCTGGGCACCTATTGAATGAATATTCAAATATTTTTCAATTAATATTCATTATTTTATTCAAGCTAAAAGGAGATATTTTCACTCCTTGAACTCTATAAATAGGACCTAGTACCCAGCCATTTCTCTCATTCTTTAAGCTGTGTTCAGAGCCTTCAAGCTGCTAGGGTTACTATAGAGTGATACACTTGGGTTTGGGATAAAAGCTTTATCATCTTAAGCTTTATAAACACTTGGGAAGTGAGATATAAAGTGTTTTCAATATTGAGGTGTAGATTGGTTCTAGTACATCCAAAGGTATTCCTATTCTTAAGTTCATTCCATATGTTTCTTTAGTATTCTTTACTCAAATCCTAACTGGTTGTATTCAATTCTTGGTTAGGTATTTAAGTTCTTTGAACTTAAGGTTTCTTTTCGATAAGCTTCTTCTTGGATGTTTAGTTCTCTTCTTTATCATCTCTTTTCTTTAGAAATACTCACCATTCTTATTGTTGGTTTTAGGAGTGTTCCAAATCCCGTCCTTGTTCTCAAATATCCCGGTGCTGGTAAGGAAAATATGATAGATTTTATGTGCTTTTATGTTTTGATATGTATATGTATGATATGTTTTTAGTCCTTGAGTATATGATTTGTTTAGATAACAAGCATATAACTTGTTTAGATAACAAGCCCCAATAATATATTCCTTGGGCATATGATTTGTTTAGATAACAAGCCCCATAAATTTATATGACTAGTTTAGATAACAAGGCCCGTAAATTTATGGACATATGATTGCCTAGCTAGCAAGCCCCAAGAAGAATGATGGTCATTATAGTCCTACGGGATATATATATGTTTTTTTTGTATATGTTTATGACATAGTTTTATGCTTATATGTGTTAGTAGATTTTCCTTGCTGGGCATTAGGCTCATTCCTTTATTTTTTTATGTGATACAGGAAAATAGATATGGAGGCGGAAGGATTCTTGGTAGCTTGGCTTGTGTATTAAGGATGAAGGGATTCAATGGACTGTGTGACGATTCGAGGACAACGTTATTTTTAGTCTCTTTAAATTATGTTTTTATGTATTTTTCGCATTTAGTTTTGTAAACAACTTCATTTAATTTAAAGTTATGTTTTATTTTAAAACAATGGGATCTCATACCGCTCATTTATGTATTTCAATATTTAATTTAGAGTTTTTAATAAAGATATGAATATTTCTTATGTATGTTTTTCTCAAAAATGGTTGCTATGTCTAGTAGTTTTAATGGTCCAAGGTCTTAGAAATAGTTGGGTCATTACAGTTGGTATCAGAGTAAACGATTCATCTGCATGAAGTTCTCCTTGATACACATGCACAAGCTTCGAATCTAACTGCCAATGTAAGTGTTTATGTTTAGTATGTTTATGTTTATAGCTAACAATTTAGCCCTTATGTTTTCAGTTAAGAATGGATGGAGCCTTGACTTATCAAGATATCCGAGCCATTAAGGCATTAAAAAGGATTAGAGAGCCAAGGAATACAGTAGGAGCATTAGAGAGAATCACTCAGAGATTGATTTATTCCACCAGGAGATAGTTCACCTTCAAACTACTAAGCAGATTATGATGAGTGCTACGGAGCAATATGTCTTAGTAATTAAGCTCTTTAAAGATTTTCCTCCTGTAATTTCAACCTTAGAAGAAATATGGGAAACCATAGATGATGAAGATGATTTACCAGTAGCTATGAGATACTATTTTCTCATACTTAGGTTCACCTCTATGATGGAATTCCAATTCACAAATGAGCAAAAACATAGAATCTTGATGAAACTTCCCCGAGGAAATTTTGAGGCTCAAGACAATGATGACTATGAAGAGATATATGATGATATGTTAGATGAAGGGTTAGATGTAGAAGATCCAGATTTTTAAATTCACCTTAGTTATGTTAGTTTGTTTATTTGTTTATTTATTTATTTGCATCTATGATTGTAATTAGTGAAAACTTTTTTTTTCCAAATTAATATTATTGTTATTTTTGATAACATGTATGAGTTTGATTTTTTTTACAATCATAATAAATAATGACCAAGTTCGGTGAGGGTGGATACAAATCAATGGACCAAGTTCTATATTGAGATATAGGGGGCCATAGTAGTGGGAACGATTTTACTGATCCTAGCCCTCCCTCAATATGGTTGACTTTGGAACAACGACTAGTTTCGAGCCTGAGAATTAAGTCATATAGGATGATTAGAAACAGACTTAGAAAATAATAAAGATGGATTTTTTTTTTCTAAGTATAGAAACACACCTTAATTATAAAGAAGGCTTATATAATTTTTCATAAGAAATCATAATTAATGCGTCCGAGTTATGTTTGCTTAGATTAAGTTTTTGCCTTAGAGCCTATTAGGGTAAGTTCTAACATGTTTTTCTCAACTGTTAGAACTTCGCTGAAGATGTCACTCAGAATGTCTGCATGCACCAATGCCAATGCCACTAGCGTCACTCCTGAGAATAATGAAGCCCCTCTAGTTCGCAGAAGGGGAATGTGTGCTATTGCCAACCGAAATGCACCACCGTCACTGGTTGAGAACACTGCAGAAATTGCCAGACTACAACAAGTTGAGGAATTACTGCAGAAATAGAGACAGCAGACTCAGACTCAGCCTCCACCTCCGCTGCAACCACAGCCTCAGCAAATTGCTCTAGCACCCCCAACAAGTTGGTCCATATGGAGGATGGCCAATGGCGAACTATGCGCCCTACCCAGCTCAGTACATGGAGCCAAGCTACGAGCGGTTTCATAAGCAACACACTCCAAACTTTGTAGGGACAACCGACCCCTTCGAGGCAGAAGAATGGCTCATAAATGTAGAGCCGATCCTAGTGCACATGAATCTCGGCAACGCAGACCGCATATCCTGCGTCTCTTCTCTCCTTAAGAAGGATGCTAGAATATGGTGGGACATAGTTCAGCAAACTCACGACGTCACCACCATGGCATGGACCAGATTTGTGGAGTTGTTCCACAAAAAGTACTACAATTCAGCAGTCATTGCTACAGGGTCGAGGAGTTCACTAGTCTGAAGCAAGGAAACTTGATGGTAGTAGAGTATGCTCGGCAGTTCGACAGATTAGCCCAGTTTGCACCAGAGTTGGTTCCAACAGATTTTCTGAGGGTTACCAAGTTTGTTAGAGGACTTAGAACAAAGATTGAGCTAGGGGTTAAGCTAGCAAACCCTGGAAATACTACGTATGCTGATGTTCTATAAATGACATTAGAAATGGAAAGGCTTCAAGCGAATGTTAGTAAGGAGGAAGCTAGTAAGCCTGAGCCAAAACAGCAGAGTCAACCTCAGAATGGTCGGAACAACCACAACAACCATCAGTCGAGCAACAATAATGGTCGGCATCCTAACAGTAAGCAGTCCAACAACGATAAAAGAGCACGGATAACCAATGGAGGCAATAAGTCGGGTTATGTAAAATACCCGCAATGCTCTAAGTGCCAAAAGAAACATCCTGGAGAGTGTCGTTTAAACACCAAGGGATGCTTCAATTGTGGTCAGGAAGGTCACCAAAGGAGGCAATGTCCCAAGCTCAAGCAGGAGGAGAAAAGAGACAACAAGATGGTTCCTGCTAGAGTCTTCGCCTTACCCCAGGGAGAAGCTGAAGCTAGCAATAAAGTGGTCACAGGTCAGATTCCTATCCTCAATAATGTATGTTCATTATTATTTGATTCAGGAGCCACTCATTCGTACATCTCGTTAGGAATGATAGAAAAACTAGACAAACCTAATGAAAGCTTTAGAACTAGGTTTGTAATAGAATTTCCTTCGGGTGAAGTAGTCCTATCATCACGGATAGTACAAGGCGTACCGATCAAAATTGAGGACGTAGAACTAGAAGGAGACCTAATAGAATTAGAGATCAAAGACTTCGATGTGATACTGGGCATGGATTGGCTAGAAAGGCATGGCGCAACCATCGACTGTAAATGCAAGGAAGTGATATTCGAGACTCCTGACGGTCAGAGACAATGTTTTATGGGCCAAGTTTTAGGACTACACACACCGCTTATTTCATCACTCAAAGCTTAGAGGATGATAGAAAAAGGATGTAACGCATTCTTAGCCAGTGTCACGGATGTGGTAAAGGAAACACCACTAAAATTTGGAGACGTCCGCATTGTAAAAGAATTCCCAGAAGTATTTCCTGACGACTTACCAGGACTGCCGCCGACTCGGGAAATTGACTTCACAATCGAACTAGTACCAGGCACCGAGCCTATCTCAAAGGCACCATACCGGATGGCACCTACCGAACTCAAGGAGTTAAAGACACAGCTACCAGAACCCCTAGACTTGGGTTTCATTAGACCGAGCCATTCGCCATGGGGAGCACCAGTTCTATTTGTGAAGAAAAAGGACGGAAGCATGCGGATGTGGAGATTACTGTGAGCTGAATAAGGTGACGATTAAGAATAAGTACCCGCTACCCTAAATTGACGACTTTTTTTATTAACTCTGAGGCGCAACCATATTTTCAAAGATTGATTTACGGTCTGGGTATCATCAGTTCAAGGTACGGGAAGAAGATATTCCCAAGACAGCTTTTAGAACTTGTTATGGACATTACGAGTTTCTAGTTATGTCTTTTGGTCTTACCAATGCTCCAGCCGTGTTTATGGCTTTAATGAATAGGGTCTTCAAGGATTATTTGGACAAATTCGTCATAGTGTTCATCGACGATATCTTGGTGTACTCAAAGGATGAAGCTACGCACGAGGAACATTTAAGGATGACCTTGTTATGATTGAAAGAGCATCAACTTTACGCCAAGTTCAAGAGGTGTGAATTTTGGCTTTCGCAAGTAGCGTTCCTTGGCCACATTGTATCCAAGGACGGAGTTGCAGTAGGCCCATCTAAGGTAGAGGTTGTGAAGGATTGGCCAAGACCAAAGAATGTGTAACAACCCAAAATTACTAATAAGGCTTAGGCATAACTGGATTATATGTGATTTAAATGATTAAAAGCATGTTTATATGACTATTTGGATATCTGTGATGCATGACTATGTGTATTAGTATGCATGTAGGCCCTGATTAGGTTAGAAAGGCATATTCGTAATTTTGGCCCGTTGAGGGCATAAATGTAAATATTTGTGATAAATTGTTGAGACCACATTATTATGTGGATATATTTGTAGCTTGTGACTCGAGGCAATCCTAGTGAGCGGTTTAGCAAAAAAGTCACGGCAGGGAATTATACCCGACTCGGGACGAGCCTGGGGGTATTTCTGGGAATTTAGGAAATATATTGGAGATTATTTGATATTGAGGAATATAGTTGGTGATTAACTAGGTGTCAGGGAGTAAGCGGTAAATATTAGAGACATTCGAGGAATTAGCGAGAATTGGGCGTAATGACCAAAATGCCCTTAGAATGATTTAATGGCTTAGGATTTATGGGAGGGCAAATTGTTCATTTGAGTTAAAAGCAGGGATAAGTATTAGTTTACTTTATTGCCTTAGTGGAATGTGTAGAAAGTAGTGGAAGTCTAAAAGAAGGATTGAGACAAAAGAAAAGAAGGAGAAAAGAAAGAAGGGAAAAGCAGGGCCTATTCTCTTATGCAGTTTAGGCTTTTCTTCACCAATTTTTCTGGAATTTGGAGCTAAAATTCAGAGAAGGCTTAGGCTAAGGCTCAACACTAGGGTCCTTGATTTGGCTTGAGGAACTGGCAGAGGTTATTCATCCATTTGAGGTAAGGTTTTGAGGTTGTTATTCAGTTTCTGGTTTTCAGTGTTGAAATGGATTCTTGAGCTGAGTTTTGATGGGAATTAAGGCTGAGGTTTTGAGGAGTGAAAGCTAAGGTGGTGTGGAGGATAGCCTAAGGTCTAATTTCTCTATTGAAGGTAAGAAATTCTGAACTTGATCACTTAAATACTCAAGTTTATGTTGCTTTCTGTTGAGTTTTTAAGTTTCAAAGATCAGTCATGGCTTTTTCTTAGTTTGATGATGCATGTGGTTAAGTTTTGTTTGGTTGGGTCATGTGGGGGTGAGATATAGATGTTGGTAGGCTTGTTTTGGTGTATGGTTGAAGTTTGGAGGAGTTTTGGATTGTTTTGGCTCGAGGAAGTTCGAAGGGGAAAACCTGAGTCTTGGCTGTCCTGTGACTAGGGCTGTAGCGCTAGCCTTAGAACGCTACAGCGCTAGGCTTAGGTGTCTGGGTGCCTGTTGGCTCTATTTGTAGCGCTATAGCGCCCTCTTTATGGCGCTGTAGCGCTACCCTATTTCCAGAAGGGGTTTTTTGGGTTATTTCTTAGGGTTTTCGCCCGAGGGCTCGGGGTTTGATTCCACCACCCCGTTTGGTGGAATTAGGGCTTCCTAAGGGCTCGGGATTGGTCCTGAGGCTAGGTTTTGGAATTGAAGTTTGGTTTTGGTTCTAACTTGTGACTGTGACTAGGTGTACACTAGGGCTCAGAAGCGATCGTGCTTGAGGGGTGTCACCATTGATCAAAGCTACTTGAATCCAAAGGTAAGAAAACTGCACCCGGTTATGTGGTTGTATTGGAACTAAGAGCTCCCTATATCTGCTAAGATGTCATAGATTGTATTACGCCATGGGACATGTGATAAACGGCCTAAGAGTGTCGGAATTAATATTTGTGCACAGGGCGCGACTCAGCCACTGGTAGCTGAGGACAGCTTGATATTCACTGAGCTCGGTTTAAGCGAGCCGGAGTCAGTGGGATAAATAGAGGGTGCGGCCTAAGGGCTTTGACTCTGGTTATCATATGTGAATTGGTTATTAGTATGAAATGATGAACTTGGTATGCTGAATACTTTATTATTATGAATATTTGGATTATTGAGTATATGATTATACTGTATGAGTTATCTGGTTGTTTGTTTGATGATTATGCTCTGTTACTGTGTTTTCTTGTTGAGCCTTGGCTCACGGGTGCTACGTGGTGCAGGTAAAGGCAAGGATAAAGTGGACCAGTCCTGAGATGGAGAGTTTTGGGGCTGGATGTACATAGTCAGCTGATCGGCCGCCACAACGGAGGAGTGGTACAGGACGAGAAGAGCCTAATTGTCTGTTTTGCCCTTAGAGTGGCTAGTAACTATACTTTTATCCTGAAATTTTGTAAACTGTCTTTTAACGTTACTACTTTTGGGATCCCATGTAAGAATGTTTGATTATTAGAAATGAAACTTTTGTGACAAAAATCTTTTAACCCTAGTTCAACTGTAGTTTCAGTAACACGTTTCTAACTACACGACTTGATTAGCAAGTCTTGCACCTTTGTAAACACACAGTGTAACAGTCTTGGCTATCCAGGGCGTTACAGAACGCATCAGAGGTGAGAAGCTTTCTGGGATTAGCAAGTTATTATCGGAGGTTTGTAGAGGTTTTTTCTAAGATGGCCACTCCGCTCACCAATGTGACCCGGAAACAGCAAAGGTTCAACTGGACGGATAAGTGTGAAGAGAGCTTCTAGTTGCTTAAGGATAAGCTATGCTCAGCACCAGTACTTTGTGTACCAACACCCAACGACAAGTTTGTAGTCTAATGTGATGCGTCGATGCAAGGTTTAGGTTGTGTGCTGATGTAGAATGACAAGGTAATAGCATACGCCTCAAGGCAGCTGGAGGAATATGAGCAACGCTATCCAACGCATGATATGGAGTTGGCAGCAGTGGTCTTTGCATTAAAAATCTGGTGCCACTATCTTTATGGAGAACGGTTTGAGATTTATACGGACCACAAAAGCTTAAAATATTTCTTCACGCAAAAGGAGCTCAACATGAGGCAGCGCAAGTGGTTAGAACTAGTAAAGGATTATGACTGCGAAATCTTATACCACCCGGGAAAGGCAAACGTAGTTGCTGATGCGCTGAGTAGGAAATGTTATGGAAGTCTAGCAGCATTAGCTGGAATAGAAAAGCCGCTACAGCAGGAGCTGATCAATGCCAGAATAGAAGTAGTCATTGGTAAACTGGCTAACTTGTCTATCCAATCAAGTCTGTTAGAACATATACAGATCGGGCAAGGGCGTGATGACACATATGGATGCAGTTAAAGAAGGCAAAGCCACAGATTTCTCGATATCAGGACAGGGGTTCTTGAGATATAAGGGTCGGGTATGCGTGCTGAATGATCAAGGGATTAAGATAAAGATTTTAGAAGAAGCGCATAGTACCCCATATTCAGTTCACCCAGGGTCGACCAAGATGACTCACGACCTTAAGGTGTTATATTGGTGGCCAGGAATGTAGAAAGACATAGCAAAGTATGTGTCTAAATGCTTAGTATGCCAGCAAGTGAAAGCAGAACATCAGCGCCCTGTAGGCTTATTGCAACCGCTTAGCATTCTAGAATGGAAGTTGGAAGATATAGCCATGGATTTCATGATGGATTTTCCACGAACAAATAAGCAGCACGACTCGACTTGGGTAGTAGTAGATAGACTAACCAAGTCAGCTCACTTCCTACTTGTCAAGACTATGTATACAACAGATCAGTACGCAGATGTTTATGTCCGAGAAATAGTAAGACTGCATGGAATCCCTAAGACTATAGTGTCTGATAGAGGGTCGGTGTTTACATCAAGATTTTGGGGAAGCTTGCAGCAAGCTATGGGTACCAAGTTAAGTCTTAGTATGGCATTTCATCCTCAGATAGACGGTCAGTCCGAGCGTACCATACAGATTTTAGAAGATATGTTGCACACTTGTGTACTTGATTTCGAATGATCATGGAGTAAGCATTTGTCGCTTATAGAATTCTTCTACAACAATAGCTACCAGTCAACGATCAAGATGGCACCTTATGAGTTGCTTTATGGAAGGAGGTGTTGATCACCGTTACATTGGGATGAGGTAGGAGAAAGGCAACTGCTTGGACCTGAAGTTGTTAGAGAGCCTCAGGATGCAGTAGCGCTGATTAAAAAGCGTATGCTCACTGCTCAAAGCCGCCAGAAAAGTTATGCGGATGCCAAGCGACGTGATGTGGAATTCAAAGTCGAAGATCAAGTCTTCTTAAGAATATCTCCCATGCAAGGTTTGAAGCAGTTTGGGAAGAAAGGCAAGCTTAGTTCCCGGTATATAGGTCCTTTTGAGATATTGGACAAAGTGGGAGCAGTTTCATATAGATTAGCCCTACCGCCAGCTCTAGTAGATAGCCACAATGTGTTCCACATCTTGATGCTGCGTAGATATGTGTCAAACCCATCTCACGTCCTCAAGTATGATATGATAACACTCCAGAAAGACTTGAGTTACGAGGAACGACCAGTTAGCATCCTAGATAGAGGGATGAAGGAATTGTGGCCTAAGAGTATTCCGATAGTCAAGGTCCTATGGAGTAATAGTTCTGAGCGGGAGGCAACATGGGAGTTGGAGGAGGACATGTTAGCTCGGTATCCGGAATTGTTTGGTAAGTAAATTTCAAGGACAAAATTCTTTTAGTAGGGGAGAATTGTAGAGTCCCAGAACTTTACTTAGCTAGCTAGATAGTAGTAGTAACTAGTAGCAGCTTGTAGTATGATAGTTACCGTGGATTTTGGTTCAAACCGGGACTTTGTTGAACACTCATAGCAACACTTATAGATTTTATAAGTTTAACCTATTTTTTAAGAATATAAAGATGTCATTTATTATACCATAAGGTTTAGATAGAACTTATAAGATCCTGACACCTGTCAGGTGCATGTTTATTAAGGATTTAAGTATTTTGATGAATAGTTTAATTGAAAAGAAAGATCTAAAAGCTCTAGAACCTTCCAGCAGCTATTAGGGTCATATTATAACTCAGAGAAAGATGTTTAATCAATTCAAATAAGCTAAAATAGTGTAAATGCATGTATAATATATCAACGTATGCCGATATATCGCAGCTATATGAGCCGATATATTGCCTACGGGAGATACAAAAAACACGTCGACTTTGCATGAACAATCGAATCAACCTTGAGAATACTGGGAGAGGCGATATATTTCCTATAGGGGGCGATATATCGGCCCCACCTATGCATTTTTTAAACTTTGGTTTTTCAATTTTATAAATAGCCTTAACCTCTTGACTTTCCTCTGAACGATTTTGACCAAGTCCTGGGCACCTGTTGAACGAACATTCAAATATTTTTCAATTAATATTCATTATTTTATTCAAGCTATAATGAGAAATTTTCACTCCTTGAACTCTATAAATAAGACCTAGTACCCAGCCATTTCTCTCATTCATCAAGTTGTGTTCAGAGCCTTCAAGCTACTAGGGTTACTATAGAATGATACACTTGGGTTTGGGATAAAAGCTTTATCATCTTAAGCTTTATAAACACTTGAGAAGTGAGATGTAGTGTGTTTTCAATATCGAGGTGTAGATCGGTTCTAGTACATCCAAAGGTATTCCTATTCTTAAGTTCATTTCCTTATGGTTCTTTAGTTTTCTTTACTCAAATCCTAACTGGTTGTTTTCAATTCTTGGTTAGGTATTTAAGTTCTTGGAACTTATGGTTTCTTTTCGGTAAGCTTCTTCTTGGATGTTTAGTTCTCTTCTTTATCATTTCTTTTCTTTAGAAATACTCACCATTCTTATTGTAGGTTTTAGGAGTGTTCCAAATCCCGTCCTTGTTCTCAAATATCCCAGTTTTGTTAAGAAAAATATGATAGATTTTATGTGCTTTTATGTTTTGATATGTATATGTATGATATGTTTTTAGTCCTTGAGTATATGATTTGTTTAGATAACAAGCATATAATTTGTTTAGATAACAAGCATATAACTTGTTTAGATAACAAGCCCCAATAATATATTCCTTGGGCATATGATTTGTTTAGATAACAAGCCCCATAAATTTATATGACTTGTTTAGTTAACAAGCCCCATAAATTTATGGGCATATGATTGCTTAGCTAGCAAGCCCCAAGAAGAACGATGGCCATTATAGTCCTACGGGATATATATATGTTTTTTTTGTATATGTTTTATGATATAGTTTTATGCTTATATGTGTTAGTAGAATTTCCATGATGGGCATTAGGCTCATTCCTTTATTTTTTTTATGTGATGCAGAAAAATAGATATGGAAGCGGAAGGATTCTTGGTAGCTTGGCTTTTGTATTAAGGATGAAGGGATTCAATGGACTGTGTGACGATTTGAGGACGGCGTTATTTTTAGTCTCTTTAAATTATGTTTTCATGTATTTTCCGCATTTACTTTTGTAAACAACTTCATTTAGTTTAAAGTTATGTTTTATTTTAAAACAATGGGATCCCATACCGCTCATTTATGTATTTCAATATTTACTTTGGAGTTTTTAATAAAGATATGAATATTTCTTATGTATATTTTTCTCAATGGTCCAAGGTCTTAGAAATAGTTGGGTCATTACACCAGTGTACTTAACCAGATATTCACAAACATAATTATAATCATGCTCAATAACAGGCCAAAGCTTTAATCATGTCTATATTAATCCATTAAGCTAGGCCTTAACCACACATTCACATACTGGGTGCAGTTTTCTTACTTTCGGTCCAAATGCAAGTTACTAGCGACACCCCTCGAGTACGATTCCTGATCTATGCCCTTAGCGTTGACCTAGTCACAACTATAATAAGGAATTCCATCAACAACAACAGAATAAAAGCTTCCAAACCAAGTCCTAGCCTCTGGGACATCGAATTCCACCCAACACGGAAGTAGAATCGATCTCAAGCCCAAAAGGTTAAGTTCCAGAACTAAAAACCTCTTCAGGGCCAAAAATATCCTTAAGGGACGCGGCCCTATGCTCCCATGCTGCGGCCCACCTCTGCTCAAAGGTGCAGTCCCCCCAGCCATCCGACACGCGCTACGGCCCAGTCCTTATGGCGCCGCGGCCCGCCCTTGCCACAGAGCCCAACCTGGCTCTTCTTTGCTCCATAGGGCCGCGACAAACCAAGAACAGAGTCGCAGCCCAACCCTTCGAACCCAGGATTTTTGGGTTTTTACTTAGCCGAACCCAACTAGAATCAATCTAATTATATCCCAATCTTCCAATTCAATCCCCATAATCAACATGATCCTTTTCAGCAGCAAAACCTAGCGATTACTAGACTAAAAACTCATCAATACTTAAGAATTCACCCTCCAAACTAAAAAACAGGCAAACACTTAACTTCAAACAAAACTACAAAATTTCCAAGAACCAATTCAAATTTTAAGATCTTAGCTCAAAGATAAAATCACCCTGAATTGAATCCCCAACTCAACCTATCCACCCCTTAAATTTCCTAAGCTTGCCCCTCCAATTTTCCTCAAAATTCTTCCCAAGCTCCAAGAGACAGAGAAAACAAGAGAGAGAAAGAATGATGATGTTGAGAGTTTTCTTTTGGTTTCCTAAGCCCTCTTAAAGGTTCCCAACCAACCAAGTCACATATTTGGCCAGAAATGACCCAACTGCCCCTTTGCCCTTAGCCCATTCTTCACATGCTCCCAAGGGCAATTTTGTCCTTTGTCTCATACCCTGCTACTCACAATTTACGTCCTATAATTCCCGTTACTTCCAATATTCTCACATGATTACCAAATAATTTCCCATTACCCGCTAAATCTCGGTAATGTTCTAATTTACTAAAATACCCCTAGACTCACCCCGAGCTGGATATTAAACCCCGCTGTGACCTTTCCGCTAACTTTCTCATCAGGATCACCTCGCGTCGAGTAACTCAAACATATCCACATAATAATGTGGTCTCAATCACACAGACTCAAATTTACAATTATACCCTCAGCGGTTCAAATTACTAAGATGCCCTTCTTATAAGAAACAGGCTGTAGAGTCCAAGAACTTTACTTAGCTAGTTAAATAGTAGTAGTAGTAGTAAGTGATAGCTATTCGTAGTTGTAGTATGTTTATTACTGTGGACTTTGGTTCAAGCCGGGACTTAGTTGGACACTCGTAGCAACACTTGTAGATTTTATAAGTTTAACCTATAATGTAAGAATATTAATTATAACCTAAGGTTTGATTAATATGACTGATTATGGAGATGATATTTAATATACTATAAGGTTTAGATAGACCCAATAAGATAATAACACTTGTCATATGTATGTTTAATGAGAAATTAAGTATTTTTGAGAAATAGTTTATTAAGAATAATATTTGAAAATCCTAGAGTCTGCCAGCAGCTTTGAAATCGTTAAAGGACTTGGTCAAAGTTGTTTACTCAATTCAAATTAGGCTAAAAAAGTGTAATTACGTATATAATATTTTAGCATATGTCGATATATCGCAGCTCTAGGGGGCAATATATCGCCATACGGGGATATGAAAAACATGTAACTTCGCACGACCACCTCGACGAGCCTCGAGAATATGAGCCCAGGCGATATATCGCCTATGGTAGGCGATTTATCGCCTATGGTAGGCGATATATCGGCTCTAGGGATGCATTTTCAAATGATTTTGAAGCTGAGCTCATTATAACCCTTAACCTCTTGATAAGTCCATAATCTTTTTGACCGAGTCTTCAGCCTCTGCTGAACGATTATTCAAATGATTTTCAATTAAAAAGCCATTATTTTATTCAAGCTAAATGAAGATCTTTTCATTCTTGAACTCTATAAATAGGACCTAGTACCCAGCTATTTCTTTATTCATCAAGCTGAGCCTACAAGCTTCTAGGTTTACTTTAGAGTGTTAAACACTTGGGTTGGGGTTATAAGCTTTATCATCTTAAGCTTATTAAACACTTGGGAAGTAAGGTTCATAGTGTTATTTCGATTTCGAGGTGTAGTTCGGTTATAGTGCATTCAAGGTATTCCTAATCCTAGTTCCTTTCTGTATTGTTTCATTAGTTCTTATAGTTCTTTTCTACTCAATTCCTAACACAATATTCTTTATTCTTGGTTAGGCATCTAAGTTCTTTGAACTTGAGGTTCTTGTTGGTAAGTATCTTCTCGATGGTTTAGTTCATTCTTTTCATCTCTTTTCTTTTATAATACTCAACTCTCTATTAATGGTTTTAGGCGTGTTCCAAAATCCCGACCTTGTTGTCATCATCCCGGAATTTTGGTAAGGAAAATAGGATAGTTCTTATGTGATATGTGTTGTGTTATGATATATGTATGTTTGGGGCTTATAGTTGTTATATAACAAACCCTAACACTTTTATGTTTTGGGCTTATAGTTGTTATATAGCAAACCCCAACATTTTTATGTTTTTGGGGCTTATAGTTGCTTAACTAGCAAACCTCATTGTAGTTTGAGGCTTATAGTTGCTTAGTTAGCAAACCCCAATAGTTACCATGTACATAGGTTAGAATTATGATATATGTATTATAGTATATGATATATGTTCATAGTTTATGTGTATGATTATGTTTCATGCTTGTAGTAGATTTTCCTTGCTGGGCATTAGGCTCATTCCTTTATTTTTTATATGTGCAGGAAAATAGTTATGGCGGCAGGAAGGTTCTTGGCAGCTTGGGAATGTGTATTGAGGGAGAATGGAATTGGTGAACTGCGTGAACGATTCGAGGATGAAGTTGTTTTCTAGTCATTTAAAATTATGCTTTACATGTATTTTCCGCACTTTGTTTTGTAACGAATTTTAAGATTTAAGTTATGTTCTACTTTATTTTCAAAACAGTGGGATCCCATACCCTACTCTAAATTTTATGTTAACCTTTGTTTTACAGTTTTAATAAAGTTATGACTATTTCATATGTATGTTTCCTTAAGATTAGTATTTATGTATAGTAGTTATTAATGGTCCAAAGTCTAGAATAAGTTGGGTCGTTACACGGGCCCACATACACGTATTTAACATTTCTAACATGCAAGCATAATTATATTGTAATATAATTCACATAATAACATGCTCATACTATATTCACACATAATTAACACAATTATTGCCTCCCGGCCCCCTAATCTAGGCACCAAGCCATATTAGGAAATTTGGGATGTTACAGTGGGCGATCAATCTACATTAGATAAAAGTAATGATGGAAAAGGTGAAGTTGTATGCTTAATAAGTCAAGATGAAAGACACGAAGCACATTGACTTGTATTGCAAAACATTGATGAGATTCAACCTTACATCGAGTAAGTTATCTTTGACAGTATAATATGATAAAACATTGTTGTGATATTTGTATTGATCCATACTAACTTTGTATACATTTATTAAGGGGTCATTTCATTTGGATTAGAAAAAAATATCCATCTAAGTCAAAGAACCAAAAATGGATCCAAGATGAATACTATCGCACATTTAGTACTTGGTTAGAGAACAAGGTATTGATCCTGGTAAATAATTTTATTTATTTTGTTTTGATTGCATGACATGTCATTAATTTTTTTTTCCTTTTTTGTTTTTAACAAAGGTTGCAATTGAAATGACTAAAACATCAAGTCATGTGTCGGACATTGTTAAGTGGATTTTCCATGGTCCTTCTCTGAATGTGTTTAAGTACCCATCATACATCGTCAATGGTACTCAATTCAATACTTTGGAATGAGATAATGTAAGAACCACACAATATAGTGGAGTTTTTATTGTAGCAAAACTGTGCAAATCTCTAGTTTAAAGGACAAAAATCCTATAAAGTGTGATATGACATTTTGTGGAGTAATCCAAGAGATTTGATAATTAGATTATATTACAACTAGAGTGCCACTCTTCTTGTGTGATTGGGTGAAAAGTGACAAGGGAGTAAAGGTTGATGATTTAGGCTTTACATTAGTTGTTTTAAATCGAATTGGGCACAAAAATTATCATTTCATAATGGAAACACAAGCCAAACTTTTTTATTTATACGAACGATCCATCAGACAAACAATGGCTGGTTGTGGTTACTACTCAACCGATAGATTGGAGAGACAGAGAGAGTGATGTACATGACCTACCACTCCTTCAGCAACTTGTCACAATTCTCGAACCACAACTTACTGAATACCCCATTGATGATGGTGTAGATGGCGATGATATTTGTTTGGATTTTGATGGTGACAGTGTATGGGTTGATCATATAAGTTGATAAATGTTGACTTGTTTTTTTTCTTCATAAGGCTTGATATTTTAAAAGTGATAATAGTTGTTTGTGTTCATTCTATTTATTTTTCCTATTATGATGATGATTGTCCATTGGCATTGTTAATCATCGTTTCCTTTTCAGATATTTCCTTGGCCAATCTAGGAGGTTTTTATGATGATTATCCACCTCCTGGACTTGATGATGATTGTCTACTTCCTGGAGTTAAGGATGTTGATTAGGAGGAGAATGATGATGATGATGGTGATTAGGAGGAGAATGATGACGATGGTATAGAGGAGGTGGGATCTGGTAGAGAACTATGTAGCATGCCTAGCATAGCCAAGATGCGAAGTGGAGGTGTCAAGGTACTGCTCAGTTTCAACGAAAATGGGCAAGCAATCGGTACAACGAGATCAAAATTAGGATCAATGATCAGATTAACTATAAAGAGGTGTGCTTCAATCACACATGCGAGTTGGGATAAAGTCTCAGAATAAGACATAAAAATATTTGGGATATCATTAAGGTATTTTATCTATCACTTTAATATGTGTTGTTTGTATTTTTAATATAGACTAATGATATGTATTGTTTTCAATTGTAGGCTACGTCTGACATAGACTATAAAGAAAAAGGAAAAATTATGTCAAGGGCAGCAAAACGATGGAGAGCATTCAAATCCTATTTGACTAAAGTATGCATCCATGATAAGCTAGATGAAAATCCAACCATCAAGACGTTCAAAATGCCAAGAGGTTACTCACAACTAATTACTAAAACATATTGGGATGAGTTATGTGCTTCGAATACGACTGATGATTGGAAGAAAAAAGAAAAATACATTAAGATCGTCGAAAAAAATGAAACATGACCACCCTATGTCACAAGGTGGGTATTAAAAAAAATTTGGACTTGAGGTATCTGAAATCTATAGGTCACAGTTGTGGCTTGTGGGACATTTTAACAAAATGGGTGACCAGATTGGTACCGAGGCAACACGTATAGCTCGCAACATAGAAAGTGTACTACTTTTTATATGATTGAAGTACTTAGTTTTAATGAGAACAATTATATATTTTATATTTTGTTTATAGGAGCACTATAGTCAGCTCATGAGTGAAGAAAAATTTGAACATGATGGTTCTAAGGATGTGCTTACTATGGCATTCGGCACCCCTTAGAGTAGAAGGTGAGTAAGGGGTATTGGTGTAGCGCACCAAATTTTTTATTATTATTATTATATTTTGTGCTTTGTTTAATTAAATTGTTAAGTGTTGTGAATTATGTTATTTATTTGTTTAGATTAATTGTTAGAATTGTTTGGTAGAATTTTGTGAAATTAATTGTCAATTGTTATTTTCTTTTTATTTATTTTAAAATGTGAATAATTGAGTTTTGGTTGAATGCACTAAGGTGCATGGTAGGTAGTGATGCACCCTAGTTATTGAGTGTGTGCATGTGCATGGTTGCATGCTGCACTTGTGTAGAATTTTCTACACACTTTATAGTTTCCTTTTATTTAGAATTATTTAATTATTTAAATTGAAAAAAAAATTAAAAATAAGGAAAGAGATTGGCTTGGCTTGGACGTGTGTTCCTAGTGGGTAAAGGGGGATTACATTCCTATTTTATTTGGGTGATTTTTAGTTAAAAATGGAAGAGGTGTTGTCATCTTTATTTCCTACAATTTAAAATATAATCAAATTGAACAAAATTAAAAGAAAATTATCAATAAGGGGAAACTTACCAATTATTTTCCTTATGCTATTATGGGTGGATTAAAATAAAGAGGGAAGGAAAAAGAGAAGAGCATTATGCTCCATTGGTGCCGTCGGCCTAGAGAGAAGGAGGGAGAGAGAGAGAGGGGCGTGTTCTAGAGAGAGAAGGAGAGAAAGGAAGAAAAGAAAGGAGGAAGAAGAAGAAGGTCTTGGGAGGTCATAGGGTATTCAAGAGTGATTGCCATTTGAGTGTTGATCAATTTGTGTTTTTGATTTTACAATCAAGAGAGGCTCGTTGTGAAGTTTGTCAATTTTGCTTTGCTTGGACCTGAGGTAAGGAAGTTAGATAGAATTCTATTTGTTTATGCTATGAATGGTAATATAGGCTTGTTTAAGGATAAATGATATTTATGAAAATGTACCATGTGATATGATGTGCGAAATGTTGTGATGATCTGATGATGAATGTAAGGAATCATGTATCTTTCCATGGCATTGATATGACTGAACTGAATGTATTTCTGTATGTTGTATGATATGTAATGGTTATTAGTGTGTTGAACACGACACAACAAAGGGGTTACTAAGGATATGAAGACGTAACCCGAGTTACTAAGGATATAAAGACGTAACTCATAGGGCAGACGCGTCGAGGTTATTCAAGGACCAGAGATCCTGTTTACCTCAAGATGTGACATGGACAAGTTACCAGGCCATGTTCACAAAGATATGATGATGATGTTTATGGTGATTATGTTTATGATGATGATGGTTATAATAATTATGTTTATGATTGTATAATGATGTATGAATATGAATATGTTTTTTTGTGTTTTACTTGTGTGTTATTTGTACTTTCTTACTGGGCTTTTAGCTCACCCCCTTATTTTTCCTTCCAGGTAGCAAATAGGATTTCTCTTTGGTATGCGTGGTGATGTGGGAAGTTCTATCATCACGGTGTGTATGGCGTGGGGTCATCTTATGGACGAGAAACAATCAGTTTAAAACGCCATTTTCTGCAGAATAATGTTATGTTTATTTTCAACTTTCAGAACTTATTAGTGGGACTTGAACTTTAATTATTTTTAAAACATTGCATGAAAACCATTATTTTTCCTTTTAAATTATTGGGCCCAACTTACATGTTTTAGCAAGGCCCCACTGGAATTTCTATAATAATTGACTTTTCTTCTATAAACTTATGAGTATGCAAATATTTTACAAAGTATTAGATTAGGGCGTTTTACAAATGGTATCAAAGACGGTCATCCATGTTTCCAAGGACCCTCCCCATACACGCTAAAGACGGGAAAATCTCACCTCACCGCGTCATAAGTATTTGTTTTATGTGCTATTACTTGTTTCTGTTTTATTTAATTTTATAGTTTCGTAACTACAGTATAGTAAGATGCCTCGCGTTTTGAAAACTACTAAGAAACAATTACTCAAGGAAATGTGGTCTATGAGCTGCTGCTCAATCGATTAGTTATGAACGCGCAATACCCAAGGTCCAGCTTGAGGAGGATCCCTACGATTGGCAGATTGCGGTATTAAAGACAACAACGGTGGTTTGTGATTGTATTCAAGGGATCATGAACAAAAGAGGAGCTTTGCTATGGCCCAGAGAGAAATATTGGGTGTTGAGGGAAGCACTGTCTATGTACTCTGAGGCCCTTCTCCAGTTGGATAGAGCATGGCACGATGTCATTCAAGATGACCTGAAATTTAGTACCATGGAATACGTAATCTACGATCTTATAGACAACTACAATTTCAGTCGTGAGGAGCTGGTATTGGTGAAGACGGATGACGGGGAGATAGAGGAGTGATTGGAGACAGTACACGATGTGGAAGGAGCCTTTGAAATTGAGGAAGTGACTCGATCCATACCATGTGTGACCGCTAGGATGAGGATAATGGCGAGCACTCCCGGCTACTTTCACATCCCAGGGGACGTCTTTGATTACAGCTCAGGGGATGAGTCCACAGTTGAGGACTAGAGTACGTCGCGTCAAACGTTCCATGAAATGCTATTAAATAAGATGGGACATTTTTTCTAAGACCTTAAAGGATTTATGTTTTGGTCATTAAACACTTTATAGGTTGTTTAAATTTTTGGAATAATTTGAACACTTTGAATGCTATGGTTTAATATTTTTCCTCTTGCAAATTCTAAATGATGTGGTTTGAATGTATGATTTTTGCAATATCTATCAAACCATTATGCGATGTTCCTTCCTTGTGATTTTCCTTTGATTGCCTTAGAATATCATAATGTCGACTAGAGGAAGAAGAGGCAAGGGAAAATGAGGAGGCCGAGGAAAGGGTGTCTCCACAAGGTCTAAAACCACGACAACCCCTGACATAGAAATGCCATCCATTCAATCTGCAACTCCAGCAGCACCGTTTGTGGACTAGGCTGCAGAGGTAGCAAGGTTAAGAGATCAATTGAGGCTGAGAGATGAGGAATTGGCACATGCTAGGCAAACACCGCAAACGTCCCAAATGCCCCAATTGCCTCAAGTGCCAGTAGCGCAGCCTCAGCCGCCAACACCACCACCTGCACCACTGCCTGTAACTTATGGGTTCGAGCCAGTGTATGAATGTTTCAAAAAACAAGCCCCACCAACCTTTGAAGGGAAAGCTGATCCGATACTGGCAAAGGATTGGTTAAGATCAGTCGAGGCCATCTTCGATCATATGGAGTTGAATGATCGCCACAAAGTCTCATGTGCAGTTTATTTACTCAAGATGGATGCACGGTATGGTGGGATGTAATTAAATAGACCCGTGATTTGAATACCATGACTTGGGTAGAATTTGTCCAGGTTTTTTTTAGCAAGAAGTATTACAGTGCGGCTGTGCTAGCAACCAAGGTAGATGAGTCTGTAATCCTGGTACAAGGAAACCTATTTGTCACTAATTATGCACAAAAGTTCGATAGGTTGGCAAAATTTGCTCCGGAAGTTGTGCCAATTGAAACTCTATGAGTCCAAATCTTCGTGAGGGGACTCAAGTCGATGATCACTAGGGATGTTATGATGACCAGTGATGAAGTGGTCAGTTATGCAGAAGTACTTGATAAAGCACTTGAAGCTAAATATTTGGAAGATCGGATATGGAAGGATAATGCTGCCAGAAGAAAGAACTACCGAAATAAGGGCTTCAATGAGGGTAATAAAAGGAAAGCTAATGAAGGGCAGAACAGTGGCACTGATAAGAGACCAGGACCTCCAACCACGAATAACAACAGTCACAACACTCAGAACCCCAACAACCTCAACAATCGCTTTAATGACCGGAACCGTGGGAATCATCAAGGCAACCGAGTAGAGCACCCCATCTGTCCTAAATGCTCGAAAAGACACCCGGGAGAATGTCAGGCTAGCACCAATAAATGTTTTAAGTGCGGTCAGGCAAAACATCTGAGGAAGAATTGCCCACAATGGAAGGCGGGACAGAATAGTAACAGCAATCTGGTGCCAACACGGGTTTTTACCTTAACTCAGAATGAAGCAGCCAACAGCAACACCGTAGTCACAGGTCAGCTCCCTATATCTGGTATGATGTGTAGAGTCCTCATTGATTCTGGAGCGACTCACTCTTATGTTTCCATAAATGTGATTGATAAGCTGAGTATGCCTTATAAACTATTTGAGCATAGCTTTAGTACAATGTTGCCATTGGGAGACATGATGTTGTCAACTAGGTGGTTACCATCAACGCCTGTAATGATAGAGGGTAGGGAGTGAGCAGATTGTTGGAAGAAGACTGTGGAGTTCAGACCAAAAAGAAGGAGAGGTCTTTTCCTTTAGAGGAGAAGTAGCGGGTTTTCGAACACCCATAATATCTGCACTAGAAGCAAGGAATATGATGCAACATGGTTGTTCAGCATTTCTGGCTAGTGCGATGGATAAATCCGAGGAGTCAGAGCTAAAA
This sequence comes from Humulus lupulus, assembly GCF_963169125.1. Taxonomy (NCBI): domain Eukaryota; kingdom Viridiplantae; phylum Streptophyta; class Magnoliopsida; order Rosales; family Cannabaceae; genus Humulus; species Humulus lupulus. The sequence goes on from NC_084796.1 coordinate 154,537,270, forward strand.
CTAGAAAATGTAGATATTGTTTGTGAGTTTCCGGAGGTGTTTCCCGAGGAATTACCAAGATTACCCCCAGACAGAGAAATCGAGTTTGTGATCGAGCTTGCACCAGAAACAGCACCGTTCTCTAAAGCACCCTATCGAATGGCACCTACAAAATTGAAGGAACTTAAGAACCAGCTACAAGAGGTTTTCGACAAGGGGTTCATAAGACCTAGCCATTCTCCATGGGGAGCACCAGTCCTATTTGTGAAAAAGAAGGACGAGAGCATGAGGATGTGCATCGATTACCGAGAACTCAACAAGGTCACCATTAAGAACAAATATCCTTTGCCTAGGATAGATGACCTTTTTGATCAACTGCAAGGGGCAGCAGTATTCTTGAAGATTGATCTGCGATCTGGGTACCATCAGTTGAAAGAGAAGAGGGAGACATTCCGAAAACAGCTTTTAGAACTCACTACAGGCACTATGTGTTCCTAGTGATGTCTTTTGAACTCACTAACGCCCCAACTGCATTTATGGATATGATGAATAGGGTATTTAAGGATTATTTGGACAAGTTTGTGGTAGTGTTCATAGATGATATCCTTATTTACTCGAAGACCAAGGAGGAGCATGAGGAGCATTTGAGGTTGATTCTGAAAAGACTACGAGAACATCAACTATACGATAAGTTCTCTAAGTGTGAGTTTTGGCTGGAACATGTAACTTTCCTTGGGGATATAGTGTCCAAGAATGGGATAACAGTAGATCCATCAAAGATCGAGGCCATTAGAGACTGGCCCTAGCTGAAGAATGCCTCAGAAGTTCGAAGCTTCTTAGGATTGGTGGGTTATTACAGAAAGTTCGTCGAGGGTTTTTCAAAGATCGCCACACCCTTAACCAACTTAACCTGCAAACATCAGAAGTTTGCATGGACTGAGAAACGTGAAGAAAGCTTTCAGAACATGAAGGATAAGTTAATTTCAACGCCTATCCTTTGTGTTCCCACAGAGGGCGAGAGATTTGTGATGTATTGTGATGCATCAAAGAATGGCTTAGGGTGTGTGTTAATGCAAGATGGGAAAGTAGTAGCTTATGCTTCCAGACAACTAAAAGACTATGAACAATGATATCTCACTCATGATCTTGAGTTGGCAGTAGTGGTGTTTGCACTAAAGATATGGAGACATCACCTATATAAGGACAAGTGTGAAATCTACACTGACCATAAAAGTCTGAAGTACTTCTTCACGCAAAAGGAACTGAATATGAGGCAGCGAATGTGGTTGGAATTAGTGAAGGACTACGACTGTGAAATTCTATACCACTCAGGTAAGGCCAATGAGGTTGCAAGTGCATTGAGTAGGCGAGGACATGGGAGTGTCTCAGCACTACATACAATAGAGATGCCTCTTCAGAAGGAGATTATAAATGCCGGCATCAAACTTGTGACAGGAAGCCTAGCGAACCTCACATTACAATCCTCCCTACTGCAACAAATTCGAGAAGGACAGAAAGTGGATAAGGCCCTAATGAAGCAAGAGGCTTTGGTACAAGAAAGTGATAGTAGTGGCTTCACAATGTCCATACAAAAATTTGATGGGTGTCGTATGCCGTATCAAATTTAATTATTGATTTTATTAATTCCTTATACCAACTATTTCAGTATAGTGATAAATAAGGGTCGAACCCACGAGGAATACTATTCAATTTATTATTCAAAAGATAAAAATTAATAAAGAAGGAGGTTTTGATTTTTAACTCAAAATTAAATAACATGAACTAGAAAGCAAATAAAAATTGATATTACGATATTAAGAAACAGTTAAAGATTAATCTCCACCCTCAACAAGCATTCCCAATCAGTAATAATAAATATTATTCTAATTTCTCAATTAAACTTTTAAACCCATAGATAATGCTGAAGCAGACAATTATCCGAGTCTCCCTATTATAAGTAATCAAGGCGAAGCGCTCAAAAATTAACTGTTTAAGCTAAGCAATAGATCTATGAAGCATACAATCTATTTAACTTAGATAAAGCATTAAATCCTATGGAGACAAGTTAATCTAGGCAATAAATTAATGAAGCATATAATTCATTTAACCTATGTTCTGTTTTTCATCACAATCAACAATTCTTTTGACATCACTATCAATTGCAATTTATCACATACACTTAAAATCCTAAACTATTAGGTGAGTAATAATTCTAAGATGACAATTGAACAATGTAAAACCTTAATTAGTTGGCCACCTAACAAGAAATCACAAAATTCATAACATTCAATTGGAAAAATAGAAACAATTTAATATTGAGAGAAATTAAAGAATATGTAACGCCCCAACTCCTGGGACCGTTACGGTGTGCCTTGTAAACAGTGCTAAACTCGCTAATCGAGTCATTTGGCCAAAAATCGTGAACTAAATATGATTAGCGGTTTAGGGATTAAGAACATTGATTAGGATGTAACGTTTCACTAGAACGTTTAATATATATACATTGGGATCCCGAAAATATAATTTCAGAGTTTATTACAGAAAATATTTACAACAGGCCATTCTAAGCGGCAAAACAGGGTTCAACCTTAGTTCCACTTTAAACCTCGGCCGTGGCGGACGAGCAGCTGCATATGTACACATCATCACCTAAGCTCTCCAACTCAAGGATGGTCTAACTTCCTCTTGCCTTTACCTGCACCATGTAGCACCCGTGAGCCGAAGCCCAGCAAGAAAACACAATATAACATGATATAATATCAACAACGATCATAATAACCATTCAGGACTATCAGTCCAAGCAATATAGGTGACAATAGCCAAGAGTCACAATAATGAGCATCGCTCCCTCTAGCCATGTGACGATAGGGTCACCAGGGCTTAACTGGTAAGTGATTCTTTCTTAAGTTCGATTAGGACAAGTGCAAGGTGATGAGTCACCAACATAACCTTCCTCACGACTCTAGAGTCGAAACTATGGACAACGTCCCTTAGCCATGTGACAAACAGTCACCGGGGTCATATACCTTGGCTATAGTCATCTGGTCGTAGACCAGGCAAGCGCTTACAAATTCTTCGACCTTAGGGTCGGTCTAGCATTAATGCCATAGGGCCATTCAACGCGTAATCATCGACCTTAGGGTCGGTCTAGCATTAATGCCATAGAGCCATTCAATGCGTAATCATCGACCTTAGGGTCGGTCTAGCATTAATGCCATAGAGCCATTCAATGCGTAATCATCGACCTTAGGGTCGGTCCCTGACCAGTCAGTGTCACACACAAGTAAGTCATGCTGCCAATCACATATCACATGTTCCATATCCATAAACGAGGCATTTAGCATGCTTACTAAACAGGTATTAGTGCTATTAGGACCATGCATAAACACAGAAACTCAAGCTCTGAACGATATCATACTCAGTATATAAAGCATGTCCCAAACACATGTTTCTCATGCATCATAAGCAATATATCCCGTAACCCAACATGCACCAATAACAACCATGCATGTCACGTTTAATAATCAACCGACATGCATCGATAATAACCACGCATGTCATACTCAATATTCAACCAACATGCATCATAATAGCCATTCATGTCATGCTCAATAACCAACCAACATGCATCCATAATCACCATGCATGTCACATATACACAGGGTGCAGTTTTCTTACCTCAAAGTCGAGCTAGAACGATTAGAGGAGCGACCCTTGAGAACGATCAACTTTTAGTCCTTTAGCGGTCACCTAGTCATAACCAGATACAATCTCCAATTAATGAAAATCACCAAAGATAGGGTCTTAACCTAAACTCCACTCTCGGGACCTCAAAACATGCCCACACGGTGAGTAGATTCGATCCCGGGCCTTAAGGATTGAAACCCCAAGCCAAAAGCCCTTAAAAACACCCAAAACAGGGTTATGAGGGAACAGGGTAGCGCTACAGCGCTGCCCTTCTAGCGCCCCAGCACTCAAGGCAGAACCACCAACCGCCCAGCCTCCCTGCAGGTAGCGCTAGAGCGCCCTATACTAGGCGCTGTAGCGCTACCTTCAGCCAGCCAATTCCCAGATTTTTCCTTCTTTCGATTCTACCATTTCTAACCCAATACAAAAACTTCCAAACATCAAATTAACTCCCAAATGAACCCAAATACCATCTCCACATGTCCTAGGGACCACAACCCCAAGAACCCTAGCCAAAACCCCAACCAATTCCCAAGTTTCCAACCCAAAAACCAGCTGAAACTTAACTTAGAAAACAGAGAAAAATCAAGAGTTCTAGTGGCTAGAAACTCACCTTAATCTTGGCAACACACCCTCTTCAATGGTGGAGCACAACCCTAGCTTGGCTAAGCTTAGTTCCTTAGCTTAATTCCTCAAACTGAGCTTGAAAATCCAAAGAGAAAAGAGGAAGAAAATCTATCAGGAGAGAAGGAAAAAAAGCTCTATTTTTCCTCTGTATTCCACAGCTTTCTAACACTTAAAAGCTGATATAAATCCTTAGGGTCAAAAGACCATAATGCCCTTAAGCCAAATAAACCCCTTTAAAAGCTTCCAAGGGTAAAACCGTCATTTCCCGCCTATCTCGTTAATTATAATTAACGCTCCCCAATTCCCGCTATTCTCAATATTCCCAAATACCTATAAATCATATCCCATTACCCTTTAATTCCCGGTAATGCTCTAATCATAAAATTCACCCCGAGACTCACCCCGAGCCCCGGACTTAAACCCGTTATGACTAGACCGAACACTTACATCTCACGATCGTCTCATGCCAAATAGCTCGAACCAATCCACCTTATAATGTGGCTATATTAATTAACCACAACCATGCACCCAAAATATACAATTACGCCCACAGTGGCCAAATTACCAAATTACCCTCATAATTAATATATGAACCCTTATGCATGCATTCATCATCATATAATAATATAATTCACGTAGACATGCATATAATCATTAAATACTATAATAAATCAATTATGGCCCTCCTGGCCTCCTAATTAAGGTCCTAAACCTTATTAGGAAATTTGGGGCATTACAGAATAATACAAATTATCAACAATCAAGAATTGGGTTTTGAATTAACCCTTAACCTAAAAAGAACCTACTTCATAATAGTAATCATAATCACAAACATAATTATAATTAAAATTAAAGAGATTAAGGGAAGAAAAGAAACTAGATTGATGAACAATAGTGTTGTAGTCTTCTCTCTAGCCCTTTCTCAGTCTTTTTCTCTCCTAAACCGTAATAAAAACTTATCTCAAATTAACCCTAATAAATCTTTTATAGTCTCCTTTAAATTAAATTTAAACTGTAATTAAAAATCTAAAAACAGCGTCCCAAGCCGCAACCTGGAAAATGCGTGTAGCGACCTAAAGCAAAATATGTGCAGAAATTGGTCACGCAGGCCACGGCCTGAAAAAACTAGGCAGCGGCCCAACTCACTTTTCTTCACAGTATGCAGCGGCCAGAAAAATCTTGGCAACGGCCTGTCTGGAACAGAAAATCTGAAACGTCAATTCCAATTAAAGGGTCGCGGCCTGAATTTTATGGGAAGCGACCTTTCTTCAATTTCATCAATTCACGGCCTTAGAAAGCTTGTATGTTGCTGCCACTTCAACATTTCAATCCCGAAAGCCTTGAATGCTTCAAAAACTTCATTTTAACCTCATCTCAGCAAGTCTTTTTCAACCTATAATTCATAAACTACACTTGCCATGTAACGACCCAAATTCGCTAATAAGGCTTAAGGGCTTTGATTAGTGTGCCGGGAGGGCATAAATGGGGTTGGAGTGAGTATTGTTGACTTAAATGTGTGAATATGTGATTAATGTTGATTATATAATAATTAATGATATTACGTGATAATATGAATATCTATGTGGTATATGTGAGAACCACATTATTATGTGGCCAGGTTCATAGAGTGCAACTCGAGACGATCCTAGGGTCAGATAGCGGGAAAAGTCACAACGGGATTTAGGATATGACTTTGGATAAGTCAGGGGTATTTTTGGTATCGGGTAGTGATTTGGACTATCGGGTCATGAAAATAAATATATGGAGATATATTTGAGGTTAGGGTGTCTAGGTGGGAATATTGGGGGATTTTATCGTTTTGGCCTCGGGGACGGTTCTGACACCTCGAGCTTTGGGATTAGCTTAACAAGTAAAACAAAGGTTAGGAAGCCTTTAGGGAAAAATAAACCGACCTAAATTATACTCAGCTAGTTACTCTCATTCTCACTCTTAAGAAAAAACAAAAGGAAACTAACTAGAAGCACTCAAGGGAATTGGGGATTTGAGCTGAAGAATTTCTGGAAGTTTAGAGGGATTCAAGAGTAATCTTGAGGCTTAGCTCAGTGAACTAACCAGGACTGAATCAAGATCAAGGTAAGGGTTTAATTCATTTGTTTTTCCTGAAATTCAACCTAAAGCTTCAGCTAGATTATTGAGGGTATTACTCAATTGGTGATTAGGGTGGAATTGAGTTGGGAAAATCTTTGGAATCAGCTGGGTTTTGGCTAAGGGAAGAGTTCAATCAAGAAGGCAAGCCTTGCTTTATGAATTGATGATCTGGGTTTGAATTTTGACTGGTTATAACAGGGTGTTTGTGTTCTTAGAGTCTCAAGGATTGGAGGTGAATCTTCTATGGTTTATTGAGCTGAATTTCTGTTGAAATTGTGTAGCATGAGTTGGGAATATGTTGGGTGTTGAAGTAGGAAGCTTAGGGGTGGTTTTGGTTGAGGTTTTGGGCTTTAAGGTGATGGGTTTTCTGGGCACGAAGGGGAGGGTCGCGGCTCTGTTTTAGAGTGCTGCGGCCTTAGGATGAAAAAGGGCCAAGGAGGCTCGGCCATGGGAGGGCGCCGCGGTGCCCAAGGCAAGGGCCACGGCGCGTGTCTTGTTCAGGATAGGCTTGGTTCTGTTTTGAGGCTAGGGCCGCGGCTAAACTTCAAGGGCCGCAGCCCTTGGTTGCACACATGAGTTTTTGAGGGTTTTAGGCACGGGAAGGTGGTCTGGTGTGCTCGGGATTGGTTTCACCACCGTGCTTGGTGGAATTCGGATTCCCAGGAGTTAGTTTGATAACCGGAAACCTATATTCGAGTATTAATGAAACCCTATACTTTGATTGTGACTAGGTGATAAAGGCTTAGGCTCGGGAACGGATCGTGCTTGAGGGGCGTTGCTCGTAATTCAATAACTGTATAGACTAAAGGTAAGAAAACTGCACCTGATTGAATATATGTGATGGGACTGAGGGCTCCCTATTGTAAATGCTTGAAAAGATGGTATTATGCCATGCAAGCCATTAGTGAACCAATGGCCTAAGGGTGCCAAGGGTTTCACTAGCGCACAGGGCGCGGCTCGGCCACTAGTAGCCAAGGACAACTTATTATGCACTGAGCTCGGTTTAAGCGGGCCGGAGTCAGTGGATTAAACAGAGGGTGCGGCCTAAGTCATCGGCCCTGAATAATATGTGATGTGAGTGTTATATGTGATAGATTGTATCTTAAATCTGATTGTATGTGCTGAATATCTGTTGGGGATTATCTGATGGGAATACATGCATAATGAGTTAATTGTCTGTTATCATTGATTGAGTTGTTTAAGATGTTTTCTTGCTGGGCCCTGGCTCATGGGTGCTACGTGGTGCAGGTAAAGGCAAGGGCAAGTTAGATCAGCCCTGATTGGAGAGCTCAGCGATCAGAATGTACATAGCCAGGTGCTCGGCCACCACGGTTGAGGTCTAGGCAAGGAGGTGAAACTTGAAGACTGTCTGTTTTGCCTTAGTATGGCTAGTGAATACTCATGTACTTTTGGGAGTCTGTAAACTTATTCTAACTTTGTTTTCTTATGGGATCCCATGTTTACTACAGTTTAAATATATGAAATGAGTCTTTTGAGACCAAAACCTTTTTAACCCTAGCTCTTACACGTTTTAAAATAATGACTTGATTAGCGAGTCTTGCACCTTTATAAGTACACAGTGTAATGGTCTTGGCTATCCAGAACGTTACATGCCATCAAAATGTCAGATTTATCATCATAAAATGCAATGTAGAAAATATGTTATAGAGTCACGAAACTAAGTTAAAACTACTAAAAATGCTATCATAACACCATCTAAGCATGGAAAAACTCAACAAATATTAATATGAAAATGACCTTATCAGTCCAATGGTGGATTGCTGAGATACAAGGATAGGATTTACATGCCTGACAATGTTGAGATTAATGAAAGTATTATGAAAGAGGCGCACACAACACCCTATTCCTTACACCCAGGGTCCACGAAAATGTACCAAGAACTTAAGGCGTTATATTGATGGCATGGAATGAAGAAGGATATTGTTGAGTTTGTTGCTAGATGTTTGACATGCCAGCAAGTCAAAGGAGAACACCAAAGGCCAGCAGGGTTACTTCAACCACTCTACATTCCGGAATGGAAATGGGAGGATATAGCAATGGATTTTGTGGTAGGTTTACCCAAAACCACCAAGCAGCATGATTCTATGTGGGTAATAGTGGATAAGCTCACTAAGTCCGCCCATTTTGTGCAAGCTAAGACCACATAATCAGTGAACCAATATGCATAATTGTATGTAAGTGAGATAGTGAGACTTCATGGGGTGCCAAAGTCGATAATTTATGATCGAGGGTCTGTTTTCACATCGAACTTTCGGAAGGGGCTACAGAGAGCTATGGGATCAAGGCTAAAATTTAGCACCGCGTTTCATCCTCAGACCGATGGGCAGTCAGAGAGAACTATACAAATTCTAGAGGATATATTGAGATGTTGTGCTTTGGACTTTTCAGAGTCTTGGAACCGATACTTACCCCTAATGGAGTTCTCCTATAATAACAGTTATCGATCCACTATTGGGATGGCTCCCTATGAGATGTTTTATGGGCGCAAGTGTATATCTCCTTTGCATTGGGATGAAGTTGGGGAGAAGTAGATTTTAGGCCCTGAGGCAGTTAGGGAAACCAGTGAGGCAATCGAGAAGATTTGTCAAAGGATGCTTACCGCGCAGAGCAGACAAAAGAGCTACGCAGACCTTAAGAGAAGGGACATCGAATTTTCAGTGGGCGAGCTTGTGTTCTTGAAAGTCTCGATGATGAAGGGTGTTATGCGTTTTGGAAAGAAAGGGAAGTTAAACCCCAGATATATAGGTCCATTTGAGATTTTGAACAGAGTAGGGCAAGTTGCTTACCGTTTGGCACTGCCCCCAGCACTAGCCGAAATGCATAACGTCTTCCACATCTCAATGTTGCGTAAGTACGTGTCAAATCCCTCTCATGTTTTGAGTTATGAGCCGTTACAGCTGAAGCATGACTTGAGTTATGATGAACAGCCTGAGCGTGTTATTGAAAAGGGAATCAAGGAACTAAGATCCAAAAGGATTCCACTAGTAAGGTCCTGTGGAAGAATAGTACGAAACGAAAAGCAACATGGGAGTTGGAGGAAGATATGAGAGAAAGATACCCTGAATTATTTGGTAAGAAAGAATTTCGGGACGAAATTCCTTTTAAAGAGGGTATATTGTAGTGCACCAAAAAAAATATTATTAAATTTTGTGCTTTGCTTTATTAAATTGTTACGTGTTGTGAATTATTTTATTAATTTGTTTAAATTAATTGTTAGAATTGTTTGGTAGAATTTTGTGAAATTAATTGTCAATTGTTATTTTTTTATTTATTTTAAAATGTGAATAATTGCGTTTTGGTTGACTGCACTAAGGTGCATGGTAGGTAGTGATGCACCCTAGTTATTGAGTGTGTGCATGTGCATGGTTGCATGCTGCACTTGTGTAGAATTTTCTACACACTTTATAGTTTCCTTTTATTTAGATTTATTTAATTATTTAAATTGAAAAAAAAATAAAACAAAAAAGAAAGAGATTGGCTCGGACGTGTGTGCATAGTGGGAAAGGGGGGATTACATTCCTATTTTATTTGGGTGATTTTTAGTTAAAAATGGAAAAGGTATTGTCATCTTTATTTCCTACCAATTAAAATTAAATAAAAATTAAAAGAAAATAATCAAAAAGGGGAAACTTACCAATTATTTTCCTTAAGCTATTATGGGTAGATTAGAATAAAGAGGGAAGGAAAAAGAAAGAAGAGCATTATGCTCCATTGGTGCCGTCAGCCTAGAGAGAAGGAGAGAGGGAGAGAGGCGTGTTCTAGAGAGAGAAAGAGAGAAAGGAAGAAAAGAAAGGAGGAAGAAGAAGAAGGTCTTGGGAGGTCATAGGGTATTCAAGATTGATTTCTATTTGGGTGTTGATCAATTTGTGTTTTTTATTTTACAATCAAGAGAGGCTCGTTGTGAAGTTTGTCAATTTTGCTTTGCTTGGACCTGACGTAAGGAAGTTAGATAGAATTTTATTTGTTTATGCTATGAATGGTAAGATTGGCTTGTTTAAGGATAAATTATATATTTTAAAATGTACCGTGTGATATGATGTGTGAAATGATGTGATGATCTGATGATGAATGTAAGGAATCATGTATCTTTCCTTGGCTTTGATATGACTGAACTGAATGTATTTCTGTATGTTGTATGATATGTGTTTACCCAGAAAAGATTCACTTGATGACATTGCAAAATTAACGCGAACGTGAGATGCACGTGACTGTTTAAGTGGTTACATCCTGGTCGACCATCTACCAGAGGATAATTCGTACGACAGAGGGTATGTTTCATAGGCGACCAAAGTTGGTTGCAGTATATCAGATGGTTTCTAAATATATTTGATCTTGCATTTATGTAATAAGGGTAATTTCTATTATTATTCAGACATGTTTGTATTAAATATAATCAAGGCCCATCAACCCATAGGTAGATCCTTGAGCCTATAAATAAGACTCAAAGGGCTCATGAGAGGGATCTTTGGAGATTGGGAGAGAAAATCATTGTTCTTACATAATTCTTCGTATCTATTATTGAGCTTGTGAAACTTAGTAAACCCTCTTTTACTAATCGCAGGTTCTCTTTACATTAATAAGAACACTAAGTGGACGTAGGTCATTACCATCACTTAGGGTCGAACCACTATAAATCCTAGTGTCATTTATCTTCTTGACTTGAATTCATCTAATTTCTATTGTTTTATTTGACTCCATGTCGTTGACCAAATCAAGGGTCAACAATATGCAATGGTTGTTAGTGTGTTCAACGTGACACAACAAAGGGGTTACTAAGGATATGAAGACGTAACCCGAATTACTAAGGATATAAAGACGTAACTCATAGGGTGGATGCGCCGAGGTTATTCAAGGACCAGAGATATCCTGCTTACCTCAAGATGTGACATGGACAAGTTAGTGGGCCATGTTCACAAAGATACAATGATGATGATGGTTATAATAATTATGATTATGATTGTATAACGATGTATAAATATGAATATGTTTTGTTGTGTTTTACTTGTGTGTTATTTGTACTTCCTTACTAGGCTTTTAGCTCACCCCTTTACTTTCCCTTCCAGGTAGCAAATAGGATTTCTCTTTGGCATGCGTGATGATATGGGGAGTTCTATCGTCAGGGTGTGTTTGGCGTGGGGGCATCCTATGGACGAGAAACAATCAGTTTAAAACGCCATTTTCTACAGAATAATGTTATGTTTATTTTCAACTTTCAAAACTTATCAGTGGGACTTGAACTTTAATTATTTATATAATGTTGCAAGAAAACCCTTATTTTCCCTTTTAAACTATTGGTCCCAACTTGCATGTTTTAGCAAGGCCCCACTGGAATTTCTTTAATAAGTGACTTTTCTTCTATAAACTTATGAGTATGCAAATATTTTACAAAGTATTAGATTAAGGCGTTTTACAATTGGGCTCGGTGTAACGCCTAGCCAATTCTGGAAAACTGCACGATCCAGTAAGAAAAAAGGAAAAGAACCTGAGACTTCCTCAGTTGACGCTCGATTTGCAATGGTGGAAGAAAAATATCGTCAACAAGAAGAAATAATGAAACAATAGCAAGACATGGTCAAAGGACAAGAGGAAATGATGCGACAATTTATGGAACAGATGAAAGGACAATATAATGGCTTTGGAGGATCTTCTCATGCATCAATGCCAAACTATGGATCACCCTTAGATAAGGTGACACCATTTCATCAGGCATCACCGCAATCGCAACATCAACCTCTAGCACCATCGCCTCCATAACCAGAGGATGCACTTGTATTTATCCCCACTCCTGGATCAAATTAGGTTTAACTTTATCTTTCAAAAATCTAAATTCTTACACTTGTATAACATATTTATACATAAAAATTTACATATATGTGCATGATAAAATGATTAAAAGCAAATTTGCATTAGGGTTTATCACCAACATCCTTGGTATGGGATACATTCTGGTTACTAGTAGCACATACATCCATGGAGAAGACATAGGAGAATACTATCGCAGTGCAATTGAGTTTGCTGACCAACCTGATGCTCTAATTCTTAACCGATATTTATACGATCAAACAAGATATTGGGACTTTGATACATTGCCCCAAGTCGCTATTCATCTTCAATGGAGCGACAAAGGTAATTATTTTATGTAAGACTATTAAAATTTTCAAATACTTATTACATTATTAATTATTTGTTATGGCTTTATTAGGAGGTTGTGAAAAAAACTAGAAAGCAAGATGGAAAATAAGCTTCTCTACCATTAGCACCTCGAACACAAAAACTAGTTCCAAAATGAGCACCTAAGGCATCATTGTCACAAGAGGTGCAACAACCATCTCCATTGCTGACTAAGTTGAGACAAGTATATAAAATCGTCAATGACTAGCCTAAAAATGATTATATCATTGAAGTGTCCTTTGACTTTGATGTGTTTAGCCATGCTTATGAATACTTTCCTCTGTTTCAGGATGAAATACTTGAATTTTGTAGAAAGGAGATGATTGGACAATCATGCATTATCTTCTACATGAGTTATGCTCTATATGAAGTTAATAATATTTATTGTAAGGAATTTGTATTATTTAGCTTTCTTTTAACTTTTCTTTTTAATTAATTATATTTGTTGGGATTTTGTACCAGGAACTATTATTAGACAAGAAAAAGAGAGGATCGTTGTTGTTTATGAATCCGAATAAGGTTTTCACTTTCGTCACTCGTGAAGATATTCATGCTCAAACTTTATGTGATAGGAGGCTTTATTGCACGTCTAAAAAGCATGATTGGATAGTTATGCCTTATAACCATAGGTAAGTTTAATTTATATGCTTTTCATTGATAAAAAAAATAGAATCTAAAGTTAAAAACTTTGTAATGCTTGTTTTTTCAACAGGGGCATTTGATGTATTTTTATTATATCCCAATTCGCATTATTGTTGTTTTCTCGATCCTCTCAATGCACCATTAGATAACAGGACAGCCATCAAGAAGACCATTCATGATGCATTTGAGATGTATTTCACCAAAAGAATTAAAGCATGTAAAAATATTAACAAACGCCCAGCGGGAGTAATGTATTTCCAACCTATGGTATGTTTCTATTTGTATATAGATTTATGTATATATAAATAAGTTTATATATTTAATACTAAGATTTGTACATGTATCACCAATCTTTGTAGTGTCGTAAGAATGTGCATTATGAGGATGATGAAGAAGAATGTACTTATAAATACCCCTTATATCAACATTTATTGTCGAAACAGGTAACAATGAATACACAACTATATAATATTTTTTTTCTATATGTTTTTAATTTATTATTACTAATATAATTCTAATTAAAGTTTTATTTCTTTGTTTTTTTTCAATTCACCTCTAACAAATCATATACTACTCAATAAATTGACGAAGTTCGAGAAAAATGGGCGATGTCATTATTACAATTGGTTAGGGCAAAATGAAAGATGTTATAAGTTAGCTTACACATGTTAATGAGAAATTTAATTTTCTTTTGATTTTTTTTTTGCGTTTTTGCAATCTTTTCTTTTGAAATTTTAGAAATCTAACATATATAATATATTTTGGACACTCAGTGGAATATACTTATTTAAAGCAAAATGAAAAACGTAATTGCAATTTTTTTTTTTAAATTTAACTTTTAAGGGCACGCAAAGAGAGCCCTAAAAATATTATTTGAAGATACTCAATGGGATGTTTTAGGACACCCATTGTAAGCCTTAAAAACATTATTTTAGGGCACATAAAGAGAGCCCTAAACATTTTATTTAAAGACACTCAACGAGATCTTTTAGGACACACATTGCGAGCCCTAAAAACCTCACTTTTTATGCTCTCAAATAGAGGGCTCGCAAAATACATGCCTTAAAAATCATTTTTTGTAGTTGTGATAAACTCATAACCTTTCTCATATCCAACACTATAGAATCAACTATGTGTTATGAGTTTGCTATGTAATCTTGATAATTTGACATAAGTTTAATTCTATGCATATTTAGATTTAGTCCCAACAAGTGTTATCAAGAGCATTGCTTTATATTAGATTATTAAGATTCATCATATTGGTTGTGATTATTGAATTCTATCTTTATACACATTTTTTAAGTTTCTTTTTCGAATCATATGGTTTCATTTATATATTTTTTCATTAATCATGATTATATGATCATTGTTAAATTGATAAAAGATTATAAAATATATATAATGTTCCAATTTTTGTTAATTTTTTTTTTTTTCAATTTCGATTATTCTAATATATATGTTTATTTTTTGGATTGGCATGCATTTTTGGCATAACCGTATTGTTAGTTCTCCTTAGAATTATTGTGTTGATGTTTATATCATTTTGTACAATATATATTTGATTATTTATGTATGTGGTTTGTCGCCGATTAATTTGGGGCCGTTCGGTAACTATTAAAGAAATAGTTTTTAGTTTTTAATTAAAAATATGAAAATATAGTTAGAAAACACTTTCGGCAATTCACTTTTATTTTATTTAAAATAAAAATAAAATAAATTTTTGAAAACATAATTAGGAATATATTCATTTGGTACCCTGTGTTTTTGTAAAGTATCATTTTGATATTCTCTGTTTTTAATAATGCTCATATAGTATCCTATATTTTAAAATCGTACATATTTAGTACCCTAAACTCAGATTTGATCAATTTTATCAAACTGCTGTCAATTATGTAAGTTATCAATTTAAATTTAATTACATAATTATATATAACTAATAACAGTTTGATCATATTGATAAAATTTTATCTATTAAATCTGAGTTTAGGGTACCAAATATGTACGATTTTAAAATATAGGGTAACATATGAGAATTATTGAAAACAAAAGGTACCAAAAGATACTTTGCAAAAACACATGTTAACAAATGATTATATTCCGAACATAATTTGATGCTTTGAACATTTTTAAAACGCATTTAAATTCATTCTCTCGTCGTCCTCACGCAGCCGAGCACACCAATGGCGATTTCTTCGTCAAACTTTCTAGCTTCTACTCTCCACTCCGATTTCTTCAGATAAGATTATCATCTCATTCTCTTGGCTCCATGATCTATTCATCACTTTCTCTCTCGCTCTATGATTTTGGATCATTTTCTGTCATTTTCACTCTCTAACGTGTTTTATATATTCTTAATTCTTGTTTTTATTAATGATTTAGGTTACTCACATTCTCTACGTATGAGCTTGTGTTTCTCTATGCTTCTGATTTTTGATGTTTTGTTTTTATATTGTTTGTGTTTTTTTATATTTTTTTGGTTTCGTTATGATTAGCAAACTTGCATCCCTTGTTTTTTGCGCTCTTAACTACTTCAACATGTTTGGTTTAGTGTCTGTTGAGAGGGTTTTGATTGGTTAGCTGAGTCCTGATTTGAAACTTTTAAGG
This sequence comes from Humulus lupulus, assembly GCF_963169125.1. Taxonomy (NCBI): domain Eukaryota; kingdom Viridiplantae; phylum Streptophyta; class Magnoliopsida; order Rosales; family Cannabaceae; genus Humulus; species Humulus lupulus. The sequence continues at coordinate 154,553,110 of NC_084796.1, forward strand.
GGCTTATATAGATAGGATGTGGATCATGTGATCATGTTTGATGTTTTGTTATCAAGCAATTGTGTAATTTGTCAACAAGGATGGAGCTAGTATATGAAAAAAAAAATTGAGGAATAAGATTAAATTTTCTTTACCAATGTAGGCTTCCCATCTTTATGTTGAATTTGAATACTAGAGAAGTATCAAACTTTTAACTTTATGTTTTGAAGAAATTGTCAAAGAGTGATGAACTTGGAGATGTTAGTCTATGGTAGTATAATTTAAGAAGCAAGTTTTCCTTTTGGGCTAGTTATCTAAAATGGCAGAGAATTCTTAAGAATATAAACGATAGTCATGGCTGTAAATGCAAATCTATGCTGATCCAATCCTTGGTGTTTGTAGTTTCATATTTATTGTTTTTCAATTCCAGGGTACTGACCGTATAAATAGTAGAGGGACTAGAGTTAGATCCAAGTATTCTATTATGTACTTTAGGTTCAAGTACTCTGTCTGTTTCTCAAGTGAACTTGCTATTTCTTTTCTTCATTATTTGGAAATTAACCACGGTGGATTATGGTAAGAGAAGAGTATATAATTATCTTTTAATTATGTTTTTTATAGATTATTTTATAAGCCAGTTCAATTAAAGGATGTGTCTCAAATATTGTGTATATATATTTTAGCATGAGTTCTGGCTTATCGAGAAATTATGCAGAAGCTTGTTGACCTGATTGGAATCACATCCATTATGGAGTAATAGATGTATATTGCGTTTTACTCTTTCTTGATGTTTAATAACTTCATTTTTTTTGTCTTCTCTGTTTTGATATGACTTAACATTAGACAACCTTTAGACTTTTTATTACCACAACTCTTTATTATAGAAAAACTCTTCTAATTGACACATGTATTAATTTATATAGAATGGAATATTGATTCAAGGCTACTTGACTAGATTTTTATAAGTTTACCAAGATAGGCTTCCCATCTTTATGTTGATATTGAATACTAGAGAAGTATCAAACTTTTAACTTATATTGAGTACTAGAGAAGTATCAAACTTTTAACTTATCATTTCTCTAGTTAAAACTTTTAACTAGAGAAGTATCATTATGGAGGATATTGTTTAATGACATGATGGTTTTGAAGGAATTTCTTGAACAATAAATTAATCTGTTCATTTACTTTCTTTTGCAGAGAAAGATTACACTATGATATATAAGAATCAGATGTAGTTTTAGAAGTGTGAAGAGAGTAGCTTTTGGGCCTTATCACTAGGTATTATACTCATAGTCTCTTGATTGTCTACTGAACATCTTTGAATGTTTAAATCTATATGTATATGTGTGTGAAGAGTTTCCACTATTTTTCTTTTATGTCATAATTGGTAAAGTAGATTGTATTTCTGATATGGTGGGTTTTATTTGCTTTGGGTTTGCTTTTTTTCATAATTTATTTATGCATGTTGGATTGACATGCGCGACTTTTATGCATACAAATTAATTAGTAGCTAATGAAACTGTAAATTTAATGGATATTTTTTAGCGGAAGTAGGGTCTTGGGATTTAGGAACGGTTTGAAATTTTAATTTTTTTTATAAAAAGGAACCCTTGGTCATAAAAGTGATGGTTCTTGGATTGGGAAATATGGGTAGTGATTATGTTACTACGATCCATGAAATCAATGTGGCTTGTCAATGAGAATTTTTTTTTTTACTGTATGCTTTCATTTGAGTTGTGTTCTGACTATAGTGTTCGATCTAACAGGGATAATTTGTTATGGGTTCCAGTTAAATTAATTAAAATTCATCTACTTACTGACCATTGTGTAATTTCTTTCCCCCTTTGTTTTGTTAAAATGTGTGAATTGATGGTAGTTTCTTCTGGTTTACAGAAGATCTATCTAGCTTATATGATGTGTTGGTCTAAATAGGAGTTGGCCCCAAAATAAGTGGGGAGAAAGAAAGATTAAATTCTTCAAATCACATCAAATACTATAAGAAACCACCTTTGCCAATATTTTACTTATATTATTCTATCTCTTCTCTTTTTTTCTATTTTCTTTTTTTAACTATCATATCCTTTTCCATTGCATACAGTCGTCAGCAAGAATCAAACGCATAAATATTTGTATATATATATATATATTATCTTGTTTGCCCCCACAAGTTAACTGGAGTAGTCTTGGATTATGGCCTTGTGTTTTCCATTTCTCATGACCCTTTCCCTAGCTATAACTAGAGTATATTTGTTTGTGATATTTAATGATCTTCATCATGTGTCATGTAAGTTTGTAGCTTGTCATTTATATGGCTGCTTACTTGGTTTTTCTTTAGGAATAGTCTTGTATTTGCATTTCGAATTCTTATTGAATCCTTAGCTCTTACATAGATGGCAGGTGTTGATAATGAAGTTCTCATTATTGAGAATAATGATGAGGCTTTTTGTTTGGACTCAGACATGAAGAAATTTTGATTTTGTTTGGACTCAAAGACATGAAGAAATTTTGATTGAACTTATGGAAGAAGTTTTAAAGGAAAATAGGAATACCACAACCTTTACAAAGCAATCAAGGAAACGTATAAAAGAAGAGTTTTGTGCATAAGCAAAAAGAAATTACGGTGATATCCAATTAAGGAACAAATGCAATCAATTAAAGCAAAAGCATAAGGATTTTAAGAATATACTGATGAGACTAGTATGAGACACACTGTAGTGACAGGACAAGTTAGTGCGACTGATGAAGTTTGGGATAGACTTATTCGGGTAAAAATTATTTAAAATGGATTTTATGCTTGTTTTATTTTAATAGGTTTTGGTATATTTTATCCTTATAATTTCATTTTATGTAGGTTAACAAGTCTGCTAAAAGATTTAGAAAGATAGGCTGTATCTTTTATGAGAAATTATGCACTATCTTTGGTGATACTATTGCAACTGGTTCCAATGCTCATCCTTCAACTCGAAGTCCTTCTAATGATGAAGATAATGATGATGATGATGATGCAGCGTTGATAACTCCTTCTAGGAATGAAGAAAGTAGTTTTGATGAGGATGGTAGCAAAAGAAGAGGTACATTTGATAACTCCATTTTAGTGACGTTTTAGAATGTGTTTTTGTAGTAATCTTGAGTCTTTATGTTTGTATTGTGCAAGATTACGTTTCTGTTTGTCTTTGTTGTAGGTCGGTGCATTGAATCGTGAGTTAAATGCTAAAAGAAGAGGAAATGGTGGAAAAAATTGAGCTTTTGGTGATTGTATGACTCAAATCGGTGCTAAGGATGAATTATAATAAGTTTTTGATGAAGGAAGGATGTCAAAAGGTTAGAATCTGAAAAAAAAAAATAGAATGCCGTCACCGCCACTCTAGCAAAGCCAGAGGCTGAAGGTTTACTGAAAGGAATTAGAGTAGCGACTTGGTCAATAGAGTCACGACGCTAGTGGAAGTCAGAGGTGAACCCAGGAGGGCATCAACACACGGGCCGCAGTTGGGGTTTAGAGAGTCACGGCGTCTAAAGACCTACTTAGACTTTGAAGGGCCTTAAAAATGACACGGGTTGTGACCTAGGAAATGCCAAGTTGTGGCCTACCTATGTAAAAAAGAAATTCGTGTTTTTTCTTAGTATAAATTCAGACTTTATGTTTAATTACAGTGAGGTCAGATTTTAATTACAAGTTTAGAGATTTATTTTGATTATGAGATTAGTTTTTTTGCACTTTCATACTATTTATTTCTTCTTCAATTCTTTGAATTTTATGTTTCTGAATAATTATTTTGTTGTTTTAGTCATGTCTGATATGAACTAGACACTTCTATCTAGGGTTTAATGTAGTCATTTGGATTTCTATTTAATCTTATTATAATGTTTCATTGATTCTTCTTCTTTATTATAATCTATATAATGTTTGCTTAATGTTAGTAAATACTTGATCGATATTTGATTACTTTATGATTTTGATTCAAAATTTGAAATATGAGAATTGAATGTGTTATCGTTATATAGATATATGTTACATATTTGACGAAAGTATATGTATGACTCAGTGTAGTAATTAGGTTTCTATGTTTAATGTCTGCTATATGCTTAAGTTTATCACAGAGATGTAGAAAACCTACATATAGGTTGAGATTTTATATCTTGAAAAAGAATAGGAATCGATTTATGTTAACCATAGAATAAAAAGCTGATGAAGTTAACATCCTAGGTTTTTAATTATTGAATCAATCTTTATTTTTGCAAAGTTTATTTAAATTTTAAGTCTTAGTTTAAAAATCACTCTATTTTTTATAGTCGAATAGAAATTTAAAAGCATTTATTGATAATTGGTTGATAGTCCTTGTGCGAACGATACTTTATTTACTATCTATATTACTTGAATCGATTACGTATATTTGCGTATCATATTTTCGCGATCAAGTTTTTGGCGCTGTTGCCGAGAACTTAATATCCAATATCAAAATTAATTGTTTTTTGTTCTAATTTAGTTTTTATATTTTACACTAATTCGGATCGAGGTTGAATTGTGTTTCAGGAATTATTGGCATATGCAGGGAAGTAAACAAAAGGAACTCATGCCGGTAGATCTTGAAATTGAAAGAAGGTTGGATTTTTCCATGGCTGTAAATCAAGGGAATGCAATAAATCATGCTGCCAATGATGTCGAAGGGGCAGTAGCTGCTGAGGTCCCTGCTGATCAAGGGGCTAGAAGTTTAAGAGATTATGTACTCCCAATTGTTACGGGAGTGCATTCATGCATCAAACCTTCATCAATTGATGCGAATAATTTTGAGATTAAGCCAGCTGTTTTGCAAATGGTCCAATCTTCTGTTCAGTTTGGAGGCTTGCCTACAGAAGACCCTAACTTACACATAGCTAATTTTTTAGAGCTTTGTGCGACCTTTAAACTGAATGGAGTGAGCGATGACACGATAAGGTTGAGCTTATTTTCATTTTCACTAAGGGACCGAGCAAAGAGTTGGTTGATTTCCCTATAGGCTAGCTCTATTACCACATGAGAGGAGCTGGCTAAAAGTTCCTTGCAAAATTCTTTCCTCCATCCAAAGCTGCACGGTTGAGAGGGGAGATTAATAATTTATGCCAGATGGAGAGAGAGTCATTGTATGATGCATGGGAAATATTTAAAGAGTTTTTAAGGAAGTGTCCACATCATGGTATAGAGAAGTGGATGCTAGTCCATAATTTTTACAATGGGTTAGGTGGTACAACTTGCACTATCATAGATACAGCAGCAGGAGGGGAATTTATGAGCAAGAGTGCCAACGAAGCTTATGATCTACTAGAAGAGATGGCCATGAACAATTACCAGTGGCCTATTGAGAGAGAAAATACAAAGAATGTGGCTGGGATGATTGAATTAGATGTCATCTCAATGCTTACAACTCAAGTGGCATCCTTGGCGAAACAACTACAACAGAATAACTTCACAGCTCAAGCCATGCAATTACAAAGTGTGTGTGAAATATGTGGAATGGCGCATCCACCTAACAAGTGTCCTGCAATGGATTTAAATAATTTTCCTATGGAACAAGTTCAAGCCATAAGAAATAGCCAAAGACCAGCCAATAACCCATAATCCATGTTCTACAATCAAAGGTGGCAGAATCACCCTAACTTGTCTTGGAAAAATAATCAAGGAGCACAACCACCATACCCACAAAATCAAAAACCATATCCACCTCATCAATCAATATATGGGCTAAATCGTTGACCGTATTATGATCCTCGCCAAGCAAAGTCACAACACCCACCACTGCATCCTCACATCAACATTCCTTTTGCCGAAGTACTTGAACAAATGCCAAGTTATGTAAAATTTATTAAGGAGATCCTATCAAAGAAAAGGAAATTATAGGATTATGAGATAGTGACACTTATTGAGGAGTGCAGTGCGATACTTCAAAAGAAGCTGCCTTCCAAGCTTAAAGATCCTGGTAGTTTTAATATTCCATGCTCTATAGGGGGTTCAGTAGAAACAAAGGCTTTATGTGATTTAGGGGCCAGTGTGAATTTAATGCCTCTATCAATCTTTCAGAAGTTGAATTTGGGAGAAGCTTGGCCTACTACCGTGTCTTTTGCAAATGGCAGATAGATTAGTCAAACATCCTCGTGGAGTGATTGAGGATGTATTGGTGAAAGTGGATAAATTCATCTTTCCTGCGGATTTTATTATTCTAGAGATGGAGGAAGATGAAAATATTCCAATAATACTTGGAAGGCTATTTATGCTACTGGTAGGACTTTAATCGATGTACAAAAGGGTGAGTTAAAGTTGCGAGTGTAAAAAGAGGAGGTAATATTTAACGTTTATGCAGCAAGAGAAATCCCAACTTGTTGTAGAATTGATGTGGTAAAACAAGGAGATAAATGTTAGGGTTTTATGCCTTAATTAAAACCCAATTTCTTTGTAATCTCATTTATTATCAATAAAAGAATAGAAATCATATTTTTTGACTTGGTCAATCACTTTGCTCACATGTTTAATTTTCATGATTATTTGTTTAATATAAACTTCTATTAAATACCGAGCATATAGCTAATTGTATTTATAGTGACATAATCACAGTGAAATATAAATATGATTATATGTTCAAAATAAGTTAGTCCTAAGATTAGTCAGTGCACAGGATTTACACTGACTTGCCAATCTTTGATATGATCTACTTACATATTGCGGTATTATGTTCTTTCCAGAAACATTAGCAAAATATATAAGATCAGATGTATTTGTTTTACCGGACTGAACCGATATTGACAGTTGATAGGATAAGTAAACATACCATTATTATCTATTCTAGTCATATCATATAGTTGACCATAGGTCAATTCAAATCTCAATTCTGAGTGGTTAGTATTCTACATGATTGTATTATTTGAGTTCTTTGGCTTGTTCGTTACCAGCTTACCCTACGGACTAGCCCATACTAACATCTTGGGAACTCGGTAGTATAATTGAGTGGGAGTGTTAATCATAGATATGAACATCTATAGCTTCTGATGAAGAAGTGAAATGATGGTTTCTGTTGACCGCGTTTTTGGCCAACGACGTGAGAACGTCAAAAACGATAAAACCTTCAAGAGAAATAAAATGACACAGACGGTTTTGAAAAGAAAGTAAATAACACACGCAATTTTTATAGTGGTTCAACCTCAATGTGTTGGTAATAGCCTAATCCACTTAGAGTTGTGATTATAGATCTGTACTCAAGATCAGATGAATTGAGCCAACTGAGTTTCTTCAGTACAGATTACAAGAATACAATAATTCTTTCATATACAAGCACTTTCTCTCTCTAGAAAATTCAGACCCAAATTTCCCAAAAGTCCTTTATGATGCCATAAGCCTTGTATTTATAGGCTTAGGATCGTACATCTGATATCCCCTAGGATCGGGATATTTTATTATTCTTATTATATTTAAATTACAAAAATATTCAAAATGTAACAGAACACCAAATTTGTGGGAAGAATGAGAGATTCCCGCGTATGCTAAGACCGATTCTTGTTGAGGCTGTTTCTGGGAATCTTGACGTAGTCATGCTCTATCTAGTTGATTCATATCACCTTCAATCTGGTCAAACACACCTTCACTGGGTTCCATCTGGTCGAACACACCTTCACTGGGCAGATTGCCTGTGTTGAAGTGCACGCCAGTATACCTTATGTGCACGCCAGTATACTCTATGTGCACGCCAGTATACTGTTGAAGTGCACGCCAATATACCTTATGTGCACGCCAGTATACTCTATGTGCACGCCAGTATACTGTTGAAATGCACACCAGTATACTTTATGACTGGGCAGTCATGCACTTAGCTGGTAGGACATGCACTTGGCTGGTAGGACATGCACTTAGTTGGCAGGACATGGTCATGTCCAATCGGCCAAGATCACTCCTGGGCAGACAAGTCACTCCTGGGCAGCAAAGTCACTCCTGGGCAGACAAGTCATTCCTGGTCGGTCATGACACTTCTCAAGCCAATCAAAATTCTTCAATGGCCTACTCGGCTACTCCTAAGCCATATCACTTTATCACAACTCTGAGGAGCCAATATATTTATTGACTTATTAATGTGTCTTTTATGGACCATGTACTGCCACTTGTCATCTCTATTGCCACGTCATCGATCTCCATTTTTTGGGGATAACAGTTTCCTTTTAGTTTGGTTCAAGGTGTTAAATGATGAAGATCTCATTTCAATAATTAATATTAGTTTACTGAAATATCGTTTACAAGGAACTAAGTGTTTGAAGGATAAAATACAATGATGGGTAAAATTGTATTTTAGTCCCATCTCATTGTAGACCGTCTATAGAGAATTGAGTGAAAATTATGATTGTAACAATAGATAATTAATAGCGTTTCTATATTTGCTATAGAGTATTCTATGAATTCAAGAGTGTAATTCCGAGTCTTTAGTAGAGTCATGAGGAATTAATAAATTAGTAAATTTATTTGTTAGATTTATGATAACTTATTGGAGCTTGATTTCATAATCCCATGGTCCCCACTGTACCTTGGATAAAATCATCTAGATAGTCTCAATTAATTGATTTAATTATCAAAGTTGACCAGGTCAATTTTGGATAGTTTCACATAGTTATGTAATTTAGAGAAAAAAAGAGAAATAATGGTAGATTTATTAATTAAGATAAATTGGTATCTAAATTAATAAATAAGTTTAAATCAAGGTTCAAATGATAAATAATTAATTTGATAAAGGATTTAAATAATTATTTAATTAATTAAATCAATAGAAAATAATACATGCCTTGCTTTTAAGTCCAACGAGCTTTTAATCAAATGGGAAATTTCACGGGCCTAAAGCCCTTGATGATTTCGACCTAGGACTATTAATTGACTATTATTTTATTAATTTTTTAATTAAATAAATGACCTAATTGATTCTATAAAAAAGGAATGTTAAGAGAGAAGTCAAAACATAAGTTCAGAAGTCAAAAATACAAGTTTCTGATAGTTTTTTAGATTCTCTCTAAACACAAGTCCTTTTCTAAGCCTTATTGTTCTGTTCTCTTCTTTTCTTTGTATCTATCTCATGTGTTGAGAATTGCCCACTCTAGTGTAGCTGATTCCAAGGATACTTTGGAAGGTTGTGAAGAAAATTGAAGATTGATTCAATTTCTTGGTAATACTCTGCGGCAGAAATGATACAAGGGATAGAGAAACTGAAGGAATGACTCATTCATTCTACTGCATATAATGTTAGTATTCTTATCATGATTTCTCTTTGAATTCAATTTTAGAAACATGTTCTAGGTTATCTCATATTAATTTATTTAATATTAGATTTACATGAAAATAAATAAAGATCCTGTATAAGTTTTCCCAACAACTGGCCTCAGAGCCTTTGGTAATTTTTATTTGATGTGTTTGAATAATTGGATGGTTTTTCATGTTTTTATGAAGCATATTGATTTTATGTGAATATTAGCAATTTTTGGGTTATTTTGTTGTGTTTTCTATGCCATTAATTTTTATATATGCTTTATTTTGTGTAAAACATATTAAAAATTAATTAGAAAACATTTTTGGTTTGAAAAATTGCACAAAAAAAATTTCAGAAATTTTTTGGCCTGGCTGCCATTGCGTGTGTGCACCCGCGCACACACAGCGCATGCACTGCACGCACATCGCCTGCGCGTGCCTCCTCGGCAGCCAGAAGACCTCGCGCGAGCGCACCTGCCATCAGCGCGCACGGTGAATAGTACTTGTCTCGGGTACTGTTCATCCGATTTAAAAAAAAAAATTAAAGAAATTAAATTGTGAAAATTAATTATTTATAATCAAAGCAAAAAATAAGAGATTTGTTTTATCATTTAAAATTGTTTTTTAAAATAAGATATTTTTTGTTAGTTAATAAATGAAATTTAAATGAACTTTTATTAATTGTTGATAAATTTAATTTAATTTGACTTATTTTTGTAAAAATTTAATTAATTAATTTTTTTTGATAAATTCTAGATAATTAATTGTGGTATTTTTGCAAATGAAACAAATTGTGGTATTTTTGCATAAATTCATAGAATTGCTCATATAGTAACATGATTAGGCCCATCCAATTATAACAAGTATGTTTTCACTATATGTGGTATTTTTGCAATTGGGCTTAGATGCATATAGTGGCCCATATGTTTGGTAGATATATGGTTTTTTTTGCCAAATAAAATATTCATAAAATGATAGGTTTTATTTGGGCCCATTAGAAAATGTAAAGTTTAAATTCCTATCTTGTGGGTGATTCCACTTGTGAAGGCCATTTTCTTTTCATGACTATAGTGGGCCTAATCAATTAATAACAAGTAATAAAACGAATGTTTAAATTCTTGTCTTTCAGACCTTGTATGGAAGATTTGGGGCCTTTGTAGTGGGAACGACATACTGGACCCAGTCCTCCTCCATACAAGCCCAATTGTTAAGGCCCATTTACTTGAGTTGGACTTAATTATATAGGTTCATTATATTAGTTAAACCTAAATATTGATTAGCAACAAATTAATTCTAAATGAATTGAATTTGTTTCAATGTGAAACTTTATAATTAATAGGAAATTATAGGACCTTGGTTTTAAAAATTCTAATCTTACAATTTTTTGGAGAACCAATCATTAATTTTCGATAATAATAAAAATACTATTTTTAATTTTATAATGAGCTTATTTTAAGAATTATATTCGATCTCCACCGTTGGTTTAACAAAGTCAATAGCTTAATGGGGCCTCGAGACGCTTTAGTTCGTCCCCCTACGGAAGGTGTTCATTAGTTATTTTGACAAGGTTAGATTTCCAAATATAGATAATTATAAGTCAAATTCTACTAGGACTAAATCTGTGATTATTGAAACCGTGAGTCTAGCTCATAAAATAAGAGATTTTGTTTTCTTATTTTGATCGAATAGTAGGTTGTTAATAATGCTGTCTATTATTAAATAAGTTTATAACTTTTTTTAACTAGTGGTATTTTTTACTCTCGCCAACCGGGACAAGGATATCATAGATTAGTTAAAAACTTAAAGAAATAGAGATGATTATTTTGATATTTTTTCTCATATCGTACATATTTTTTTTTTTATATATTGTGCTATTTCTTGAAATTTGTGTGAATAGGAGTTTTATTGAGCAAATGTGATGATTTCTATTTTATTGATAATTTGTAGTTTTAAGTTAAGTAGTGTCTATGTCTACTCCCATCCTTTCTCAACTTTCGATGGAGAAACTCACTGGAGAAAACTTCCTTAATTGGAAGTAGAATATCAACATAGAGTTGATTGGTGACTACTCCGAGTTCGTCATGATTGAGGAATCCCTAGAATGAGCACCGTGTCTGCATGTTCGTGATGGCACCGTAAATGCTTGGATAGCACCATCTCCGCACATACATGATGACACCGTGAATGCTCGAATGGCACCGTGTCTACACGTTCGTGATAAACTCAACTATGGTCTGACGCATCTCATGAACGAGCTTCAGATTTTCGAGTCTATCATGGGTTGACCTAGTAAGGGAGGAGAAAATAAGACTACTGTTGTTGTTGCTGATCCAGCTAAGGCTGAAGCTAACCAAGCTTTGTCATCGAAAGCTGGAAACAAGAGGAAAGATGGACATAACAACAACCCCAAGCCTGCAAAGGCTACAAAGATGAGTGCACAACCAAGTGCACAGACGCGTAAGGGGATAAAGAAGAAAAACAAGAAAGGTAAAGATAAGTGTTTTCACTACAAAGACAAGGGGCATTGGAAACGAGATTGCCCCAAGTTTCTAGCAGCGAAAAACAAAGTTAATGATTATAGTTCATTTATCTTAGAACACATGTGTTTTAGAGAATGATAAATCCGTTTGGATTATTGATTCTGGATCTACTAACCATGTTTGCAACTCTTTACAACTTCTTAAATCGTGGGAGGAAGTGGACGAAGGCGGCTTAAAGATTAGAGTTGGGAACAGAGCGTTCGTTGTGGTCCAAGCTAGAGGAAGAGCTCGTCTGAAGTTCAAAAATAATTTTTTAACATTAAATGATGTGTTTTTTATTTTGGATTTTAGTAGAAATTTAATTTCAGTTTCCATGTTACAATTAGAAAATTTTTTTATGACTTTCACAAGTTCTAATATATATATTTCTTTCAATGGATCACAATTGTGTATTGCATGTATGGAAAACGGGCTTTATATTCTGCGACCTAATGAACCCCTCACTCTTAACAATGATTTATTCAAAGTAGCTAAACCTAGGACCAATAAACGTCAAAAGATCGATAACGATAATATGACGTATTTATGGCACTTGAGACTAGGTCACATTGGCTATGATAGGATTCAAAGACTTACAAAGGTCGGGCCTTTGAGGGAACTCACCTTAGGTGAATTACCTATCTATGAATCTTGTCTAGAAGGATAACTGACCAAGCGTCCATTCTCTGCAAAGGGTGATAGGTCCAAAGAACTACTTGGACGTGTGCATTCAGATGTTTGTGGACCTTTGAATGTACAAGCCAAGTGTGGTTTTGAGTATTTCGTCACTTTCATTGACTATTACTCTAGATACTCATGTCTTTACCTAATGCATAGGAGATCAGAAACATTTTCAAAGTTTCAAGAATTCCTAGCGATGGCTCAGAACCAATTAGGTAAAACGTTAAAGATCTTGCGATCTGATAGGGGTGGAGAATATTTGGATATTTGGATCTTGCGATCTTGCAACTGATAGGGGTGTCCCGCCCATGTCATGAGGAAAAAGGAAGGAGAACTAGAACCACGAACTGAAGTTTGCATGTTTGTTGGCTATCCTAAAGGTACTCGGGGTTGACTTTTCAATAGTCATTCAGAAAAGAAAGTGTTTACTTCTACGAATGCAAATTTTATGGAAAATGACTATGTCCAAAACTTCAAACCACGCAACAAAGTAGTTTTAGAGGAGATGGTTAAAGAATTGACTCCAACCAATGTTCCATCGTCATCAACGCAAGTTGATGATGAAATTCCCACTCCTCATGTCCAACCGATGCAAGTCGATTTAAATGAAGAGAGTACCACTATTCCTGAGCAAACAGTCACGGAGCCTCGTCATAGTGGGAGGGTTTCTAGGAACCCAATTCGCTATGGTTTGGATGGTGAAACCAATATGGTTGTTGGTGACACTAGTGATGATGATCTGTTGTCTTTCAAACAGGCAATGGCTAGCCCTGAAAAGGAACTATGGCTCGAAGCCATGAAACAGGAAATGGAGTCCATGTACTCAAATTTCGTTTGGGATCTTGTGGAAGCACCTACTGAGTTTAGGGCCATTGGGTGCAAGTGCAAGTGGATCTACAAGAAGAAATGAGGTTTTGATTGAAATATCGAGACTTATAAAGCTCGATTAGTGGCAAAGGGTTATACCAAAAGATAAGGCGTGGACTATGAGGAAACTTTTAGTCCGGTAGCCATGCTCAAGTCCATACGCATCCTCCTATCCATAGAAGCCATTCTCGACTATGAGATCTGGCAAATGGATGTCAAGACAGCTTTTCTTAATAGAAAGCGTGACGAAGTCATTTATATGGATCAGCCAGAAGGATTTAAAGTAGCTGGACAAGAAAGAAAAGTTTGCAAGTTGAATAGGTCTATTTATGGACTTAAGCAAGCTTCTCATTCCTAGATCCTTAGGTTTGATGAAATAATCAAAACCTATGACTTTGAACAAAATATTGATGAGCCTTGTGTTTACCAACTAAAGGAAAATCAAATAGTGGTATTCCTGGTTCTTTATGTAGATGATATCTTACTCATTGGAAATAATGTTAAGAAATTGTCAGATGTGAAGAATTGGTTGAGCACTCAATTCCAGATGAAGGATTTGGGTGAAGCAAGTTATGTTCTAGATATCCAGATCATTAGGGATAGAAAGAACAGACTCTTAGCTTTATCTCAAGTAGCTTACATAGATAAAGTGCTTGAACATTTCTCAATGACAAATTCCAAGAAAGGACGTTTACCGTCCCGCCATGGAATTCATTTTTCAAAGAAGGAGTCTCCCCAGACTCCTGAAGAGGAAGATGCAATGAGAAAAGTTCCTTACGCATCTGCAGTTGGAAGTCTGATGTATGCCATGTTGTGTACTAGACCAGATATCTGCTATGCAATGGGAGTAGTGAGCAGGCATCAGTCAAACCCAGGACCAGAACATTGGATAACAGTTAAGCATATCCTGAAGTATTTAAGGCGGACTAGGGATTATATGTTAGTCTACAAGGGTGGTGTTCTGAACCCTATAGGCTACACCGATTCAGATTTTCAGACTGATGTCAATGACAGGAAGTCTACTTCTGGAATGGTGTTTACTCTTGGGGGTGGAGCTGTGATATGGAGAAGAGTAAAGCAGTCTGCAATCTCATATTCCACCATGGAGGCTGAGTACATAGCCGTGTCAGAAGCAACTAAGGATATAGTCTGGCTAAAGAAGTTCTATTCGGATCTTGGTGTTATTCCAGAAATGGATAAACCGCTTGTGTTGTTTTGTGACAATACAGGAGTGATAGCCAACTCGAAAGAACCTCGTAGTCACAAGAGGAGTAAGCATATAGAAAGGAAGTATCACATTATTCGAGAATATGTAGCCAGGGGAGATGTGAAGGTTATGAAGATTGCATCTGAAGATAATATTGCAGATCCATTTACAAAGACACTACCAGAAGCTATATTTGATAAGCATATCAAAGAAATAGGATTAGTATAATTAAGACTCTAGTTTCAATTAGTGCAAGTGGGAGTTTGTTAGAGTTTTATGCCCTAATTAAAACCCAATTCTTTGTAATCTCATTTATTATCAATAAAAGAATAGAAATCATTTTTTTTGACTTGGTCAATCACTTTGCTCACATTTTTTGACTTCTGTTAAATCCCGAGAATATAGCTAATCGTATTTATAGTGACGTAATCACAGTGGAATATAAATATGATTATATGTTCAAAATAAGTTAGTCCTAAGATTAGTTAGTGCACAAGATTTACACTGACTTGCAAATCTACGATATGATCTACTTACACATTGCAGTGTTATGTTCTTTCTAGAACATTAGCAAAGTAGATAAGATCGGATGTATTTGTTACATCGGACTAGACCGATATTGACAGTTGATAGGACAAGTAAACATACCGTTATTATCTATTCTAGTCATATCATATAGTTGACCATAGGTCAATTCAATCTCAATTATGAGTGGTTAGTATTCTAACTGATTGTATCATTTAAGTTCTTTGACTTGTTCGTTACCAGCTGTTGACGGTGAAAACTCGTCAACCAAGTTAAGTTAGAAAAATAGAAATGTAGAGATTATCAAAAGAAAAACTTCAAAGATCTAATTGAGAACTCAAAGAACAGTTGTAGAAAGAAAATGGTGAAATGAACTTGTATTTCATATGGTGTAGTGCTACAGTATTTTTCCAACCCCCTCCCATGTGGAAGTGTGGTTCCTTTTATAGTGGGCTCTAATGGCCTTTGATACATTGTGGTCCAGGGGACCAGATGGTACACAAGTACACTGTCAGGAGAGTGGTTTCAGGGGTAGTGGTGTTGGAAGAGTGGGGGTTTGCTCTAGTACGTGTCAGGGGTCTGCGAAAGTACTCCTGTCTTGGTACCATATTATGCCTCTACTACTTGTTGGGTACGGATCTCATAAGCATGTTGAGGGAATCCTGACCATGTACCATTCTTGTACTGCCACTACCTATCTAGTATGGACACCGTACCATCCGTATTCTAACTCTTCTTGCTCCATGGTCACCACGTGGACACCCCTAAGGAAGAGGCTGGTGTGTGAGAGGAGGCCACCACGAGGACCACGGCGTGATTGTTGTGCGTTGCGTCTTGGGGGCCGCGAGACGCTTGTCTCCTGGTGGTGTTGTGAGGCGAGCGGGACGCACGGGGTGCGTTGGGGCATGCGGGGCGTGCTGGTCGTGCCAGGCACCTGGAGCGCGCGGGATGCTTGGGTTCTTTACCAGTGTCCAAGGTGGAGTGGTCATTTGGAGCAAGGTCATTTGGAGCAGGGTCATTTTGAGCACTAATTTGAGGGTTCAAATGGACTTCAAACATGGTTGCTTTGAACCTTCCAGGGACCTTAGGCATGCGAAGTGGGTTCTTTACCGGTGCTGAATTTTGAGCATCCACACTTGCCCCCCAGTCTAGGAGAGGACCTTTAGGTGCTCTGGTAGACTCTTCTCTTTGATTCTTATAAATAGGTCTTCATGCAAGGCCTATACCGTGGCTCAGCGGTTTTCCGACTCGGCTCACAACCTTTCCACATCGAATGCCGAGAGGGACCGTCTTGTGGTTCGGGTCCGGGAGCTTGCTGAAACCAGGTCTATGCTAGGAAAGGCCCTGGCGAAAATTTCTGCGTCATTGAAAAAGAAGAAGAGGGCGATTTCCAAGGCCACGATGTTGCAGGAAAGGGTCACCAGCCTAGAGGCCGAACTCCAGGGTGCCAAGGCTACCGTGGCTGCGTCGCAGGAGAGGGCTGCTTCCTTAGAGGCAGATAGGGCAGCTATTGAATATAGGTCCATAGAGCGCGCCCTTTACGGTGTATGGAGGCTGGATCCAAACTTTGATTTCTCTTCCTTTGGCGAGAACGTCATTGCCCGGGCGGCTGGGTGGAATGCTCGTAGCAAGTGCCGTAGCTGGTGCGTGAGGCGAGGCAAGGTGCACACGGGAAGCGTAGCGAAGTGCCCTGCATAGCGAGAGGGTTCAGGGTCCTTAGAATGTCTCGCATAGCGAGGCGGCCCTTTGGGACCTATGTTCGGATGCATGCGTCTATGCATGTAGGACACGGGAAGTCTAGCGAGGTTGTACCCCATGTGTTCACTTGGAGGTAGGAAGCGAAGTCTCGGGTAGACACGACGTGCGTAGGAGGCCAGTCGTGAGCCTCGTATAGCGAGGGTGGCTCTCTTGGATGGAATTCACAAAGGAAGATTCCTACATTCACAGCTCCAGTGCCCTCAACATCTCTCAGCATCAAGACAAGTAGCGAGGGCCTCGTGCACCTGCCCTCTCATGACGCGTAGCTTGGCCTCTTAGCCTAGCAAGGCCATACTCCACGGCTCATAAGGTGATGCTTCCCTTGGGACAATCTCCCAGTTTCACAAGACTTACAGATCTGAGCTTGATAATGTGACTAAGTGACCTTTAGCCTTGTATTTTAACCATGTACTGGAGATTTTTTTTTATGGTGGATTTTTGGTATCCACACTTGCCCCCCCAATCTATAGGGAGGCCTTTAGGCGTTCTTGTAGACTCTTTCTTTTTTTTCTCTTTTTTTTTGTATTTATCATGCTCGAGGTCCTTTGGAGCCCACGCGAAAGGGGGTTCGATAGGTCTCTCTTTGGTGCACCTTGATCGTATCTATAAGGATATATTGACCCCTTGGGTTCTAGTTATCCTTTTATATATTTTTGTGCGCGCTTATTATTTCTTGCAAGAACCGTCCTTCTCGTCATTAGGCATGGTACTATTTTTTCAAGCGTCTTATTTGAGACCCTTTTTGCAAGCATCTTCTTTGAGACCCTTCTTAGAAGTGTCTACTTTGAGACCCTTTTTGCAGGCATCTACTTTTGAGACCCTTTTTGTAAGCGTCTACTTTGGAGACCCTTTTTGCAGGCGTCTACTTTTGAGACCCTTTTTGCAAGCGTCTACTTTGAAGACCCATTTTGCAGGCGTCTACTTTTAAGACCCTTTTTGCAAGCGTCTACTTTGGAGACCCTTTCTGCAAGCGTATACTTTTGAGACCCCTTTTTGCAGGCATCTACTTTTGAGACCATTTTTGCAGGTGTCTACTTTTGAGACCCTTTTTGCAATTTTTGAGGTGATCTCCCCTCGGGTCGGGACTTTCATAGCTAGATGGTCTTAGTTCAATCTCAAACTTGGTCAGCGACCCCTCTAGCACGACGCCCCCTTCTATGTGGAATCTTCAGATGTATTGGTAGTAGGGCGACTGGAGGAAGGTTTGCTTTCTTAAACATTCGAGTTCTTATGGCCCTCTTCCACACGTATGTACTTCTGTGCTCTCCCGAAGAAATCATCCAAATTCAAAACTTCTGTTTTGAGCATGTTACTCCATAACCTGCTTCCTGGTCGTACTCCAGCTGTAATAGCCATCTTGAGCTCTGCTTTGGTTAAGCTTCCCACCTTCGTTGCTTCCATATTGAACCTATGGATATAGTTCTTCAGACTTTCATTCTCGCCTTGTTTTATGTTAGCGAGGCTGGTAATTGGCATGACGTAATCACAGGCTGCATGGTGTTGCAGAAGAAATTCATTAGAGAATTGCTGCCATGATTTGATTGTTCATGGCCTTAACCTTTTGAACCACTTGTACGCCACTCCTTTAAGCATAACGACAAAGCAATGGCACTTTGCCCTGTTGTTGACCCCTCTTAACCTCATCAAGTTATTGAAGGAGTCTAAGTGATATTTTGGGTCTGTAGTACCCTCGTACGGAGTCATGCGAGGCTCTCTGAAGCCAGTTGGCATTTGCTCAACTTGAATCTCCTTTGTGAAGGGCGAATCACGGTCAAATTCTTCGTTATCTTTGTGCCCCCCTGGTGCAGTGGTAATTTTGTCCCGAGGGCTTCGCATTTTAATGTCTAGTCCCCTCCTCTTTTTGCTTGAGGAGTCTCGTGGGTCCTCAGACTGAACCCTTGCTTTGATGGTGTTCCTCGGGGGAACTGCGGGGGGCGCTTCTTTTGAGGTGAGTTCTGCTTCGTTCTTACGACCATCGTGTTCCTTCTGCCTTTGCTCTTGGGGGCATTTCATCGGCCTAGGTTCCCCATGGGACCTTGTCGGGGGAGTTTTACTGGTGGAAATTCGGGTTCCCCCATCGTCTATGGGGACAGTGTCTTCCCCTTTTTCATGCTCCTTCTCTTTACGCCTAGGAAGGGATATGTTTGACTTTCCTTGTAGTAGGTCGTTTAAGACCTCCTGCGTGTTCTCTATCGTGGTTTCCAGCCTTCGAGTCTTTTTATGTAACTCTTGAATCTCATCCCTGTAGAAGCGAGTCTTTGAGCTGGAACTTACCGAGCGTACCCCAAGACCCTTGCTTGGCCCGTGCATTGATGGACCTGGGTCTTGGTGGCCTGAGTGTGGTGCGACTGGAGGCCGGTGAAGTGGATGCACTGGTGGCTCTGAATGACCTCCGTCGGGCCGGAGGGCCGGGGATGATGCTTCCTTCTCCTCCCTTGGGGGAAGAGGCTCTTCCGGTCTACCTCCATGCTTGGGTGGAGGGGTGTCTTTCTTGGAAGCCCTCCGCTCTACTTCGTCCCGACGAATCTCATCATCTTGTATTTGTCGTAGGCGTTTTGAACGTCTTAGCATCTTTCTTTGTTGGAAGTGATGGAAGAATGCTGGCTTGATGCTTGTTCTTCCCACAGACGGCGCCAAACTGTTAACGGTGAGAACT
Source organism: Humulus lupulus (assembly GCF_963169125.1). NCBI lineage: Eukaryota > Viridiplantae > Streptophyta > Magnoliopsida > Rosales > Cannabaceae > Humulus > Humulus lupulus. The sequence continues at coordinate 154,572,546 of NC_084796.1, forward strand.
CGTCAACCAAGTTAAGTTAGAAAAATAGAAATGTAGAGATTATCAAAAGAAAAACTTCAAAGATCTAATTGAGAACTCAAAGAACAGTTGCAGAAAGAAAATGGTGAAATGAACTTATATTTCATATGGTGTAGTGCTACAGTATTTTTTCCAACCCCCTCCCATGTGGAAGTGTGGTTCCTTTTATAGTGGGCTCTAATGGCCCCTGATACATTGTGGTCCAGGGGACCAGATGGTACACAAGTACATTGTCAAGAGAGTGGTTTCAGGGGTAGTGGTGTTGGAAGAGTGGGGGTTTGCTCTAGTACGTGTCAGGGATCTGCAAAAGTACTCCTGTCTTGGTACCATATTATGCCTCTACTACTTGTTGGGTACGGATCTCATAAGCATGTTGAGGGAATCCTGACCATGTACCATTCTTGTACTACCACTACTTGTCTAGTATGGACACCGTACCATCCGTATTCTAACTCTTCTTGCTCCATGGTCACCACGTGGACACCCCTAAGGACAAGGCTGGTGTGTGAGAGGAGGCCACCACGAGGACCACGGCGTGACTGTTGCGTGTGGCGTCTTGGGGGCCGCGAGACACTTGTCTCCTGGTGGTGTCGCGAGGCAAGCGGGATGCGTGGGGCGCGCTGGTCGCGCGGGACGCTTGGGTTCTTTACCAGTGTCCAAGGTGGAGTGGTCATTTGGAGCAGGGTCATTTTGAGCACTAATTTGAGGGTTCAAATGGACTTCAAACATGGTTTCTTTGAACCTTCCAGGGACCTTAGGCATGAGATTTGGGTTCTTTACCGGTGTTGAATTTTGAGCATCCACACCAGCTTGCCCTACGGACTAGCCCATACTTACATCTTGGGAACTCGGTAGTATAATTGAGTGGTAGTGTTAATCATAGATATGAACATCTATAGCTTCTGATGAAGAAGTGAAACAATGGTTTCCTTTTAGTTTGGTTCAAGGTGTTAAATGACAGAGATCTCATTCTAGTAGTTAATATTAGTTTACTGAAATATCATTTACAAAGAACTAAATGTTTTAAGGATAAAATACAATAAGGGATAAAATGATATTTTAGTCCCATCTCATTGTAGACCGTCTATAGAGGATTGAGTGACAATTATGGTTGTATCAATGGATTATTTATAGCATATCTATATTTGTCATAGAGCATTCTATGAATTCAAGAGTGCAATTCCGAGTCTTTAGTGGAGTCACGAGGAATTAATAAGTTAGTAAATTTATTTGTTAGATTTATGATAACTTATTGGAGCTTGATTTCGTAGGCCCTTGGTCCCCACTGTACCTTGGATAAAATCATCTAGATAGTCTCAATTAATTGATTTAATTGTCAATTAGAATTATCAAAGTTGACCAGGTCAATTTTTGATAGTTTAACAAAGTTATGTAATTTAGAGAAGAATAGAGAAATAATGGCAGATTTATTGTAAGGACAGATTCTTGGTAATTGAGATAGAAGAACCCTAGACAGTGCTATGGCACCTGGTTTTGATAGGAAGGGGGTCTGATTTGCAAGATAGCCGTCAGGATAGTGATGAGAACCAGTGAGGTTATCTAGTATGCACCAGAGGCAGGGGACGTCACCTGGGAAGATGTCAGGTGAGGGCACGACTTGAATATGGAATGATTTGATATGTTAGGATGGATTTACCATGATTAGGGAATGGAAGTCTGGAATACCTTGTTGCATTCGAAGCCCAAGGCTTGTTCCTCGATGATGATTAGTTGACTGGATAATTTGTGTTTTTGGTTATATAACGAGCTGGAAGGGTTCGGTGTTGAGAATGTCCCAAGAAAGATTTGGACATAGAGAATATGCCTCAAGGGTACTGTGCGAGGGGCTGAAGATATTAGTATCTGTTGAAGAGGAATTAGAAACTTCTGGAAGAGGAATTGGGATACAAGTAATAAAGGGGTTCATAGTGAGAGTTAAATTGTTAAAAGACAACCATGGATTGTAGGGGATACCACTTGGAGTACTTTAATTGGACTGAATGGGAAACTAAGCTGACCAGTAGGGATTCAGATGGGTATACAACGAAGGATTGGGTACGCTTCAAGATTAGACTATGGATAGGTTTGGTATCAGCAACATTATGGAAGATGGTAATGGTTTGACAGAAATAATTATTGAAGCAGTCGAAGAAGTTTAACCTTGGGGTGGATCAGACAGGGCATCACATTGTGGGTATTATTGGCACCGTCTGTTAAGGATGAAGAGTTTAATTGCCCAGTTACAACACAGGACAATGTCTTTAGGAATTGATCTATGATCTGGTTATTACCAGCTGAGGATCAAGGAAAGAGACATTTTAGGAATTACTACTTGTATCAAGTAGGGTGTAATGAATTGGTAACAAAGATTTTTAATTGATTCAAGCTTCAGCAATACAGGTAAGTTCTACAAGCAAAAAGTATAGGAGCAGTGTGAACAAGTCACTTGTAGGTTTATTGGTGGTATGTTGGACTATTCTCCAGTTAGAAGTAGAATGTGAACGACTACTACGCTGATGATGTTAGTACTAAGGAAGCAGGGTCATAGGTAAGGCTCCATGAAGTGTCAGTTTGGTCTCACCAGGGGTATTTAAAATAATGCTACAAGAAGCGAAGGGGGTCAGGTATGAAGAGGTTTGATCTTAAGCCACAGAGAAGCTACGGAAGAATGTCTGAAGGATAGGGAGCACAATGAGGTCAGTAAACACGTCATATACTACGTAAGTAACTTCGTAGGCATCTACACCAGAGATTAGAAGGACAGTAAAACTTGAAGTTAGACTGAATGGATAGTGTCAGGTTAGAAATTCAGAAGACAGAGTGAGGATTGATTAGTGCTTGGTGATGCAGGAGTATGCGTGTTATTGATGAATACAGAAGGGTGGCATGAAGGACCTAATTTTTGATAAAGATATGAAACTGTGAGTGGTACATCATAGGTTGAGACGCGCCTAGGCACGGACTGGCGCGAGGATGGTCGATATACATGGAACGTTAAGTTGGCAGAGTATGCATAGCGTAAGGTATTTGATCGTTCAGTAATTTGTAAGAAAGATAACCTTGAGACCAAGATTTAATGAAATGTAATAGATGGATGGTTGATATTAGAAGTCCTTTACTATATGAGGGGGGGATTTAGTTGGAGGCAGATCTCTTACTTAGAAGGTGTATGTCACTTGAACAGAGTGCCACAGAATTTTTTGGAACGAACAAGATAATGATTGAGATTGGTATAGCATCAGTGTGTGGTGATGAACAGATACATATTCCTTTGGACAATAAAATCCAGAGTGATGGTTTTGTGGAGACGGGGAAGAACCCTATGAGTGTAATACAAGTTAAGGTATAAGGATCGGATGAGTGGTCCGATGAGAGTATGGCGTAGAGATGAGAATTCTAAGTGGGTGTTGTTCCACCTCCTAGGGTATGTTGTACCGGGAGGTTTAGGCAGGTGATAGAATCTAGTATACTTGGATATTGGAAGGTAGAGTGATATTGGGGTGGATCATAGGAATGGACCACATCAGACTTTAAGTAAGGTGATTGGACAAGGAAGGTTATAACTCAGCTGAATGAGTTAATGTAATTTGGTTTATATGAACTGGTAATGGGACAGAGCATTGATGATGCGGAGTTGGAACCCTGTAGTCTTCCAAGCTTTGGAAATGAACTAGAGAACAGGAGAATAGAGTGGGAATCTAAAGTTAGTAATTGATTGCAAATGGAATGGCAATTTGAAGACTTAACCGTTATCTTAAGGGATTAAGCATTGAGCGTGCGAATATTTGAGATATTAAGGAAAGTGTAATCCTTGATGAGATAGTCACGGTGATGAATGTTGAAGTACAGTTAAGGTGACATGGCATAGGACTTGGTAAAATAAAAAGCAGGGAGTGCTATGCAAAGTAAAGAAGTGAAAGATAATGGATACTACGGTTCAGTATTGGTTCAGGGGAAAACCAAAGAGGTTGCTGGAATTCTCAAGGCAGGCATGTCTGCCTATCTGAAAGGACATAAGAACTTGTAAATTGTTAACTTTGGAATACAAAGTTCCAGGATGAGAGATTTGTATCTCTCCAAGTAAGTGTAGACAAGGAAAAGTATGATATTCAGGGAAAGAAAGAGAAGTTCTGACTCCTGATTCAACAAGAAATTCTGAGGCTGTACCAAGGGTTAGGTCGGGGGCCTACAAGCTGATTTCACCCTGGTAGGGGTGATGACTCATAGGTATTTCTGGTATCGATGATAAGACAATGAAGCGATCATTGTGAACTAAATAGACCTTGGAGTTTCAGCAGGTTTGTGGTGCAAGCGGAGGTTAATGAAAGTATAGCTATTGGACAAGATCTTGTGGAACAAGATTGTTACTCACATTTGAGTGTTATCGAAGATTAAGAGTAAAGGCATTGGACCTTGGGAATTATAGTCAAAGGTATGAGGTTTACCATCTAATGTGTTTGAGTAAATTTCGAGGACGAAATTATTATAAGGAGGGGATAGTTGAAACGACCCAAAATTACTAATAAGGCTTAAGGGTCTTGATTAGTGTGCCGGGAGGGCATAATTGGAAGTTATGTGAATTAATGGTGAAAATTCATGATTATGTGATACGCATGATCCTATGATTATATGCATATGTGGAGTGCATGTTTAGGAGTATTAGATAAGCACGCGGGCCTTGTTTAGTTTGTAAGGGCATAATGGTAATTTTGGCCTGTTAGGGCATAAATGTGATAAACTGTTGAGACCACATTATTATGTTGATATATTTATGTTTCTAGCATTCGACACGAGGCGATCCTGGGGAGCAAGTCGCAGGAAAGTCACAACGGGACCCAATACCCGACTCGGGGCAAGTCAAGGGGTATTTTGGGTAATAGATATTTATCTGGGTTATTGAGTTATGAAAACAAATAATTGGAGATATATTTAAGGTTAGGAAGATTAGGAGGGAATACTGGGGGATTTTATCATTTTGCCCCCGGGGACATTTTTGGTACCCCGAGCTTTGGGATTGACTTAATTAACTAAGAGTGGATAAAACAAACTAAGGAAAACAGTAGAACTTGAGTAAACCGACTCTTTTCTCTCTCCCACTTCAGCACCCTCTAGACTTTCCATTTCTCAAGCGTATTCTGAGATCAAGGATGAATTATTGAGCTAGAGTCTTGGGGGATATCTCAGTGGTAATCTGGAGGTTCAAAAGGGAATTTAGGTAAGCACTTAATTGTGGTTTAGCTGACTAAATTTTGTAGTCTTTGTTGGGTTCTAAGGACTTTTGGGTCTTGATATTGAAGATCAATTTGATGCTAAGGATTTGGGGTTAGCTCAGTGATAGCTAAACGAATCAACCAGGAGTTGAGGTAAGCTTCGAATTACATTCTTGGTCATTAAAATCTATGTTTTCTTTGACTGGTTTGAGTGATCTTGAGCTTGTGGGTTTAAATATTGAAATGTTGTTTTGATGAGTTTCTAGACTAGATTTCTGCTGGGTTTTGTTGCTGGAAGCATGTTAGAGAGTTGTGATCATAGAATTGTGTCATTGGGATGGTTTTGAGTGAGGTTTGAATGTTCAAAATGGAGGTTTTTCTGGGTTCGAGGGGCTGGGTCGCGGCTCTGTTCTAGAGTGTCGCGGCCCTATGGAGCAAGGAAGAGCTAGGAAGGCTCTGAGGTAAGGGAGCGCCGCGGTGCCACAGGGGCAGGGCTGCGGCGCGTGTCTGTGATCAGGGAGGCCTAGCCACTGTTTCAGGGGGCGGGCCGCGGCCCTTAAGGGCGATTTGTCCTTTTGGAGGTTTTAAGTGGGGGAACCTAGTCTAGGATGCTCGGGATCGATTCTACTATCGTGTTTGGTGGAATTCGACGTCCCAGAAGCTAGAACTTTAATCGCAAACCTTTTTACAATTATTGATGGAGACCTTTATCATGGTTGTGACTAGGTATACGCTTGGCTCGGGTCGAGATCGTGCTCGGGGGTCGTCTTTCTTAATCAAAGCACTTAGAATTAAAGGTAAGAAACCTGCACCCGTTTATGTGAATAGGTTGGGACTAAGTGTTCCCTATATTCGTATGCATTGTTGTATGATTGTGATAAACCATGTGAATATGTTGGGGACTAAGGGCTCCCTGTAATTGTATAAATGTCATGAGGTGGTATTATGCCATGGGGACATGTGATAAATGGAAAAAGAGTGTCGGAATCAGTACTTACGCACAGGGCGCGGCTCAGCCATTGGTAGCTGAGGACAACTTATTAGTCATTGAGCTCGGTTAAGCTGGTCGGAGTTAGTGGATATAACATTGGGGACGGCTTGTGTGAGCAGAAGATAGTGGGTTAATAGAGGGTGCGACCTAAGGGCGCTGACCAAGAATATTGTTTAATGGTTGCGATAAACTGCTGATTATGAACATGGTTACTGTATTTGCCTGATGGATATGATATGTTAATTATCTGAACAACAAGTTGTTAGTTTGTTAATGGTTATCACTGAATAGGTGAATGTTATGAATAGTTGAGTACTTGGTTATGCTTTGTGGAATAATTGGATTTTGATATTGATCATGCTATGATATTATGTTTTCTTGTTGGGCCTCGGCTCACGGGTGTTATGTGGTGCTGGTAAAGGCAAGGGTAAGATGAATTGACCATGGGTTGGAGAGCTCTGGGGGCGGGGTGTACATCGTTAGCTGCTCGGCCGCCACGACCGAGGGATTGTGCAGGGACGGAAACCTAATGTAATGCCCTGGATAGCCAGGACCGCTACACTGTGTACTTATAAAGGTGCAGGTCTTGCTAATCAAGTCATTTAGTCAAAACGTGTCACTAAACCATAAATATGCTAAGGATAAAATGGTTTTGGTCTCAAAAGATACATTTCATATACTTAAAACAAATTTACATATGGGATCCCAAAAAGGAACAGTGTTTAAAGGTTAGTTTACAAAATTTCCAAAATACAGACTACCATCAGCCACTCTAAGGCAAAACAGACATTTATAGCTTTTATGTTCCTGTTATCCTCTCAACCGTGGCGGCTGAGCAGCTGGTCATGTACATTCCACTCACAGAGCTCTCCAAGTCAGGGCTGATCAAGTTTGCCATTGCCTTTACCTACACCACATAGCACCCGTGAGCCAAGGCCCAGCAATAAAACATATTACACATCTCAACATTCATATCAAGGGAACAATTCATCAAGCACGATTAACCACTTAACATTCCACATTAATCACATAGCATGTAATCAGAATCAAAGATAGAACCAATCATTAATAATAGTCAAATCACATAATAACTAGGGCTGACAACTTAGGTTGCACCCTCTGTTTACCCCACTGACTCCGACCTGCTTAAACCCAGCTCAGTGCATAATAAGCTGTCCTCGGCTACCAGTGGCCGAGCCGCGCCCTGTGCGTAAGTTTTACCTTTGGCACTCTTAGGCCGTTGGTTTACTATTTACATAGCATAATACCATCCTTTTCAATGCATACATATTAGGGAACCCTTGGTCCCATTACAAATACACAACCAGGTGCAGTTTTCTTACCTTTGGCTTCCAAGTGAACTAGTTATGAGCGATGCTCCTTGAGCGTGATCCGATCCTCGAGCCCTAGCTTAGCACCTAGTCACAACCAAGATAAAGGATACAATCAACAATCTTAAATGAGCTTCTAGACAAAGTTCTAGTCTCCGGAACATTGAACTTTATCAAACATGGTAAAAGATTCAATCCCGAGCACCCTAGGTTAAATTCCCAAGCCTAGAATCTCAAAATCCCAAAATCCCTTAAGGGTCGCGGCATTAGCCACCCATGCCGCAGCATGGCCCCAACCAGAGGCCTCCCAATGCACAAATACAGGTAAGGGCCGCGACCCTACTCAGACCATACCGCGGCCCGTCCCTCCTTCCTCAGCACCCATCAGCTTCGAAGGGCCGCGGCTCACCAAGAACTATCCCGCGGCCCGACCCTTTCGAACCCAGAAAAACCTCCATTTTTAACTCTCAAACCTAATGCAAACTCACCCAAAACTACCCCAATTCCACAACTCAATTATCCAAAAACTTCCCACAAGATTCCATCAACACAACCCAGCTGAAAACTAGACTAGAAACCCATCAAAAACCCACTTCAATCACTGAAACTTTCTAACTCAAGAACTCAAAACCCAACCATGGAAACACTATAAGTCAACCTTTAAACCTTAAATTAGAGCTTACCTCAGCTGCAGAACCAATCCTCCAAGAGTTTTCTGGCCGAACTTCCAAGGTTCCAGCCTCAATTTAATCTTCAAATCCAAAAACCTAAAACCTCTTAGAACACACCCAAAAACATGGAATTTCAACCACAGAAAATGGAATTCAATGCTTACCTCAACCTTGATTATGTTCCTTTGATAACCCTTGAGCTAATCCTCTAAACTCTAGCTTCAATTTTTAGAATTCCAGCCAAGACCACTAAGTTTCTGTGCTTTTCTTTGGGAGAGAAAGAGAGAAAGGAAGAGAGGGTCGGTTTGCTATATTCCACAGTTTTATAAAACCTTCTTAAGTCTATCCTTAAGCAATTAAGTTAATCCCAAGGATCGGGGTACCGGAAATGTACCCGAGGGAAAAAATGGTAAAATTCCCCAATATTCCCACCTAAACTTCCTAACCTCAAATATATCTCCAATTATTTATTTTCATAACTCGATAATCTAAATAACCACCCGATACCTGAAAAACCCCTTGACTTGTCCAAAGTCAAATATTTAGCCCCGCTGTGACTTTCCCGCTATCTAGCTCCCTAAGATTGCCTCAAGTCGCTTGCTGCAAATTTACCCACATAATAATGTGGTTCTCACAAGTATAACATTTAATCACATTTATATTCATATAATCATACAAGCATGCTTATCATGTAATCATACATTAAATCAATAAATTCGCACATAAACCAATTATGCCCTCCCGACACACTAATCAAGGCCCTTAAGCCAAATTAGTGATTTTGGGTCGTTACAACTATCCCCTCCTACTGAGAATTTCCTCCTCGAAATTTACCTGAATAGCTCGGGATACTGATCCCACATCGCTGTTTCTAACTCCCAGGTCGCTTCCTCGACCTTGCTATTTCTCCACAACATTTTCACTATCGGAATTGTCTTATTCTGTAAGACTTTGTCCTTCCGATCCAAAATCTGAATTGGTCGCTCTTCATAGGACAAGTCTGTCTGTAACTCTAAGTCCTCATACTTCAGCACATGTGTCGCATTTGAATCATACTTCCGCAACATGGAGACATGGAACACATCATGAACTCGTGATAGCGACGGTGGCAAGGCCAACCTAAGCCACCTGTCCAATCCTTTCTAGAATCTCGAAAGGTCCAACAAACCGAGGGCTCAGCTTGCCCTTTACCCCAAATATCCTCACCCCTCTCAGTGGTGAAACTCGCAGAAACACATGGTCCTCAACCTGGAACTCCACGTTCCTACGCTTAGGATCAGCGTAGCTTTTCTGTCTACTCTACGAAGCAAGCATTCTAGCTCGAATCTTCCCAATAGCCTCATTGGTCTTCTGAACCATGTCTGGCCCCAAATACCTTCTATCACCCATCTCATCCCAATGAATGGGTGATCTGCACTTCCTTCCATATAACATCTCGTAAGGAGCCACTCCAATCGTGGACTGATAATTGTTGTTATACGAGAATTCGATCAACGGAAGATACTTACTCCAAGATCCCTCGAAGTCAATCACACACGCCCTAAGCATGTCCTCCAACACCTGAATCGTCCTCTCAGACTGTCAGTGAGTCTGAGGATGAAAAACTATGCTAAACTTCAACTGAGTCCCCATGGCTCTCTGCAGAGCTCCCCAAAACTTGGAGGTAAAGATAGGGTCTCGATCAAATACAATAGACTTTGGAACCCCATGGAGACGAACTATCACCTTCACATACAACTCTGCATATTGTTCCACTGAGTACGTCGACTTCACTGGCAGAAAATGAGCTGACTTGGTGTATCTGTCCACTATCACCCACACCGAGTCACAAAGTCCCACTGTCCTGGGTAATCCTCCCACAAAATCCATCGTGATGTCCTCCCACTTCCACTCTGGGATACCCAAAGGCTGAAGCAATCCCGCTGGTTGCTGATGCTCAGCCTTTACTTGCTGACGTGTCGAACATCTAGCCACATACTCTACCACATCCTTCATCCCGGGCCACCAATATAATGTCCGTAGATCCTGATACATCTTTGTGGTACCTGGATGAAGCGAGTATGGCATAGTGTGAGACTCATCCACTATCTCTCGTCTGATCCCCTCATCTGTTGGAATACAATTCCGTCCCTAATATCGAAGCAAACCTGTCTCAGAAACAGAATAATCCTTAGTTGCCCCCACTAAGACATGCTGTCTAACTTTCTGCAACTGAACGTCCACCAACTGACCCTCCTTGACCCGCTCTAATAGGGTCGACAGCAAGGTAATATTAGCTAACTGGCCTACCACCAGTTCTATCTTTGCCCTGGCCATCTCATCCACTAATTCTCTCGAGATCTGGGTGGAACTATACAACTGTCCTGGGCCCCTCCGGCTCAATGCATCTTCCACCACATTGGCCTTCCCAGGGTGGTAAAGGATATCACAATCATAATCCTTAACCAGCTCCAACCAACGCCTCAGCCTCATGTTCAGATCCTTCTGAGTAAAGAAATACTTCAAACTCTTATGGTCAGTGTATATCTCGCATTTCTCCCCATACAAGTAATGACGCCACACCTTCAACGCGAATACCACGGCTGCTAGTTCCAAATCATGAGTCGGATACCGTTGCTCATACTCCTTCAGCTGCCGCGAGGCATAAGCTATAACTTTCTCATTCTGTATCAACACACAGCCTAAACCCATCCTCGATGCATCACAATAGACTACAAACTTTCCTTCCTCCGAAGGAAGACTTAGCACAGGTGTAAAAATAAGCCGTCGCTTCAACTCTTGAAAACTTTTCTCACACTTCTCTGACCAAATAAACTTCTGATTATTCCTCGTCAACTCTGTCATTGGTGAAGAAATCTTTGAGAACCCCTCTACGAACCGTAATCTCTTACTGCTTCTACCTTGGACGGATCCACCTTAATCCCTTCTGCTCCAACTATATGCCCAAGAAAAGTCACCTCTGGCAACCAAAACTCACACTTCTTATACTTGGCATATAGCTGATGCTCCCTTAACCTCTGTAAAAGCTTTCGAAGATGCTGCTCATGCTCTGCCTTTGAACTGGAGTAAACAAAGATGTCGTCGATGAAGACAATGACGAAATGATCCAAGAAGTCCCTGAGCACCCTGTTCATCAGATTCATAAAAGCTGCCGGGGCATTGGTCAGACCAAAAGACATGACCAAGAACTCATAATGCCCATACCGTGTTCGAAAGGCCGTCTTCGGTATATCGTCATCTTTGATCCTCAGCTGGTGATAACCAGATCGAAGATCAATCTTTTAGAACACCGTCTTTCCCTACAGCTGATCGAACAAGTCATCAATCCTTGGTAGAGGGTACTTATTCTTGATAGTCAACTTGTTCAATTCTTTATAGTCTATACACATCCTCAAAGTCCCGTCCTTCTTCTTAACAAACAACACTGGAGCGCCCCATGGAGAATAACTAGGCCTGATGAATCCCAAATCTAGAAGTTCTTGCAACTGTATCTTCAATTCCTTCAACTCTACTGGTGCCATCCTATATGGTGCCCGTGATACTGGTTCTGTCCCCGGTGCTAACTCAATCTCAAATTGAATCTCCTTGCGCGGCGGCAACCCTGGCAGATCCCTAGGAAATACGTCTAAGAACTCACACACCAATCTGGTCTCTCCCGACCCTGCCGGCACAACCCTGGTAGTATCCACTACACTAGCCATAAAACCTATACACCCACCCTGTAACAAGTCTATGGCTCTCAATGCTGAAATCATGGGTACGCGGGATCCAGACACCGCACCCACAAAGACAAAAGGATCCTCGCCCTCAGGCTCAAAAGTCACCATCTTCTTCCTGCAGTCAATAGTAGCTCCATACCTGACCAACCAATCCATCCCTAAGATCATATCAAAATCCTCCATATCTAACTCAATCAGATCCACCGAAAGTTCTCTACTATCAACCATCACTGGCAGTGCCCTAATCCATCTCCTAGAAACTACCAGTTCACCTGCAGGCAATAAAGTCCCAAACCCTGCAGTCCGATATTCACTAGGTCTACACAATCTATCAATCACTTTACTATAAACAAAGGAATGTGTAGCACCATAATCAATCAATACAGTAAAAGGAGAGACATCGCTAGAAAGCTGACCTGTCACTACCGAGGGACTAGCCTCGGCCTCTGCCTGAGTCAAGGTGAATACTCGAGCTGGAGTCAAGCTATCCACTTTTCCTGCTTCACCTTTCTTCACTGCTGGGCAATCTTTCCTAAGACGCCCCACTGCTTCGCACACAAAGCAAGCCTTGGCCCGACACTCGCCCAGATGGCATCTTCTACACCTCGGGCACTCCGGATAGGTCCGCCATGCCTCGCCGCCACCATGACGGCCACCCTGTCCACCCCGACCCCTCCTATCAAGACCAACAGCGGTTGAAGTTTCAGTAGTCTTTCTCTTGAAATCACTGGGGCCTCCGCCCTTACCTGCCCCTGAATAAGGAGGCACCACTCTGCGGCCTTCGCGTCTCACCACACTTTCTTTCCAAATCTTGTTCTCCGCTTCCTCAACGGTAAGAGCCTTCTCAACGGCCTGGGCATAAGTTGTTCCTCCAGGTACCGTTGTAATCCTAACATCCCAGGCTATCATAGCATTAAGTCCCCTGATAAATCTATCTTCCCTAGAAGCATCAGTAGGTACAAGATCTGGTGCAAATTTCGCAAGTTTGTCAAATTTTAGGGCATATTCAGTAATAGTCATATTGCCCTGCACCAAAGCCACGAACTCATTAACTTTTGCTGCAACATTGTAGTATTTCCGACTGAACAAGTCTCTGAAACCTTCCCAACTCAAAGCAGTAACATCCCTGGTCTACGATGCCACTTCCCACCAGATGCGGGCATCCTCTCACAACATATAAGTGGCACAGGCCACTCTATCATGCCCCTCTACTCTCATGAAATCCAAAATTGTAGTAATCATGGTTAGCCATTGCTTGGCTTTCAATGGATCCGGTCCACCCTCAAAGATTGGGGGTTGTTGCTTCCTAAACCGCTCATACAATGGCTTTCATCTGTTCCCAACCTCCCCCGGCTGTACAACTGGTACCGCTGCAGGTGGTACAATAGAGGCAGCACTCCTTGATGGAGCCTGCTGTCGCAGAATACGGATCTGCTAATCTTGGCTCTGCAACCGAGCCTGCATATCAGCCATAAGTTGCTGCCAGTTCTCAGGGATTGGCGGAGGAATCTGGCCCTGGTCATCACCCCCGGTCCCAGACCTAGTGCCGGCTAGTCGCGTAGATTTTCTTGGACGCATAGCTAGCAAAGTCAATCTGCAATCAACGACTCGGCAATCAGACCATGATGACAGGGTAAAAGCTTCTCCAAAATCCACCAATGGAACATAACCACACACAAACAATCAACATATAGGCATTTATCCACATGCACCGGCTGCTAATAAGCATGCCCCAATCTCATCACACAATAGCTATGAAACAAGCATTCATCCATACACAATATGCAATTAATCATCCAAATATTCTTGTACATGCACGACAATGTTAATAAACACGCCTCAATATTCTCACACAACAGTCAAGGGCCAGGCCATATCAGTATCTCATGCTCCCTATTAATCCAACAGATAACAACAATCATAGTTCATTCCAGGCAGCGAATATACACATTACCAAACCCTAAATCGAGCTTGTCTCTAGCAGCGAATGTACATGTCCAGCTGGTCTTCTGGAACCCTTAAACCTAGGATGCTCTGATACTAAGTTGTAGCGCCCTAGATAGCAAGGACCGCTACACTGTGTACTTATAAAGGTGCAGGACTTGCTAATCAAGTCATTTAGTCAAAACGTGTAACTAAACCATAAATGTGCCAAGGATAAAATGGTTTTGGTCTCAAAAGATACATTCCATATACTTAAACAAATTTACATATGGGATCCCAAAAAGGAATAGTGTTTAAAGGTTAGTTTACAAAATTTCCAAAATATAGACTACCATCAGCCACTCTAAGGCAAAACAGACATTTATAGCTTTTCTGTTCCTGTTATCCTCTCAACCGTGGCGGCTGAGCAGCTGGTCATGTACATTCCACTCACAGAGCTCTCCAAGTCAGGGCTGATCAAGTTTGCCCTTGCCTTTACCTACACCACATAGCACCCGTGAGCCAAGGCCCAGCAATAAAACATATTACACATCTCAACATTCATATCAAGGGAACAATTCATCAAGCACGATTAACCACTTAACATTCCACATTAATCACATAGCATGTAATCAGAATCAAAGATAGAACCAATCATTAATAATAGTCAAATCACATAATAACTAGGGCGGACAACTTAGGTTGCACCCTCTGTTTACCCCACTGACTCCGACCCACTTAAACCGAGCTCAGTGCATAATAAGCTGTCCTCGGCTACCAGTGGCCGAGCCGCGCCCTGTGCGCAATTTTTACCTTTGGCACTCTTAGGCCGTTGGTTTACTATTTACATGGCATAATACCATCCTTTTCAATGCATACATATTAGGGAACCCTTGGTCCCATTACAAATACACAACCAGGTGCAGTTTTCTTACCTTTGGCTTCCAAGTGAACTAGTTACGAGCGATGCTCCTTAAGCCCTAGCTTAGCACCTAGTCACAACCAAGATAAAGGATACCATCAACAATCTTAAATGAGCTTCTAGACAAATTTCTAGTCTCCGGAACATTGAACTTCATCAAACATGGTAAAAGATTCAATCCCGAGCACCCTAGGTTAAATTCCCAAGCCTAGAATCTCAAAATCCCAAAATCCCTTAAGGGTCACGACATTAGCCACCCATGCCGCGGCATGGCCCCAACCAGAGGCCTCCCAATGCACAAATACAGGTAAGGGCCGCGGCCCTACTCAGACCATGCCGCGGCCCGCCCTCCTTCCTCAGCACCCATCAGCTTCGAAGGGCCGCGGCTCACCAAGAACTATGCCGCGGCCCGACCCCTTCGAACCCAGAAAAACCTCCATTTTTAACTCTCAAACCTCATGAAAAATCACCCAAAACTACCCCAATTACACAACTCAATTATCCAAAAACTTCCCACAAGATTCCAGCAACACAACCCAGCTGAAAACTAGACTAGAAACCCATCAAAACCCACTTCAATCACTAAAACTTTCTAACTCAAGAACTCAAACCACAGCCATGGAAACACTATAACTCAACCTTGAAACCTTAAATTAGAGCTTACCTCAGCTGCAGAACCAATCCTCCAAGAGCTTTCTGGCCTAACATCCAAGGTTCCAGCCTCAATTTAATCTTCAAATCCAAAAAATCAAAACCTCTTAGAACACACCCAAAAACACAGAATTTCAACCACAGAAAATGGAATTCAATGCTTACCTCAAACTTGATTAAGTTTCTTTGATAAACCTTGAGCTAATTCTCTAAACTCCAACTTCAATTCTTAGAATTCCAGCCAAGACCACTAAGTTTCTGTGCTTTTCTTTGGTAGAGAAAGAGAGAAAGGAAGAGAGGGTCGGTTTGCTATATTCCACAATTTTCCAAAACCTTCTTAAGTCTATCCTTAAGCAATTAAGTTAATCCTAAGGCTCGGGGTACCGGAAACGTCCCCGAGGGAAAAATGGTCAAATTCCCCAATATTCCCACCTAAACTTCCTAACCTCAAATATATCTCCAATTATTTTTTTTCATAACCCGATAATCTAAATAACCACCCGATACCTGAAAAACCCCTTGACTTGTCCAAAGTTAAATATTAAGCCCCGTTGTGACTTTCCCGCTATCTATCTCCCTAAGATCGCCTCAAGTCGCCTGCTGCAAATTTGCCCACATAATAATGTGGTTCTCACAAGTATAACATTTAATCACATTTATATTCATATATTCATACAAGCATGGTTATCATGTAATCATACATTAAATCAATAAATTCACACATAAACCAATTATGCCCTCCCGGCACACTAATCAAGGCCCTTAAGCCATATTAGTGATTTTAGGTCGTTACACCTAAAATGTGTATTTTACCATTAGAGTCGCTTAAATATTTATAACATTTGGAAATTCTGTAATTATGTCATTTAAACCCTGATTTGGATCTCATGCACCAAACATTTATTTTAATGAAAATTAATCATTTATAACCAAAATCTTTTAAACCTAACCTGTTTATGTCTTTAGATTCGCGTCTTTATTTAAATGGCTTGATTATCAAGTCTCACACTATTTCAAACACACAGTGTAACGGTCTTGGTTATCCAGGGCATTACATTTATTAATTAAGATAAATTGGTATCTAAATTAATAAACAAGTTTAAATCAAGGTTCAAATTATAAATAATTAATTTGATAAAGGATTTAAAAAATTATTTAATTAATTAAATCAATAGAAAATTATACAGGCCTTGATTTTATGTCCAATGGGCTTATAATCAAATGGGAAATTTCACGGGCCTTTAGCCCATGATAATTTCGACCTAGGGCTGTTAATTGGCTATTATTTTATTGATTTTTTTAATTAAATAAATGACCTAATTGAGTCTATAAAAAAGGAATGTTAAGAGAGAAGTCAAAACATAAGTTTAGAAATCGAAAACATAAGTTTCTGATAGTTTTTTAGATTCTCTCTAAACACAAGTCATTTTCTAAGCCTTATTGTTCTTTTCTCTTCTTCTCTCTGTATCTATCTCATGTGTTGAGAATTGCCCACTCTAGTCTCGGTGATTCCAAGGATACTTTGGAAGGTTGTGAAGAAAATTGAAGATCGATTTAGTTTCTTGGTAATACTCTGCGATAGAAAGGATACAAGGGTTCGAGAAACTGAAGGAATGACTCATTCATTCCGCTGCGTATAATGTAAGTATTCTTATCATGATTTCTCTTTGAATTCAATTTTAGAAACATGTTCTAGGTTATCTCATATTAATTTGTTTAATATTATATCTACATGAAAATAAATAAAGATCCTGTATAAGTTTTCCCCACAATAACAAGTTGGAAGTTTCTAAGCAATGATCCATGGTTAAAAGTGTGTTGTACCCTGATTCTAGCACGAGTCCATGCACTATGCTCGGGTACAGCTGTCCGATAAATATACGGAGAAATGACTAAGGGAAATAATATCTGTTTATTATCCAAGAGGACAACTTCAGATTTATAGTGGTCATACGTGGTGTAAGGCGTCTTGAGTTTATCCCGAACTAAGGATGCAATGGCTATGAAGTGCGAGCTCATAATTTTAAATAGCTGTTGAAGCACGAGCTTTGAGGAGATATCCAGCTCGTGGTAATTCTAGTATATTGCATACCCGCGGATCCCCAGAGACTCGAGATCCCTTTATACGTTTATTTATGTCCAGGCTGTCATATTTATTATCCGAGATAGCGGGAACCTGTTTATTCTATTATCAAATCATACCCCAATATAAATTGGTATTATTTGTATTAAATGTAATCATTATGTAATTGTGTGATTGAATCACGTGGTTACCCAAATCTGTCCATGGAATTCCCTTATAAATATTGGCAATTTTGGACAAGAAATGAGACCATTATTCTGTAATACCAAAACTTTGCCAAAATAGAGAGAAAAAAAAGCAATAATATTGACTCATGGACTAGGTGGATTTTAACCACTAAACCACGTAAAAGTTATGTGTTCTTGGGTGAATTCATATTATTTTTCATTATGGTTTACAATTAAGCAGTAATTTACCTTATTATTTCTTAATACACTGTTGGCGAAAAACCGCGTCAACAGTTTGGTGCTTTCATTGAGAGCAAATTAGTGCTTCATCAAAATCCCAGTCGATTCTCATCATGGTGCTCACTTGCTCAATGCACGATAATGAGATAGAACAACGTGGTGGGCAGGAGGCCCATCATACCGCTGTTTTGAACGAGCGTGGCACTAAGATCTACCAACATCTGGGGAAACAACCGGCGGGTCATGGCGACACTGGGAGTTCGGTGTCATTGCCATCGAATCCAAATCCAGACTACGTAACTGCTGTCGAATTGGAAAACATGCAATTGAGAAGCCATCTCACTAAGGAAAACAGGTAGATTGAGGAGGTTTTGGTAACCGACGTTAATGTCGGAAAGAGGCAAAGTAGGTCTCATAAGTCCCACAGGAATAATCGATCCAAACCAAGTCGATCAGTCAAAACTGCCACCCCAAGTTCTGTACCTACAGGGTGAGATTGCCAGAATGCTCAACCCAGTGGCCCTCATAGGGGTCATCAACATGCTAGTCGGGCGGTTAGAACCACAACCCCAAGTTTGGTGCCTCCTTCACAGGTCTCTAGAAATTCCCATGGAAATCCACGAGGAGGGGCTGGGATAGGCTCACAAAGACAAAATGTTCCAACAAATCCTCCTACATCGCGATCGGATCGTCAGGCGGAGAGAGCTAGAGACAATGGAGTAGAACACAGGCAGGCTAATTTAGTTTGCCCTGATGGAACAAGGATTGCCTCACCAATAAGGCATCCCTCATCACCTATAAGACATCTGACGCCATCTCGTCCTACATGGGACATTCCAGCTTATGGAGACAGTTGGAGAAATCCTCCCCCATCTGCCAATACTTACATCCCATGGTCACGTGTTGAAAATCCAGATCCTCGGCCCCAACTGCGAGCTGTAAGCTTCTCAAATGGGAGTTGCTAGACTAAAAGTCGTCATAGTGGTAGGTCTGAGGGCGACCTAAGAAATTAGTTGAGTTTAGCACAGAGCCCTTGGTATGATCCACAACCCGATTTGCACGATCGTCTGAATTCGAGAGGAGGAATCCAGCTCGAAATGAAGATGTTAGTTATAATCAACAAGATGGAGGTCCGTCCATAGTACGCGATAATGGGAATAATGCCCCATAAAACCAAGCTCGAGCTTGGAGGGACAATAACCATCAAACACATACGATAGGATGGGAGCTGTTGAAGAGTCCCCAGGTAACCTAGGGACCAGAGACCAAACCCTCGAGAGACTAGCTCTAATGGAAGAGCAAATGAAGAGGCTTTTATCTAGAAAAGACAAAGACGATTGTAACTCAGAGGATGAGCTCAAGCCTTTCACTCCAAATATTGCGGCGGCCATATGTCCAGTAGGCTTCAGAATGCCACACTTGTCAAAATTTGATGGAGATGGAGATCCGTCAGACCACCTTGGAATGTTTAACACCATGATGATGGCCCAGAATGTCGGACTCTATCTAAGGTGTATTTTATTCCCTGCAACTCTGGTCGGGCCAGCTAGACTGTGGTTTAAGCAATATAAGAGGCATTCCATAAGTTCGTGGAAGAAGTTTTCTTCTGAGTTCCAAAAAGCATTCCAAGCTTCACAGGCAACTCGGGTTGATACCGATTCACTAGCCAACATAAAGCAGCAACCTGGTGAGATGTTGAAGGCATATCTAAGTAGGTTTTCCAACGTCGCTGCACGAGCTAGGGATGCTGATGACAACTCCAAGCTCATGGCAATGAGGACGGGAATCCTTGTTGGGGGAGACCTGTGGCAAGAATTACAGAGAAAGGAGTTAAGAGTGTTGAAAAATTCTTGGCCCGAGCTCAAGAGTTGATTAACCTAGAGGAGGCGCGAGCTTCCATCACGGGAACCAGCCAGACCCCTGTCCACCCCGTTGGAGCGGTAACGGACGTTGCAGCTACGAATCAAACCGTTACCCAGAATAACCAAGGGGGAAATAACAAAAGGAAGGGAAATGGCGAGGGCGACCATAGCGGGAAATGGAGAAGTTCAAACCTGTTTACACTACTTATATTGACCTAACGGATACCAGGGAGCACATCTTCCTAACAAATGCTACTCACCTTCCATGGAAGAAGCCAGAACTATTGAAGAACCAGAGGCGAAGATGGATTCTTCAAAGTTTTGCCGATTCCATAACGACATCGGTCATAACACTGATGACTGTTGACAGTTGAAGGATGAGATTGAAACTCTCATCAGAGCTGGATTGTTGGCCTAGTACACCCGAAATTAGGTTGTCCCTAATCAGCCCGTTGGACCAAACCTTCAATAAGTTCCCGAAGCTCCAGTAAGTCAAACTGGAGTAAGTCAAACTGGAGCTCAAACAAATCAGGTCGACCCTCCTCCGATAGTAGGGGGGATATAACCACCATTTCGGGAGGACCTCATTTGGCAGGTACGAGTAGCGGGGCCCATAAGAGGTACATTAACGAAGTAAAGTCCCATAATGGGATGGAGTTCGTCCCAGAACAACGGTCTTCGAAACAACAATGATTGGAAAAGCAACCAATCATTTTCACAAAAGAGGATGCTAGCCACGTCCAATTCCCACATAACGATCCATTGGTCATAACCGTTTAGCTCGCCAACCGGAGGGTCCGGAGAACACTAGTAGATAATAGAAGTTCTATGAATTTACTTTTTAGGTCCACCTTGGAAAAAATGGGGTTACTTGTCACTGATTTGAAGGCAACCTCAATGACTATGTATGGATTTTCTGGTGAAGGGTCGGCAGCCAACGGGATGATCGGATTGGTGGTGATATTGGGAGAAGACTCGCGAACTATTTCCAAGTTACTTGAGTTCGTATTAATCAATTTTCAAGCTGCGTACAATGCAATTTTGGGCCGACCTGCGCTGATGGCGTTTGAAGCCATAACCTCTATCCGCCACCTAGCAATAAAATTCCCCTCAACCACGGGAATATGCACTGTCAGAGGTGACCAACTCGCTGCTAGAGAATGCTATAACATTTATATGAAGGGAAAATCACAACCTGGGCAAGCAATGGTCATAAATGACGGAGGTGAGGAGTCCCAGGAAGTAGAAGCTACTTGCGCGATAAAAGAACCTCAGCAAAAAGAGGATAGTGACATCGCCCAACGCGATGATATTGAACCACGGATAGGCGAAGACAGGTCAGAACTCCAAATGATTGAGGAGCTCGAGGAAGTAAACATTGACCCTAAAGAGGCTTAAAGAGTCGTAATGATTGGGAAGAATCTTGACGATAAAAGGAAGAAGGAGCTGGTCGATTTCTTGAGAATCTGGACGTTTTCGCTTGGTCACATGAAGATATGGTGGGAATAAGTCCAAACGTAATCATGCACACCTTAAATTTGGACAAGAACGTGCTTGCAAAATCCCAAAAATGGAGACACTTGGGAACGGTCCGAGTTGAATCTCTTGAGGAAGAAGTAGCTCGACTCTTAAAGTGCGGGTTCATTTGCGAGGCAAGATACCCGATCTGGGTCGTCAATCCCGTGCTGGTCCCGAAGTCAAATGGGAAATGGAGGACCTGTATCAACTTCTCCGATCTGAATAAAGCTTGCCCCAAGGATTGTTTCCCACAGCCAAGGATTGATCAGTTGGTAGATGCCACGGCAGGTCATGAGCTCATGTCCTTCATGGACGCATATTCTTGATATAACCAGATCGCTTGAATCCTGCGGATCAGCAACATACTAGCTTCATGATCAAACATAATGTATACTATTATAAATTTATGCCCTTTGGGCTGACGAATGCTCGAGCTACATATCAACGCTTGGTCAACAAGATGTTCATTGATCAGATCGGGGAAAGCATGGAAGTGTACGTCGATGACATGCTTGTCAAGTCAAAGGCTGCCCATAACCATGTATCCGATCTAGAAGAATGTTTTGGAATATTGAAGAAGTATGACATGGAAAATTTCTGGGTTTCATAGTCAACACGAGGGGGATAGAGGCAAATCTTGAGAATGACTATTTCACGAAGTGCGGAGAAGTCGAGCCTCTAGAAACCATCACTTCAAAAAGAGTCCTGGACTTTGTGGTGAAGAGTATTATATGTCAGTTTGGGCTTCATAATCAGAAAACAGGACACAGTTCGACAACAATCTCTTCACTGACTTCTGTGAAAAATATGGTATCACTAAGAGCTTCTCCTCAGTACCATATCCATAGGCCAACGGGCAGGTCGAGGTTGTAAACAAAACCCTTAAGGCAAGCCTGAAGAAGAGGTTAGATGAAGCCAAAGGATTATGGTCCAAGCAGCTCCCACAAGTACTTTGGGCCTATCGAACTTCTCACAGGACCTCCACGGGGCATCTCCTTGTTCCCTGACTTTCAGAAGTAAGGCCATGCTTCCAATCGAAGTAATGGTAACTACTCACAGGAAAAGAACATTTGATCAAGAACAAAATAATGGATTACTTAGCGCATCCCTCGATCTGATCGAAGAAAAACAAGAGGAATCGCAACTACAGCTCGCCCATTATCAACAAAAGATCACTTGCTATTTCAATTCAAAAGTCAAAAGTCGTAGACTGGGGTTAGGCGACCTAGTTCTCTGAAGGGTCTTTTTGGAAAATAAAGATCCCAAGGATGGTGTATTAGGCCTGAGCTGGGAGGGACCATATCAGGTCATTGAAGTTTTATGTGAAGGAACTTTCAAGATAGCTCGGCTGTAACGCCCCATGTCACTATGGCTGCTTCCTGGAATGACGACTGGCACTACAAACTAACACGAGTCTTTCTAGTGTTCTTTGTCCTCACTCGCACACTTCCTGGGAAAACTTCCCAGGAGGTCATCCATCTTGAGATTACTCCAAGTCAAGCACGCTTAACTTTGGAGTTCTCAAGTGATGGGCTACCAAAAACAAGATGCATCTTGTTGATATAGGTAGTACCCATCAATCCATTTAAGCTCTCTTCAACTGTGTAGTCCCATACCTACACAGTCTTAAAATGATCACACTTGACCTTCCCCAGGCAGTGTGGGATTGCACAGCTTTACCCGGTCTTTCCCCCTACGGATCACGGGATTCTGACTGTCACATCGGCTGAATGGGGAAGTAGTCCCGCGGACCTGGAATGCCCTACATTTGAAAAAGTATTATCAGTAGTACCACCATAAATGTAAGGCTTATTTATAAAAGCCATTTGATTAAATAATAGATGGATTATTAAATATATCTTTTAAGGTTGTATTAGTTCGTGTTCTAATATTTGTAAAAGCAACCAATAAAGTTTCTATTTTCTAGTTACTTGGGGGGGCACATAACCCGAGGTTGACAAAATTAAGCCTGGTTGATAAGATTAAGAAACTTAGAAGCTTAGAAAAAATGATTATTCAACGGCTTATAGAAGCTTGAGTTTTCAATAAACCTAGCGCGAACTAAGTTTAAATCATTTAAAACCCTGGATGTAACTAGGTCAAAAAAACTTGGAAAGTTGGGAAAATTGGTTATTCAAGGGCTTGTTAAAGCTCGAGTTATTAGTAAACCTAGCACGAACTAAGTTTAAATTATTAAAAAATCTGGATATATCCAGGTTCAAGGCTTGATTCTTAACAGGTACGATACAAAAAAGCAAACAAAACTTGGATATAAAGGATTAAAAAGTCAATTCCTAAAATCTCGAATGTACAATCTCAAATTCCTAAAAGTCAATTCCTAAAATCTTGAATGTACAAGAGTCAAAGGATTAAAAAACATAAGAAGATAATAAAGGAAAGACAGGTGGATCAAAAGATAGATATATGTTGAAATGAATCAAATAAATTACACGAGGAGAAAAAACCTCGAACTGAGCCCGAAGGCAATTGTTTAATATCAAAAGATTGTTAAATAATTACAAAGGAAACAAAAAAGAAGAGAGATTATTGGGCTCCATCAGCTCGCCCCACAGAGGTGACCTCCTCCCCGTCTCCCTCCGCCGCTCCAGAAGCCTCACTAGTTTCCGAGGGTTGTTGTAGGAACCGAGCCTTGAATTTTGCAAGGTACGGATCCCACAACCCGAGCTCCATAAATGAGAAGTTTCCATCCTGGTTGAAGGCCCAGCAATGGTATAACATCTCCTCCATGACTGATGAAGGCGCCACCTTTTCTTCCTTGGCCTTAGCTTCAGCCTCGAGTAGTTTTCCTTGAGCTCACCAATCTCGACCTGAAAGACATTCAGCAAGATGATTTTCCTCGGCGATCTGAGGTTTAGAGGCAGATAGCGTAGTATTCGCGGCCTACTTGCTCTTCTGGGAAGAGGTGAGAACAGCCTGGGCAGCCTACTCATTCTTATGAGCATTTGTCAAGGCGGCTTTGGCAGCCTTCTCATTTTCCCTGGTAGCGTCCAGCTCGGCCTGGAGTTGGTCAATTCTGGCCCTAGCGCGAGCTATGTTGTGGTATTGGGCCAGGACAGACTACAAAATAACAAAACAAGTCAGAAATATAATATAAAAAAAACAACACAATCACAACCAAGTATGGGAAAAGAACTCACGGTGAGATTCATCCCCATGGCGGACTCAAGAACGTTCTCGGGGCTGCGCTCCTCAATGGTCCTCAGGTCCCTCGAGCTGGCTTTATAAGCGTGACCCACCATGTGAATCACAGTCTCGTATATGATCCCTTGGAAGGCTTCAAGGATCTTCTCCAGGTCCTGAAGGTCAACCGATATTCAGACTGTGGGGGCCTCGACTTGAATAACTTGGGGAGGAAAAGGCATGAATCGAGGTGGGGGAGGAGGAAGCGGCCCAACAATGACATTAGCCACCGGAGCTGGCTCCCGAGTTGAACCTGTGTCCTTATTCTTGGCAGGGGACTTTGAAGTGTTCCCCGTTGCATGGGTGGTCTTCTTCGCCACCTTGAGCCTCTTCACGATGGCCCCGCGCAGGCTTTCTTAACCTGGAAAGCAATTCGTAGGTCGGGATCTCATGGATGTTCCATCTCTTCGCCTAAAAAGAATAAAAGGAGTTAGTTCAGACAAAAATAGTTTCAAAAATAATTTATGAAGAAAGAAAGAAAAAAAAGATCCTACCCTTTGGTCTGGGGGAGGAGTCTATTATCACCAGCTCGGGTGTTTTGACCGGGATAGGCACGACTTCCGGCCTTGGAACTAATGAAGGAGAAGGGGAATCTATAGTTAATACTTCTTGGATCCTAAGGGATTCAGGTTCTTCCTTGGGGTTGGAGTCGTCTACATATTTTCTAAATCTAGGGGCAAATTCACCCGGGAGAAGAGAAGGCTAGATCCTACAGTTGGTCCCATATTCCTAAAAAATGGCGAATCTAAAATTTAGGGTGTTGTCAACTATGATTGTGCCCCTAGGATAACTATTGTCATGGCATACTACTAGGTGGTCTACCCTCTAGAGCAGGGTTACATTTAGATCTGGATTGGAAGGATGACGGTGGACGAGCTGATTTGGATTATACCGAACTAACCTAAAATTGGCAACCACCCTATCTAATTCCCTAAAGGGGTATGGGTTACCTTGGTCGAAGGGGCCGGCTGCTACCCTTGAAGCAACTGGATCTGGATCGGGTTCCCGGACAGCCTCGATAGCTTGTCTTTTCTGCACAAGAGGCACCTTGGCCTCTTCCTCCTCGCTGTCCTCACAGGCTGGTAAGGCCTCTTGAGGAGCGGGAAGCTCGAGGATGGTTGGGAGCGGAGCCCGGGTCCTTAGAGCTAATGTTTGCCCCTCTCCGATCAGCTTGCATGCCAACATGGTGGCATCGTTCGTATTGACCACCGAGGGTCACAGATTTGCCCGTCCTCTCAAATATGGTTGCACAAGAAACAAAATCAATTAAAAGATGTAAAAGAAAGAAATGTTTTAAAGGAACAAAATTCACGAGCTGAGTTCACAAGAGAAGACTTACGAGGACGGTTGAAGTACCGGTGTTCGCAGTTGTTGAAGCCATTCGACATAAAGAATAGATCTTTATAGTCATTTGGATGGCTGGGAAGTTCGATGACGAGGGTGGAGTTGGGAAACCGCGTGAGGTAGTAGAATCCGTCACCTTGCCCTCTCTAATCAGGGCTAGCTTTGAGGCAGAAGAAGCACAATATGTTTGCCGGAGTGGGGACCTCCCACTCATTCTTCAGAAATAAGTACTTCAACCCCGCCATAAGCCTATAGGAGTTCGGGGGGAGCTGGAATGGAGCCAACTTCACGTAATTCAGAAAGTTTGCGAAGTACTAGTCCAAAGGAAGGAATGCACCAGCCTTCAGGTGCTCATCACTCCAAGCCGCGTAGTCATCTTGGAGAGGGGAACAACTCCTTTCCCCTTCGAACGCATGTCAAACAAGGAGAGTTCCAGCTCCGACCTCTATGTTGTGGCTCAACATAATCTTATTCACTCTCCCCTGAGTCGTGATCTTGGAGATTGTAATGCCCTAAACTCTAGGGACCGTTACGGTGTGCCATATAAACAATGCTAAACTCATTAATCGAGTCATTTGGCCAAAATCATGTAACTAAGTATGATTAGCGGTTTACGGATTAAAAATTTCGGTTAAGATATAACATTTCATTAGAACGTTTACTGTATATATTAGGATCCCAAAAATATAATTGAAAGGTCTATTACAAGAAAATATTTACAACCAGCCGATCTAAGCGACAAAACAGGGTTTAACCCTAGTTCCTCTTTCAACCCTCGGCCATGGGGTCGAGCAGCCGCATATGTATACATCGCCACCTAAGCTCTCCAACTCAAGGATGGTCCAACTTTCTTTTGCCTTTTCCTGCACCACATAGCACCCGTGAGCCGAAGCCCAGCAAGAAAACTCAATATGCTCATGAACAGTAATAACATGTTATCAAATCATAAGGTGCATGCCTAGCAAATATAGCCCTATTCAAGCATGCAAATATATTCAAATAATGTTGGGGAATCGAGGATAAGAAATCCTGCCCTCCTGATTGGATGACTATCAAGTCAATCCTAATCAGATAAGTGATTTAACACTGGTGGTTCCGGTAACCATGCTGGGCTTATAGCCCTAAACAGAAGAGTGAGAGTTGTAAAAGTCACTATGGTGAGTTTCGTTCCCTTTATAAATATGTGATCCTTTCACTAGCTTAAACAAGATAGGTATCTAGTGAAATAGTCACCAGCATAAACCTGCTAAGTGACCACAAGGTCACTAACATGGGATTCTGCTCCCTTAGCCATGTGACAAAACAGTCACCTAGGCCTTTGGCCCTGGCCCTGAGTAACTAGTCCTAGACTAGTCAAGCGCTTATAATTTTCATTGACCTTCGGGTCGGTCCAGCATTAATGCTCCTAGAGTCATTCAACACTGACATCAATTAGATCTAATCTTTTATCGGCTCTGCGTTCATGACGCTCAAGCCATTTCTGACTCTCAGGTCAGTAAAACGCGACTAGTGCCGATTCTAAATAGTCAGTGCCATACACAAGTAAGCAATGCTACCAAGCATATATCACATGTCAAATATCCGAATACAGGGCATTCAGCATGCTTGCTTAACAATTGCTAGCATAACTAGGATCATGCATAAACACAGAGACTTAAGCTCTGATCAATCTCATATTCAATATTCAATATTCATGGCATGCCCTAATCAGATGTTTCTCGTGCATCACATGCATCACATTTAAACAACCAACATGCATCAAGAATAGCCATGCATGTCATATACATAAGGTGCAGTTTTCTTACCTCTGGTTCGAGCAAGAAATAGAACAAGAACGACCCCTGAGAACGATTGCCCCTTTTCATTCCTTAGCGGTTACCTAATCATAACCAATTATAACCTCCATTAATGAAAATCAACAATAATAGGGTCTTGACCTAAACCCCACTCTCGAGACCTCGAAATGTACCTACACGGTGAGTAGATTCAATCCCGGGCCCTAAGGATTGAAACCCCGAGCCAAAAACCCTTAAAACTCTCAAAATGGGATTATGAAGGAATAGAGTAGCACCCCAGTGCTACTCACTAGTGCCCCAGCACTCATCTCAGAACCAAAATCGCCCAAGCACCCCTAGGTAGCGCTGTAGCGCCCCCTTGTGGGCGCTACAGCGCTACACCCAACCTGAAATGCCCCTGAACCTTTCTCCTTCGACTACTTCATTTCCAACTTGATTCAAATGGTTCCAAACCTCATTTTAAGTCCCAAATGAACCCAAAAACCACCCCCACATGTCCTAGGCATCACAACCCCAAGAGCCCTAGCCAAAAACATCCATTGAAATTCAACTTTCCAACTCACAAACCGGCTGAAACTCAAATGGAAAAACAGAGAAAACCAAAGATTATATGGCTAAAAACTCACCTCAATCTCAGCTTAGCCTCCTCTTCAATGGTAGAGCATAACCCTAGCTTGGCAAAGCTTGGTTCCCTAGCTTGATTCCTAAAAAAGGCTTGAAAATCCAAAGAGAAATGGGAGAGAAATGACCATCGAGAGAGAAGAGAAGTGAGGCTCAGTTTTTCTACAGCTTTCTACAACCTTAAGGGTTGATATAAATCCTTTAGTGTTAAATGACCTAAATGCCCTCAAGTCTAAATAAAAGCCTTAATAGCCACCAAGGGAAAAATCGTCCTTTCCTGCCTATCTCGTTAATTATAATTAACGCCCTCCAATTCCCATTATTCTCCAAGATTCTCAAACACCAATAATCCATATCACGTTACCCTTTAATTCCCGACAACACTTTAATCATTAAAATCACCCCAAGACTCACCCCAAGCCCCGAACTTAATCCCGTTATGACTAAACCGCTACTTTGCACTCAAGATCGTCTCATGCCGTACGGCTTGAACAAATCCACATTGTAATGTGGTCTTATCAATTAATCACAAACATGCACCAAAATACACAATTATGCCCTCAACGGGCCAAATTACCAAAATTCCCTTATAATAAAATGTGGACTCATATGCATGCATTTATCATCATTGATGGCTGTCGTATACCACACAAATTTAGCAATAATTTTTCTTTTAATACTTTCAATTATTTCAGTATAATAGCAAGTACAGGTCGAACCCACGAGGACTATCGTTCACTTTATTATTCAAGAATTAACACTAAAACTTAAAAGGGGATTTTGATTTTTTATGCAAAATTAAATAACATAAATTAGAAAGCAAAATAAAGATTTGGATTACGATATTAAAAAGCAGTTAAAGGTTAATCTCCACCCTCAACAATCATTCCTAATCACTAATAATAAATATTATTCCAATTTCTCAATTAAACTATTAACCCCGCTGATAATGCTGAAGCAGACAATTATCCCAGTCTCCCTATTATAAGTAATCAAGGCGAAGCACTCAATAATTAACTCTTTTATCTAAGCAATAAATCTATGAAGCATACAATCTATTTAACTTAGATAAATCATTAAGTTCTATGGAAACAAGTTAATCTAGGCAATAAATTAATGAAGCATATAATTCATTTAACCTAGGTTCTATTTTTCATCATAATCAACAATTCTTTTGACTTAACTATCAATTTCAATTTATCACACACACTTAGAATCCTAAACTATTAGGTGAGTAGTAATTATAAGATGACAATTGAACAATGTAAAACCTTAATTAGTTGGCCACCTAACAAGAAATTACAAGATTCATAACATTCAATTGGAAAAATAGAAACAATCTAATATTGAGAGAAATTGAAGAACAATATTCATTATTAATAATCAAGAATTCATGTCTTGGGTTTTGAATTAACCCTTAACCTAAAAAGAATCTACTCCATAATTGTAATCATAATCACAAACATAATTAAAATTAAAATTAAAGAGATAAAGGGAAGAAAAGAACTAGATTGATGAACAAAAGTAATGTAGTCTTTTCTTCAGCCTCCTTTCAGTCTTTTTGTCTCTCTAAACCGTCATCAAAACTTAATCTAAAAATAACCCTAATAATTATTTATAGTCTCAATTAAATTCTAATAAAAAAGAAGCAAAAAATCTGAAAACGACGTCGCGAGCCGTGGCCTAGAACGAAATCTGAAATTTTCGCGCAGCGGCCTGTCTGGAAGAAAAATTCTGAAAGTGCAATTTCCACTTAAAGTGCCGCGGCTTGAGTTTTATGAGCCGCGACCTACCTCCAAATTCTTCAATTCTTGATCTTAGATAGCTTCCACGTTGCCACCACTTCCACATTTCAATCCCGAAAGCTTTGAATACTCCTAAAACTTTATTTTAACTACACTTTCCATCAAAATGTCAGATTTATCATCATAAAATGCAACGTAGAAAATATGTTGTAGAATCACGAAACTTAGTGAAAACTATTAAAAATGCTATCATAACACCATCCAAGCATAGAAAAACTTAACAAATATTAATACAAAAATAACCTTATCAATCATATAATAATATAATTCACATAAACATGCATATAATCATTTAATAACATAATAAACCAATTATGGCCCTCCCGGCCTCCTAATCAAGGTCCTAAACCTTATTATGAAATTTGGGGCATTACAGAGATGATACGCTCAGCCTCGAAATACGCATTGGGATCGACCACGAGCTCCTTCTCCACCACCGGACCAAAGTGGGGGATGGGAGATTCGGAGGCAACCTTCTTCCCTTTGTTCTTCTAATGAGAGGATGAGCTAGAGGCATTCTTCTTCTGAGCGTTCTTCTTTTGAGGAGCCATCAGATCACCTGATGACAAAGCGGCCTAGTTAGTAAGCAGCCTAAGATGATCTATAACTTTGACGCAATAGTATGAAGAACGAAACAAGTTATTTTGGTTATACGGGCTAAAGTTAGCCTCAGCCCCATCGCGCGATGCCATGCGATGTCCTAGGTTACCCGCCTCAGTTTCTTAACAGCCCCCTGATATTTAGGGATCCGTGTGTCAGAAACGACAGGCCACTACTTTCCTCTAAAAGTGGTTTTGTGCAAAACCGCTTAAGGAATCATAACCCTTAAGCTACCTGGTTTTAAACCTAGAAACCTTACGATTTTTTTATGCCCCAAATAGGTATTTCCTAAACCTATTCGATATTAGAACTACCCCCGATTGACCCATAAAATTACCTAGTTTTATGAATACCTTCATATTTGGTTGCACTTATGGAGTTTAAAATTGAAACCTATTCCCTATGAAGATTCAGAAATAGCCTAATAGTAACTACAATGAGTGTGGTGGATGAACATAGTTGAGAACCAAAATTCCAGTGAAAAAAGAGAGGGGGAAAAACTTTTCAAACCGGGGGATGAGATACTTACAGGAAAATACGCTCGCTGATTAGAGGGAGTAGACTCGGCAATGGGAAGATCCTGGAAATCTTCTGAATGTCTGGACACGATGAACAATTTTAGGGATTCTGGGAAAGAAGAGAAGTTTAAGAGTTCATAAAAGAGAAATTTTTAAATGCAAAGGTGGTAAGGTTTGAAATTTGGCCATCCTATTTATATGTAAATTATGGAAATTAATCTGGGCCATCTAATTGGGTTAGTTCAAGATCCAAGGGCCAAGATTAAATAGACCAAACAACGGCAAAAAGTTGACAAGACAATTATTACAGTCCTCGAGACCCGAACAGATGCCAATCATAATAGACCATGTGTCCAGTACTCGAGTAGTGGCCAGGCGTGGTTTTATGTAGCAGAAGTCTAAAAGCCCCTACTGTGTAGGTCAGAAAGTGATGACATCATACACGAGCAGGAGCTTAGGGGGAAAATGTTGTACCCTGATTCTAGAACGAGTCCATGCACTAAGCTCGAGTACATCTGGCAGATAAATATACAGAGAAATGACCAAGGGAAATAATATCTGCTTATTATACACGTGGACAACTCGAGATTCATAGTGGTCATACGAGGTGTAAGGCGTCCTGAGTTTATCCCAAACTAAGGATGCAATGGATGTGGAACGCGAGTTCATAATTTTAAATAGCTGTCGAAGCACGAGCTTGGAGGAGATATCCAGCTTGTGGTAATTCTAGAATATTGCATACCTGCGAATCCCCAGAGACTCGGGATCCCTTTATATGTTTATTTATGACTAGGCTGTCATATTTATTATCCGAGATAGCGGGAACCTATTTATTCTATTATCAAATCATACCCCAATATAAATGAGAATTACTTGTATTAAATGTAATCATTATGTAAATGTGTGATTGACTCACATGGTTACCCAAACCTGTCCATGGAATTCCCTTATAAATACTGGGAATATTGGATGGGAAAGGGGACCATTATTCTGTAATACCAAA